>NC_092786.1:18626277-18931277 GCF_047496795.1 Chiloscyllium punctatum
ATGGGGCAGTGATGGGGCAGTGATGGGGTAGTGTGGGGCAGTGCTGGGGCAGTGCTGGGGCAGTACTGGGGCAGTGCTGGGGCAGTGATGGGGCAGTGATGGGGCAGTGATGGGGCAGTGATGGGGCAGTGATGGGGCAGTGCTGGGGCAGTACTGGGGCAGTACTGGGGCAGTGATGGGGCAGTGATGGGGCAGTGATGGGGCAGTGATGGGGTAGTGTGGGGCAGTGCTGGGGCAGTGCTGGGGCAGTGATGGGGCAGTGATGGGGCAGTGATGGGGCAGTGATGGGGCAGTGATGGGGCAGTGCTGGGGCAGTGATGGGGCAGTGCTGGGGCAGTACTGGGGCAGTACTGGGGAAGTGATGGGGCAGTGCTGGGGCAGTACTGGGGCAGTGATGGGGCAGTGATGGGGCCATGATGGGGTAGTGTGGGGCAGTGATGGGGCAGTACTGGGGCAGTACTGGGGCAGTGCTGGGGCAGTACTGGGGCAGTACTGGGGCAGTGATGGGGCAGTGATGGGGCAGTGCTGGGGCAGTGCTGGGGCAGTGATAGGGCAGTGCTGGGGCAGTGATGGGGTAGTGCTGGGGCAGTGATGGGGCAGTACTGGGGCAGTACTGGGGCAGTGATGGGGCAGTGATGGGGCAGTGATGGGGCAGTGATAGGGCAGTGATGGGGCAGTGATAGGGCAGTGCTGGGGCAGTGCTGGGGCAGTGATGGGACAGTGATGGGGCAGTGATAGGGCAGTGCTGGGGCAGTGCTGGGGCAGTGATGGGACAGTGATGGGGCAGTGATAGGGCAGTGATGGGACAGTGATGGGGCAGTGATAGGGCAGTGCTGGGGCAGTGCTGGGGCAGTGATAGGGCAGTACTGGGGCAGTGATGGGGCAGTGATGGGGTAGTGTGGGTCAGTGCTGGGGCAGTACTGGGGCAGTGATGGGGCAGTGATGGGGCAGTGCTGGGGCAGTGATGGGGCAGTGATGGGGCAGTGATGGGGCAGTAAAAGGGCAGTGATGGGGCAGTGATGGGGCAGTGCTGGGGCAGTGATGGGGCAGTGATGGGGCAGTACTGGGGCAGTGCTGGGGCAGTACTGGGACAGTGATGGGGCAGTGATGGGGCAGTGCTGGGGCAGTGATGGGGCAGTGATGGGGCAGTGCTGGGGCAGTACTGGGGCAGTGATGGGGCAGTGATAGGGCAGTGATGGGACAGTGATGGGGCAGTGATAGGGCAGTGCTGGGGCAGTGCTGGGGCAGTGATGGGGCAGTGATGGGGCAGTGATGGGGCAGTGATGGGGTAGTGTGGGTCAGTGCTGGGGCAGTACTGGGGCAGTGATGGGGCAGTGATGGGGCAGTGCTGGGGCAGTGATGGGGCAGTGATGGGGCAGTGCTGGGGCAGTACTGGGGCAGTGATGGGGCAGTGATGGGGCAGTGCTGGGGCAGTGATGGGGCAGTGATGGGGCAGTACTGGGGCAGTGATGGGGCAGTACTGGGACAGTGATGGGGCAGTGATGGGGCAGTGCTGGGGCAGTACTGGGACAGTGATGGGGCAGTGATGGGGCAGTGCTGGGGCAGTGATGGGGCAGTGATGGGGCAGTGCTGGGGCAGTACTGGGGCAGTGATGGGGCAGTGCTGGGGCAGTACTGGGGCAGTGATGGGGCAGTGATGGGGCAGTGCTGGGGCAGTGATGGGGCAGGGTAATGGCAGGACTTCTATCGTTGCAATCCTTGATCTTGGGAAAAATCCCACTGCTGTGCCTGAGAGGCACAATTCCCTGATGGACCCTGTCTAGCTGCCTGGTTACATAGCCATCACCTCCACTAAGTGCTGCTCATTGTTTCTACTTCCACCACCACCAGGCCCTTACCACTCTCTGTGTAAAAAAACATTATTCTTCATATTCCCCCACATCATTCAGCAAAAACCTTAAATCCGTGTCTTCCGCCTCTTGCACCATCAGTTAGTGAGAATAGCATTTCCTTTATTGAACTTGAATATACCTGCTACCTTCCTGTAAAACACTGCTGAATCTCCCATCAATGAGGGGATGCTTTGGTGACATTAGTAGCCATCAATCATCATGCGCTGAACTGATGTGTGTGGGGTACAACCCGGAGAAAGAAAGAATGAAGAAAACGCCTGGTCCCTCACAAAACCTAAGCAGGCGATAACCCAACATAGAGTCATAGAGTCATGCAGCATGGAAACAGACCCTCTGGTCCAACCAGTCCATGTCGGCCATGTTCCCAAACTAAACAATTCCCACCTGCAGTGCTCCTGGCCCATATCCCTCCAAACATTTCTTGCTCACATACTTATCCGAATGTCTTTTAAACATCGTAACTGTATCCGCATTCACCACTTCCTCTGGAAGTTCATTCTGCACACCAACCACACTCTCTGTGTAAAACAGTTGCTCCAAATGTCTGTAAATCTTTCTCATCTGTCTTAAAAATATGTCCTCTTGTCTTGAAATACCCCATGCTATGGAAAAGACACCTGTCATTCACTCTATCCAAATCCCTCATTATTTTATAAACCTCCATACGGTCATCTCTCAACCTCCTACACTGCAGGTTATCCAGCTTATTTTTATAACTCAAACCTTTCATTTCCCGGCAACAGCCCGGTAAATATTTTACTGAACCCCCTCCAATTTAGTAATATCCTTCCTATAGCAGGGTAGCCATGTACAGCCTCAACATAACATCCCATCTCCTATACACAAAGGTCTTAGCAATGAAATTGAAAAGTGCGACGCTGGAAAAACACCAGGTCAGGCAGCATCCAAAGAGCAGGAGGGTCGGCGTTTTGGGCATAAGCCCTTCATTAGGAATGCAGTGGGAAGGTTGGGGGGAGGGCGCTGAGAGATAAATAGGAGGGTGGGGGTGGGGGGGGAGGGTAGCTGAGAAGGTGATAGGTAAATGCAGGTGGGGAGTGATTGTGATAGGTCAGAGAGGAGAGTGGAGCAGATAGGTGGGAAGGAAGATGGACAGGTAGGACTGTTCAAGAGGGAGAGGTGGAGGATTGGATCTGGGATGAGGTGGGGGAAGGGAGATAAGGAAACTGGTGAACTCAAAGTTGACGCCATGTGGTTGATGGGTTCTGAGGCAGAGGATGAGGCATTCTTCCTCCAGTCATCAGGTGGCTAGGATTTGGTGATGGAAGAGGCCCAGGACTTGCATGCCCTTGGCAGAGTGGGAGGGGGAGTTGAAGCAGTTGGCCACAGGGGTTGTTTGGTGCATGTGTCCCAGAGAAGTTGTCGTCCTGTCCCCCCAGTATAGAGGAGACCACATCGAGAGCAATGGACATAGTAGACGAGATGTTTGGATGTGCAGGAAAGTCTCTGCTGGATGTGGAAGGATCCTTCGGGGCCTTGGATGGAGGTGAGGGAGGTCGTACGGGCGCAGGTTTTACCCCTCTTGCAGTGGCAAGACAAGGTGCTGGGAGGGGAGGGTGGGTTTGTGGAGGGTGTGGACCTAACGAGGGAGTGGTGGAGCGAGTGGTCTCTGTGGAACGCAGATAGGGGTGGGAAGGGAAATATATCCCTGGTGGTGGGGTCTGACTGTAGGTGGTGGAAATGGCGGACGATAATGCACTATATCCTGAGATTAGTGGAGTGGAAGGTGAGGATTGGGGGGAGTCTATCCATTTTGTGTCTGGAGGGGTGGGGGTTCAAGGGTGGAGGTGCTGGAAGTGGAGGAGATGCACTGGAGGGCATTGTTGGCCATGTGGGAGGGAAAATTGTGGTCCCTGAAATAGGAGGCCATCTGGGATGTTCTGTGGTGGAATTGCTCCTCCTGTGAGCAGATATGGCAGAGACGAAGGATCTGGGAATAACGGATTTCATTTTTATAGGAGGCAAGGTGGAAGGAGGTGTAGTTCAGGTAGCTGTGGGAGTTGGTGGGTTTGAAGTAGATGTCCGTGTTGACTTGGTCCCCGGAAATGGAGATGGAGAGGTCCAGGAAGGGGAGGGAGGTGACCAAGATGGTTCAGATGAACTTGAGATCAGAGTGAAAGGTATTAGTAAAGTTGATGAACTGTTCAACTTCCAATATAGTCATCGAGGTAGTGGAGGAAAAGGTGAGGGATAATGCTGGTGTAACTGCGGAAGATGGACTGTTCCATGTAACCGACGAAGAGACAGGCACAACTGGGGGCCATGCAGGTGTCCATGGCTACCCCTTTGGTCTGAAGGAAGTGGGAGGATTCGAAGGAGAGGTTGTTGAGGGTGAAGACCAGTTCCACCAATTGAATGAGTGTGTCGGTGGAGGAGTACTGGTTGGGTTGGCGGGAGAGGAAGAAACGGAGGGCTTGGAAGCCTTCATCATGGCAGATGGACTTGTACGTGGACTGGATGTCCATGGTGAAGATGAAGGTAAGTGTGCTGAATGCCTGAGGTTCTCCATTTTTCTCTATCATGAAAGGGTACTATGTTCAAATAGAGTGTGCCAGTCAAAAGAAAGCGCTGCCGTCAGGATTGTTGCTACCCAGGATTGTTGGCTTGTGAAAGGTAAGGGAAGGCTAAGGAGAAAAAACACAGAGAAAAATATACAAGATAGGTGAAAACTGGGAAGAAAGTACATTCTCTGGGTCAGGCCCAGTATTTGCAATCCTAACAAAAGCATGACAACAACAATGACAAGTAAATATAGTCCACACCTGATCAGTCAAAGTAAATGGTCACCTTCTGATAAAGTTGTCCACTCGTGATAAGGCAAGTATACAATGCAGATAATTCAAAGGACTGACTACCCTGGCCATTCAGTCATGTTATGCATTTACAATGGAGCAACTCAGTTATTTAGTTAACTAACATGAATAAGACACAAACTGGCATTTTATGCTTAAAAGTTTAAGATCTGATAACTTGAAAGAAGCAATTTTGAACTCAGAAAAATGAATCATCAACTTAAAGGATGAAAACCTGCAAATAAAGAAAGATTTGCATTTAGTTGGTGCTTTTCACTGCCTCTGTCATGCTCCAATGATTATACAGCAAACTATGGAACAATAATGAAACACCCACAGAGAATCCATATCCAGACAAGAGACGAGTGGATGAGCACTATTTTGCTCAATTCTTCCAATGAACTTTGAAAGTATTGAATTGCTATCTGTTTTATCTCTGTATGTGCAGAGAATTGTGTCAGATCTGTTAGTTTCGATATTGGACAAAGATATATGAATTGAAATAATGACAGTCTATAAGATAAATTACTGATAAACCTCTGCAAGTATGTGTACGTGTGTGTTGAATGTGTTGCCTGAGCATATTTGCCATTAACTTTGATGTGCAGCTTGCTGATGTGACACATTATAATGTGCTTCTGACTATGCACTCACTCAGTTAAGGAATTGAATGGAAAGCTTCAAAATGAGACAACTGCAAGGGCTATAAAGCAGGCCATCCCAAACTGTGTATTATAGAAACATGAAAATAGGAGAAGGAGTAGGCCATTCGGCCCTTCCAACTTGCTCTGCCATTCATAATATCAAGGATGGGGTGGCAAAGTGGCTAGCACTGCTGCCTTGCAGTGCCAAGGACCTGGGTTCAATTCCAGCCTTGAGTGAGACTATCTGTGTGGAATTTGCACATTCACCCTGTGTCTGTGTGGGTTTCCAGTCCAATGATGTGCAGGTCAGGTGAATTGGCCATACTAAATTGCCCATTGTGGTAGATGCATTAGTAGGGAGTAGGTGAATGGGTCTGGGTGGATTACTTTTCGGAGGGTCGGTGTGGACTTGTTGGGCTGAAGGGCCTGTTTCCACACTGTAGGGAATCTAGTCTAATTCAACTCAGTCCCCTGTTTGTACTTTCTCCCCATACCCTTTAGATCCAAGCACAAAATCAAATTCCTTTTTGGAACCATTCAATGTTTTGACCTCAACTGCTCTCTCTGTGACAGAGAATTCCACAGGCTCACCACTCTCTGGATGAAGCCATTTTTCTCATGTCAATCCCAAACAGGCTACCTCAATCCTTAGGTTGTTACCCCTGGGTCTGGACTCCCTGGTCACTGGGAACATCCATCTTGCATTTATCTAGTCTAGAACTATTAGAATTCTTAATTTTATTTCAGATTCTCCCTCATTCTTCTAAACTCCACTTGTAACCGATCCAGTCTGTCTTCCATGTCAGTCCTACTGTCCCAGGAATCAGTCTGGTAAGATTTTGTCACAATCTCTCTGTAGCCAGAGCATATTTCCTCAGATAAGGTGACCACAATGCACACAATACTCCAGGTATGGTCTCGCCAAAGCCCTGTACAATTTGAGCAAGAATCCTCTTGCTTTAAAGGCCAACATAGCATTTGTTTTCTTGACTGCCTGCCTACCCGCATGTGTACTTTCAGTGAGTGATGTATGAGGACACCCAAGTCTTGTTGCACCTTCCATTTTTCCAACATATCACCATTCAGATAATAACCTGCCTTCCCCCTTTTTCCACTAAAGTGGATAAACTCCCATTTATCCACATTGCATTTCAGCTGCCATGTTATTTGTTCACTCAATCAACTTGTCCAAATCACACTGAAGCATCTCTGCATCAGAGCCACAGGCAGCACGGTGGCACAGTGGTTGACACTGCTGCCTCACAGTACCCGGGACCCGGGTTCGATTCCAGCCTTGGGTGACCGTCTGTGTGAAGTTTGCACATTCTCCCTGTGTCTGCGTGGGTTTCCTCCAGATGATCTGGTTTCCTGTCACGGTCCAAAGATGCGCAGGTCAGGTGAATTGGCCAAAGCTAAATTGCCCATATTGTTATGTGCATTAGTTAGGGGAATGGGACTTGTTGGGCTGAAGGGTCTGTTTCCATACTGGAGGGAATCTAATCTTCCTCACAGTTCACCCTCCCATCTAGCTCTGTGTCATCTCCAAACATATTATGTGCTGCGAGCCAAGAATTTGTGGTCACAAGTTCAGAAGCAACAATGGCTCCATGGAGCTCAGGCTAATTTCTGACAGTCACAACCTCCCTTCAAGTCCTATTTGATTTATTATTGTCAGGTATACTGGGATAGAGTGAAGAGTGTTGTTTTGCGTGCTATCCAGCCAAATTATAGCTTACATAAAAACATCAGGGTGTGTCAGAGATTGTTCATTGATGAACAATGCGAGAATGATTTTCAATCAATGTTAGCATGGATTGTTCACTGGCTGCAAGGTTGGAAGCACAAAGTGGGAGTAAAGTCTATTTGTGCAGAGCGATCGAAGGTGCCAGTGGTGTTCCACAAGGATCACTGTTGAGAACACTACAGTTCACAATTTACATGAACCGTTTGGCCTTTAGAATAAACAAATAGCTCAAGTTCTATATTTCCTGGTGACACCAAATTTTGTGCGGGGGACTGAAAGGAGGTGTCGACCTTGTGGGAGATTCAAGGATAACATTGACAGACTTGCCGAACAGGTGAGTGATTGGCAAAGTGAGGTCCAGTACAGATATGAATGGGGGTCCATTTTGGTCAGAAGAATATGGTGATCCTGTATTATCTGGAACATGCAAATCTGGGTGGGGGAGAGGCTACAAATATACATTAATCACCTATGCCTACGCCAACAAGACAATAAGGAAAATAAACCAAACACTGAGTTTTATTTCTAAGTGAATCGAAAGCTGTGCTGAACCTCTATGGAACCCCTTTGCATTTCTGATTGAAATGTTGTGAAAATGACATTGCGGTCCTGGTGAGGGTGTGAAGAAAACTTACAAGGATAATACAAGTGGGTTTACACATCAGGAAAGAATTGACACGTTCGATCTCTTTTGTCTTGATTAACGAAGGCTGAGGGGTGAGCCAATATTAGTCTTTGAAATGATAGAAAGTTCTGATAGCCTGGTTACAGAGAGAACATTTCCACTTGAACAAAAGGACTAGAAGCCAGCAATACAATGTAGATGCAAAAAGGAATTCAGTAGAAATTCCTTCACCCAAACAGTTTCTAGAATGCAGTTCCATGAATTGTATAGATGCTTTTAAGGAGAAACTAGATAAGCATATGAGACATATGAGACGGACAGTCATGATGATATAGTTAGATAAGAAAAAGATGGGAGGAAGCTTAGGTGGATCATAAACAGCCAGCATGGATTGGTGGGCTGATTGGTCTTTTCTTGTGTCCTATATCCTATACATACAATCCTATGTATTGCAGAGCTTAAAACTCATACAAAGACTGGCACATATCAACAGATGCAATATACCTCATTATGGGGTTGTAAAGATTGTCAACTCCACCTGACCTAACAATTGGAGGACAATGATAGAGCCATTTGACATGAATGCTGACATCAATGCTGTTTCCATAGGACAGTGTAGCTAAAACATGCTGCCATTTGAATTAACATAATTCCCAACCACTTGAGGGACTTCAAAGGAAATTTCAACATTTTGAAATTACTACTCAGCTCCTTCACTAAATATATTGGATGCTCCACTCCTGAATACTCCCATTTATTACCGTTAAATGGTTCATTAACTCCTTGAGATGTGTTAAAGGTACATTACTGTAACAGTCATTGTTGACTGGGCTTTTACTGTTGGTAATAAAATTACATTTAATAAAATCACTTGTATTAAAATCACAGATTCCTGTCATTTTGTCTGTTGGTCATAAACAATGAGAAAAGGTTTTTTAACTTTTATGAATATAATGGGAGCATATTTCTATTGACTCTTTTTCTGTTTTTAAATAAACATTTTGCTTGATAGTTTGAATAAGGTGACCTTAATAAAACTGTGCAACAGCCATTGTTTTACAGAGTGCCAGTTCAAATTTATGTATAAATTGGGCATTTCCTCTGAGCTGTCCCTACTTCAGTGTATCTCCTCCAGGTTTGTGTTTGTAAACAAGGTGCTCGATGAAGATCTGGCAGGACAGCATCAGAGTGAGTGATTCCCAGCCGTAACTTAAACCAAGGCCAGACTGAAATAATTCCACAGAGGCTGCTAGCCCACCACCAATCCCCCATTGTCTACACATGATGGGGAGCCCTTGAAACTGATCCAGATCCCTCAGAGCCAGCTTTCAGAGTGAACAGGATGTCTGTCAGCCAGAGATCCCTAAATGGACCAGATTAACAGCCCCAATCAGGGAACTTATATTCTATGAGGTCCATCTGGCTGACCTCATTACAATCACTGCATCCCTCCAACTCTGAGGTCAAAGCCCAATGTCTTTTCTGGTAGCTCCTCCTGGGGTGTTTTAGCTCCTGGGGTCAGGACCTTTCCTGTGATATAGGCAGTGTGTAACGCACAGTAGCTTGTCTCTTGCACCCAGAGCATCTCGGAAGAAATTCATTCTCTTCTTCAGGCGGCAAAGGCATTGAGGCGGCAACATCCGCTGGGTCCATCTCAGATTCTGAGGTTATCTTCAACGCTTGACAGAGAGGGAGAACCCACAGGTTCCAGACCAATCGGAATGGCTGACAAGGAGCCGGGCACTTTAGGCTCCCATATTGTTTGCGAATTTGCATTTTTCATATGGTCCATGTTCTAGTTCAGGACCATCGCACTTACCTGAACATTAATGTCACTGGGCTTGACAATGGGTTGACCATACCCCTTAGCCATGCAGTGTGCTCCTGTGGTTCCTACACCAAACATCATCCCCTGAAGTAAACTGTCCCTCTCGTGTAGTGGAGTCTTGTGTCTGGTTTTGGCATTTCTGATACTATTTCACCCTACCTCCCAGGTCTGGGAAGATCAGATTTATCCTGGTGTGGAGCCTTCTCCCCATTAGCAATTCTGCTGGAGATATCCCTGTCATTGCACGAAGACTGGTCCTGTAATGAAATTAGAATCAGGGCAGTTTGATATCTAGTTAAGCTGTAGGCTGTTTCTTTAAGCCTGCTTTCAAATTTTGGACTACTCTTTCTGCCATACCATTGGATGATGCATGGTATGGAGCTGTCCTTATATGTCAAATACCATTCGATTCTAGGAAATATTCAAATTCACTACTGGCAAACAATGGCCCACTATCTGTGACCAGCACATTTGTGAGTTCATATATTGCAAAAGATGCCCTCAGTTTTATTATTGCTGTACCCATAATTGACAAACGAACTCTACGCACATCAAGTCACTTTGAGTGGGCTTCCAAAAAGACAAAGAATATCGAGCCCATGAAAGGACCTGCTGAGTCAACGTGTAACCAAATCACCTCGTTACACTCACTACCAGACCACAGTGTCAGATGAATGTGACTCTCTTTAAAAGCACTAATTGCCATCAATTAAGACAATCATCCGCTTTAATACAGCCATTTTGAAATGATAACCATCACTTGATGCTGAAAATCAAACTCAATGGGCAGAATTCCCAGAAGGGCTTGACCAACATGAACAATGACAATATTTGTGTGAATAGAATAGAACTGAATAAAATATCAATTTATTGTCACTTGTTTTTATGAAACTGCAGTGAAAAGTCTATCAGTTGCCATAATCTGGTCCCATTTTAGTTATAATAAGTTACAAAGAGAAGTAATTGAGATGAACTTAATGCAACGTTTTGTTCCCTCCACGGCTCCTGGGTTTCTGAGGTGACTATGGGATGCCATCACTGAAGCTGCCCCTCAGGCTGCCAAAGCAGACCCACTACGCTACCTCCACCAAAACCACCATAGCCAGATGGGGCAGATCAGATCAGACCCATCAAGTCACCGATGCTGAAGCCTCCATATTGCTGCCATAGTGAGGAGGAACAAACTGAAACCACCATGCCACCACCATCAGGAGGAATGGACCAGACCCACCACGTTCCTGACGATGAAGCCTTCACTCAAGCTGCTGCCACCATGGCCACGAGCAACGTGAGAAGTTTGATGAAGCCTATCATAGCCGGGAGTGTGGTTCTGGAAAAGCACAGCAGATCAGGCAGCACCTGAGGAGCAGGAGAATCAACCTTTCGGGTATAAGGAATCAGGAATCACAGGCTTATGCTCAAAATGTCAATTCTCCTGCTCCTCAGATGCTGCCTGACCTGCTGTGCTTTTCCAGCACCACACTCGCGACTCTGATCTCCAGCATCTGCAGTTCTCACTTTATATGAGGCCTATCATAGAATCATAGAATCTCTACAATGTGGAAACAGGCCAGTTAGCCCAATGGTCCACATTGACCCTCCAAAGAGCATCCCACCCAGAGCCATTCACCTACCCTATTCCTGTAACTCTGCTAGTTCACCCCATGGCTAGTCCATCTAGTCTATCACAACGTTGGGATCAACCCGTGTATGTTGTATGCATTTGCTGAGCAGTGAGGTGAGTATCTCACTAGGCAGCAGTGAGTTGCCTATTAAGGGGAATTATTGCTTGTTAAACACCTCATTAACACTCACCTCCCAAGTTACCAAACACCATCAACCGAGCAGACATTGAGAATTCCTGATGTGGGCACCAGAGTGGGTACAGCTCACTGCTGGCTGCAGGGAACCTCCAATGTGGCTCAGCATCAAACAGCATCTCAGGGCACAATCTATGGGCACCAGCGCCCTTATCCATGGGCATTGGCATCTGTAACTTGCCAACTTCTCAAGGCGTTCCTGCCTTTCATTGCCTTGCCCTGCCTTGCTATTTGGTGCTTTTCTGAGACAGAGACACCAGGCTCACCTTACTGAGACCATGAGACCATCAGAAATAGAAACAGGAGTAGGCAGTTCAGCCCCTCGAGCACGCTCCATCATTCAATAGGGCCATGGCTAATATGGCATTCCTCAAGTGTACTTTTCAGTTGTTTCCCTGTAACCCTTGATTTCCCCAATTGATGAAGAGTCTATCAATCTCAGCCTTAAATAAACACAAGGACTTTGCCCCACAGCTCTCTGTGGCAAGGAGTTCCAAAGACTCTCAACTTTCTGAAAGAAGAAATTCCTCCTAATCTCAGCCTTTAATTACTGCCCCTTTCTTCTGAGACTTTACTCTATGGCCGTAGACTTTCCCATGAGGGGAGAGCATCCTCTCAACATTTAATCTGTCAATCCCCTTAAGAATCCCATAGATTTCAATGAGATCTCTCATTCTCTTAAGCTCCATTGAATGGGGTCCCAACCTCTTTAATCTTTGCTCACAAGACAAACCCACCACATCAGGGATCGTCCTAGTGAACCTCCTCCGGACTGCCTTCAATCAAATGATATTTTCTTAAATAACGGAACCAAAACTGCTCACAGTATTCCAGACGTGGTCTCACCAGCACCATGTACAGTTGCAGTTAGACTTCGCTACGACTATTTTCCAACCCCCTTGAATTAAGGGTCAACATTCCATTAGTTGTCCTGATTACTTGCTGCATCGGTGTGCTAGCTTTCTGTATTTCATGCACAAGTCCTCCTTAGTCCCTTTGTGTTGCAGTTTTCTCTATTTAAATAATATTCAATTCTTTTATTCTCCCTTCCAAAATGAACAACTTCGTGTTTTCCCACATTATCCTCCAGTTGCCACTTTTTGACCATATACTTAACCGATGGATATCTCACTGCAAACTGTTTGTATCCCTCTCACAGTCTGCCTTTCTGTCATCTGCAAAGTTAGCTACAGCACGTTCATGTCATTAATATATAAACCAGACAATTGTGTTACCACACCTGACCCCTGTGGAACCCCGCTGGTTATGGGTTGGAAGCTGAAAAAGAACTCCTTATCCCCACTCAATGTTTGACCAGGTTGGCATGGACTGACATTATGACCTCCACAGCTAGTCTGGGGAGAAGACGGTGACTTGTGTCTGCCCCACCCCATCCAACAGTACCGTCAGGTCCATGCCTACAACGAGGGGCAAATATCGAGATAGTGCGGGGCAGCTCCAGACTGACAGTGATTGTTTTGTAACTTGAAAGGGCTCAGAAAAGATCTGCAAGGATGTTGCCAGGGTTGGAGGGTTTGAGCTAAAGGGAGAGGCTGAACAGGCTGGGGCTGTTTTCCCTGGAGCATCGGAGGCTGAAGGGTGACCTTATAGAGGTTTATAAAATTATGAGGGGCATGGATAGGGTAACTAGACAAGATATTTTCTCTGAAGTGGGAAGTCCAGAACTAGAGGGCATAGGTTTACGGTGAGAGGGGAAAGATATAAAAGGGACCTAAGGGGCAATGTTTTCACACAGAGGGTGGTACATGAATGGAATGAGCTGCCAGATAAAGTGGTGGAGGCTGGTACAATTACAGCATTTAAGCAGCATCTAGATGGGTACATGAATAGGAAGCGTTTAAAGGGATATGGGCCAAGTGCCAGCAAATGGGCCTAGATTAGGTTAGGATATCTGGTTGGCATTGAGGAGTTGGACGGAAGGGTCTGTTTTTGTGCTGTACATTTCTATGACTCTGTGATTGTCTGGATGCACGACAGGCATCGGGGCCAGGTATACCAGTCAATTCTGGGACATCTGGTGAGCAGCAAGTTGTTCCAGGGATGGTGCATGGTAAGTGGGGCTGGAATTGGATGAAAGGAATAAGATCGCGGTAGGTTAGATAATTAATGAGGTGCATTTGATAAGATACAGTGAGAAATCCCGCTCGGCCTCGTGGTAATAAACCCTCCAAAAAAACTCAATGTAACTTGCACTAAGCCAAAAAGAACATACGTTTCAGCTGCCATTGGTTAATATTTGTAGCTTTCCTTCAGAACAGAGAAACTAATAGGTTGAGGGGCGACCTTATAGAGATTTATAAAATCATACGGGGCATAGATAAGGTGAATGGCAAGGGTTGTTTCCCTAGGTTGGGGGAATGCAAAACCAGTGGATATATTTTAAGGTGAGAGGAGAAAGATTTAAAAAGGACATGAGGATCAATGTTTTTACACAGAGAGTGGCTTGTGTATGGAATAAACTGCCAGAGGCAATGGTGGATGCAGGTACCAATACAACATTTGAAAGGCATTTGGATGATGACATGAATAAAAAAGATTTGGAGGGATATGTGCCAAATGCAGGCAGGCAGCACTAGTTTAGTTTGGGAATATGGACAATGTAGACTAATTGGATTGAAGGGTCTGTTTCGGTGCTGTAAGACATTTTGACTCGATCTGATTCTATGACTTTAAACCGAAGGAGACCAATCAGCCCCACGAATCTCTACTGCCATTCAATCAAATGAAAGGCTGATCTGCCAATTTTTTTCCTTTATTATCTTTGATTCACAAAAATCTATCAATCTCAGATTTAAAGCTAACAACTGACCCAGCATCAACTGCTGCCAAGAGAGAGTTCCAATCATTATCCACACGCTGTCTGTTTAAAAGGGTTTCTAACATGTATTCCCAAGAGACTGAGCTCTAAATTTTAAAGTCAGAAGTCACATGACAACAGGTTATAGTCCAGCAGGTTTATTTGGAATCACAAGCTTTCAGACCGCTGCTCCTTCATCAGGTGAAGCTTTTGATTTCAAATGAACCAGTTGGGACTATAACCTGGTGTCATGTGACCTCTGACTTTGTCCACCCCAGTCCAACACTGGCAGCTCCAAACCAAGGCTACCATCGAAGTTTTAGGGCAGGGTTTTTATCAAAAGTGGGGATCAGTTAGCTAAAAGTTTGGGATCACAGGATCCACGGCATAATGGCTGTGGTGGAGCTCCTATTAAATTACTGCAGACTCACAGGATTTTCGCTAGTGGGTCGTAACCATATTCGAACCTTAAAATGGGAGCCCAAATGGGGAAGAGTTTGAGTAGCATCACCTTTAAGGTATGCTTACCAGCCCTAGATTTGGCACAAATTGTCTCTTTCTCTACCCTGCCTGTCCCCCTTAATATATTGAAACTCTCTGCTTCCTTGCACTCAACTCAGTTACTGTGAACGTTCCTCAATAGTTCTGCATTTCTAGATTGTCTCACTTACTTAGATCATGTGAGTCACAGGGATTTGTTAGCCTAAGAATTCCACCCTGGAATCTTGCTGCAGATTCAAACTCTGTACCAAAATCCATCTGTTCATGTTCTGCTTATTGAAATACCAGGAAGAGGTCACAGGGAATGTTTCGACAAAAGACTAGGGGCTCTCTGTAAAGAACTCAAGATAATTTAAAGTCTGCACACACACACTTACATCCAAAATTATCGAATAAGATCCAACGCCCAGTGGAGCACATGCACAGTACAAAGAAACAGCAGTAAAAGTGAATAGGTTATAGAGCAATGAGAAAATGAAAACCTGATCAAATAGATTTCTTGCAGTTCGTGACAGAGGGAATTCTGACAAATAAAGTGACCAAAAAATGCTGTCATCACAAGGTGAATAGCATTCAATGCAATTAAACAGAAAGTAGACTTACCATTGAGAATGACAGGGGGGAGGTTCTTTTTATGCCCAACTTATTAATTTTTTATTGTATGCAGCTATTTGCAGTCAAATTAAGTGTTAGGAATTTTCCTGGCACTGGAATTTCTGCGATTGTTTTTTTAAAGAAAGGAATCTGTATAAGGTTTGAAAGGGGCATTCTATTGGTTGTGTTTCCCTTGTCTAATCCCGTGTGTTGCGATTTGCAACAATTGAAACGTTTTCAAACCATGCCATTTTCTTTTTGATCAGCCTATCCATCAGCGATGTAAGGAAACCAGGAGGGAAGTAAAACTCACAACAGCCTCACGTCGTAACTGAATGTCGAGTGTGTCACTCATTAAGTGCTTAACATGTGCAACAACAATAATTTCTCTGCTAATCTAACATTATTACTCGCACATAAGTTGATGTGCGCAATGAATCAGATTTATTTTTGTGATTGATGATTAATTATTGTAACCCACTTTCATGTTCTCTGATGTTACTCTGTAAGCCCCCTGGACAAACCTGTCACAGGGTTTGTCAAGCCTCCATTCTCACATCAAAGGGTTGGAGCAAGCTCTGTGCACTGGGAGCCCAGCTCAGTCTTCTGCCAAACCAGGTGGATTGTCTGTGTGCTATGGGCTTTACAGCTGCCAAGTGACAGCTCCCATCAACGGTGTTCTAATGAAGGGGGCGAAAAGAAGGGATCTTAATAGGACTGTAGTACGAACATCTCCAGTTTATTATGGCTCATTACCACTGCAAATAAAAAAAGCCCTTCCAAAGAACTTAATCTGTTCAACTACCTGCAAATCTTAATGCTTGTTGAAGCATTGAGAATTAATTTTAACTGAGAACTACATTAATAGATCTGCCTGACAATTAGTATACAGTGTTTAAGTGGTTTATTCAGAGCCATGGACTAATATTCACTACTGGGACTTAGAAATCATGTTTGCATTTTCCAAATCATAAAATATTTACCAAATGTTTGAAAGGTTAAATCTATGCATCTGGAAACAGTGTGCCATTCAGATTTACCCTTCGATGTTTATATAAGGTATATGGAAGGGGGAAAGCAGTTGATTACAGAACGTAGGCAGCCTTGTCTGAAATCTCTTGCTCGACTCTCCTTTTAGACAGCTACCAGATTTCTCAATCTACTTAACCCTTTGTCTGCAGCAGACTACCTTTCACGTAAAGACAACAAAGCCACTCAGAACAGGGTTAAGCAAACTTTACCTCGTTAGTAGGTCCTTTGTCAGACAGATGTCCCACAAGTGAAAGAGCTCCGGTTTCAGTGAGAAAATGAATTATTCATATTCCATTTCTTTGTTGTCAACAAGTTTATGAGGCTGTTCACAAGACGGAGGACATTGTACATTTTAGTCAGACATCAGACACTGTTGAATGCCCAGTACATGTGCACCTCAGTTCCGATTAGGAAATGCACATTATTATGTAAGTACCAATTCTTTGTCCCTACCTCTGAGCCAAGGGTGAGTGTTCAAGTCCCACATGCCCCACAGGTGTGTCATAACACATCTGAACAGATTGTTTAGATAGTATCCAAACCAACTCTCAATTCTCTCAATGCCCACATTTAAATGAAGGGTCTACTATCATTTCATTTAGATTATCAGAGAGCTATTTTTGAGCATTAAATTTTGACTTTGTTCAGGATAAACAATAACTCAGAATTCAGGAGGAGAGTGACAGTGAAGGAACAATGATATATTTCCAATTCAGAATGGTGTGTGACATGGAGGGGAACACATGTTGGTGTTCCCAAGTAGCTGCTGTCTCTGTGCTTCGAGATAGCGAAGACTCCGTGTTTGAAAGTTCTATCTAAGAAGCTTTGGTGGGTCATAGTAAAAGTTAAAACAACAATGATAATCAGTTATTAATTGAATAGACCTTTTACAATTCATTCATGGGAATGAGAGTGTCACTGGCTAGGCCAGCATTTATTGCCCATCCCTAAAAGCTCAGAGGGCAATAAAGAGTCAACCACATTGCTGTGGATTGGCAGTCACGTGTAAAAACAATGACTGCAGATGCTGGAAACCAGATTCTGGATTGGTGGTGCTGGAAGAGCACAGAGGCCAGACCAGGTAAGGATGGCAGATTTCCTACCCTACAAGACATTGAGTGCTTTCCACTAGAAATACATGCAGAATTCACTATACTGGACTCCCACAGGTATCAAAGCGTCTTGACTGTTATTTTGTGTTTAACAAAACAACTTCATTAGAAAAATTAAGGTATTTCAAAGCAGTTCTGTATTTTTGTGATTAGATTCCTTAATTTTTCCAGCAGTTTCAGCATTAAACTCACAATAGAAAGAAAATAGGAGCTGAAATTCTAGTCTAAACAGGCATTTACATTTGATTGATCCTGGAATTATTGCTGGTTCTCTCTTGCCTTTGAGTTAAACACTGTTCATGAGCAAAACACTCCAGGTGTTGGAAAGGAACAAGTTAGCTTTTTCTTTCATGGGTTTTTCATGTCCTCTGGGCACCCAAAACATTTCACAGCTGATTGGTAACTTTGAGATGTAGGCAATGTTGTTACAAACGCAAATTCAACCCATTCCACTCTCCAGCAATGCACCTGATCAGGATTGGGAATTTGAGGTAAAGACATTGCAATCAGTTGAGGGGTAGTTGGAGGCCAAACTGGGACATCATAGAATCCCTACAGTATGGGAGCAGGCCATTGGCCCAGACCAACCCTCTGAACAGCATGCCACCCAGACCCATTCCCCCCACCCTATCATTGTAACCTTCACTTCCCAAGGCTAATCCACTTAGCCTGAACATCCCTGGACACTATGGGAAATATAGCATAGCCAATCCACCTAGTCTGCACATCTTTGGATTATGGGAGGAAACCCCATGCAGAACGTGCAAGCTCCACACAGTCACCCAAGGTTGGAATTGAATCCGGATGCCTGGCGTTGTGAGGCAGCAGTGCTAACCACTGAGACACTGCGCCACCCCAAAAGGATCCACAGGAATGCCCCTGCTCTTTATGGTCCACGACGCAACATAAAATTAAACGTTAAAAACCTTATTCTGGCCGGTGCCCTGCTGCCCAGCAGACCTGGCCCAACATCTCTTCTGTTCCCAGTAGCTGTTTAATTGCAGCTGGGGCATGTTGATACCATTGGACCACAGTCTGCAATTTTCATGTGGAATGTGGCTGTCTCAAAAGGAGTGGGTTAATACCGCGAAAGGACAGCGGGGTAGTGGGACATGAGAGGGTCCTCGCTTTATTGCTGCTCCCTGGGCCCAGGAAAGGGAGGTTAAAATCAGGGCCAGTGCTTCCACACATTGTCCCTGACTTGTTGCAGTTCATCCCAGAGGAAATGAAAAGTTAAAGGTGTGACACCAATTTTATGATATTAAATTTAGTAAGGTTAATAATATTCCAATATTATTCCTGGCCAATGACATGTGGTATTCTACTTACAACTAAACATATACAATTGCCAGAGACATAAATAAAGCACACAAAAGTTCTGAAGATGAGTCTTTGAACTCGAAACGTTAACTCTGTTTCTCTCTCCACAGATGCTGCCAGATCTGCTGAGGTTCTCTTGCATTCTCTGCTTTCATTTGAGATTTCCAGCATCCACAGTATTTTGCTTTTATTTGTCAGAGACAGGTTTGTTTTCCAGCACCATGTTAGGACAAAGTTATCAGGAAGCAGAAAATATCTCCAGCGCTTACCTTTTAATTAAAAGGAAATGAAACCAAACTGAGCTCAGTAATTATAGGATTCTCGTCCTTTTAAGGCTGTGGGTGGCTACATGTTCAGCCACAGGCCCAATGCAAATGAAGAATTGCTAGATGAGGTTCATACTTTTAATGTGGCCTTGCAAATGCATTCTCAATGACCAGGTCAGATTGCTGTACTCTGGTCATATCATTGAGATCCTGCATGGACCCATTTACAGCAACCCTGACCACTTCAAATCCCACAACAACTAGGATTCTTGTCCTCTTGGATATAAAAAAAGACTGGATAGGCTCGAAGTTTCTCACTGGAGTGTAGGAGGCTGAGAGGTGACCTTATAGAAGTTTATAAAATATTGATGGGTATAGATAGAGTTAATGGTAGGTGTCTTTTCCCTAGGATGTGGAATTTCAAGACTAAGGGGCACATTATTAAAGTGAGAGAAGAGAGATTTTAAAAAGACATGAAGGGCAATTTTTTTACACAGAGGGCATTTGCGAATGGAATGAACTTTCTGAGGAAGTGGTGGATGTGGGTACAATTGCAACATTTAAAAGACACTTAGATAAATACATGAATAGGAAAGGTCTGGAGGGGTATGGGCCAGGAGGAGGTAGCTGGGACTAGTTTAGTTTGGGATTATGTTCGATATTATGTTGGACCAAAGGGTCTGTTTTTGTGCTGCATGGCTCTATGGATGAGATCTGCCAAATTATCAGCAGCTTTCGTGCGGTACCCAGCTGTGTGTCTGCAACTGTGTTAGAAATCAGCAAAACTAAATTAATTTCATCTGTAGCTTCAAATCTTCGGTAGGGAAGGCGTTGATCCCAGCAGAGCTACCTGGATTTGTCTCAAAATATTGCTTCTTCTTGACCCTGCCATTTCAGCTGGCGACGAGAACGTTATTTTTCCTTGACTATTTGGAATTCTCCTCAGCACAGATCATTCAGCCCATCAAGCCTACTCCACCCTTTAATACACTCTTGGCTGATCAAACACTTCCATGCCTTTTGTCCAGACAAGCCCAGAAGGTTTCATGCTATCAATAAGCAAACAGTTATCCACCTGTATTTTAAATATACTCAAGGCCTGAGCTTCCACAACTTTCTGGGCTAGAGAATTCCGAAGATTCAAGTTAAAAAAAAATGTCTTCAATGGTATTCCCCCTTTTTTTAAAGTTGTTTCCCCGGTTCTAGACAGCCCTATTCAGGGGAATGAATCTTACGTCTAAAATGTCTAACCCTTTTCAGCTTCATCCTGAATCCCCAGACATGAGCTGCTTGTAGACATGGTACCAGTGTTTAGTTGGGAATGGATTATAAGATCCGAGATATAGAGATGTACAGCACGGAAACAGAGCCTTCGGTCCAACTTGTTCATACCAACCAGATATCCCAACCCAATCTAGTCCCACCTGCCATAACCCTCCAAACCTTTCCTATTCATATACCATTCCAGATGCCTTTTAAATGTTGAAATTGTAACAGTCTCCACTGCTTCATCTGGCAGCTCATTCCATGCACACACCATCCTCTGGGTGAAAAAGTTGCCCCTTGGGTCCCTTTTAAATCTTACCCCTCTCACCCTAACCCTATGCCCTCTAGTTCTGGACTCCCCCACCCAGGGAAAAGACCTTGTTTATTTACCCTATCCATGCCCATGGTTGAATGTGACTGCAGACACTGGACCCACAGTGAAACCATGTGTGGTTCGCTCCAACACCTACTTTAAAATGACCTGTAAATGTCAGTAGTGGTGCCAACACACACAGAACTATTCACAGCTGTAACCAAAGTCAATTAGAAATAAAGCTACATAGGAACTATTCATGAACACCTTGTGCTGTGATTTATTCTCACTATTTCTGCCGAAGAAAATTAGTTTCTGACCCTAAAAACGTAAAGTCCATCAGCACCTCACTTACCAATTAAAGATTGGTTTCAAGTGTATGCAAATTAATATTCAAAGATTTGCATTAGATGCTGACACCTGGATTGAAAACTGTCTCCTCCAGACAGATGTAGTTCTTTGAAGCCTTGCTATAATGAACCTTTCTTGTATCCACTCAACTTGGTGCTATTACTTAAGTGTTTGAAATTTTTCACAGTAGCAGCTGGGTTGGTATTGTAGCTGAGTGGTCTAAGGTGCTGGACTCACATTCCACCCACAGGTAAGGCATGGGTTTGAATCCCACCACTGCCAGTGATTGGATTGTTCTAGCTGCCCATCCTTTTGCTGCTTTGGGTTTTTCTTGGTGCCTGCAACATTTGCAACATGTTGCCAAAGACGTTTCCAAATTGCTGGGGTGGCACAGTGGTTCAGTGGTTAGCACTGCTGCCTCACAGCACCAGGGTCCCAGATTTGATTCCAGCCTTGGGTGACTGTCTGTGTGGAGTTTGCACATTCTTCCTGTGTCTGCGTGGGTTTCCTTCCACAGTCCAAAGGTGTGCAGGCCAGGCGAATTGGCCATGCTAAATTGCCCAAAGTGTAAGGTGCTTTAGTCAGAGGGAAATGGATCTGGGTGGGTTACTCTTTGGAGGGTCAGTGTGAACTGGTTGGGCTGAAGGGCCTGTTTCCACACTGTGGGGGATCTACTCTAACCTTTTCAGAATCTTGTTGACAGAAAATGCTTGCTTTCCAAGAGCACAAGAGAAAACAAATTTCTTGATTCTTGAATTGTTTGACCGGCTTTTTTTTTTACCAGTTAACATCCACACTTTGCCACAGTTTGAGACTACTGAAGCAAAACTTGGTCTGGAATCCTAATTGCCTTTTTTGTGCCCATGACATGAAGCTTTAAGGGTCAGAGGCGATTTCTATCAATCGGGCCTCCAGCTTGCTTATGGCTGATTAAACCGTGTCACTTAGAATGTTCTGTGAATGTCTGATGAAATTGGAAAAGCATGTATAGACAAAAAAAAATCGCCCTTGGAGGGGGCTCAGACACTTCCTGCCACTCACACCATTCCCTGCAGATGCCACAGAGCTACAAGTCACCCTCCCCGGAGAAATGATTCACCTGGAAGCAAGGCCAAGCACTGCCAGATGTGTAGGAAACTGCGGAGGACCGGCACACTAACACTGTCTCAATTGTGTTGAGCATATGCTTTCAGTCAAGGGTGAAAAATGCAGGCACCAGCACATGCCAAAAGTCTTTTAAGCATGGCCCACCAGTCAGCCTGAAGCTTAACATGCTGATCCTTCGAGTCAGCAGATGTGTGTCACCACAATGCAAGTCAAGGCTGGTTAAACTATAAAGGAGCTGAGGGACCCGGTCCATCCATTCCATCCTGACAAACAAACCATAACACTGTCATTCATTGCAGAACTGTACAAAATGTGTTTGTGTTCACTATGCAACTTGCAGCATGATTCCTCCCTGCCATGACAAAACAGTACTTGAAAAGTTTAAAACTCAAATGCTGCCTTTGATATATTTCACTGACTTAGACATTTCCCCAATCCACTCCCTCTCTCTTTAAATAGTTCCAAGAAAGCTGATGCATAATGATCTCATTATAGCCCGATCTAGTCTGTCTAAGGCAAATCTTTGTGCATACACCTGGCTGTTACAACGTTTCAGGAAGGCTACACGCTATGTAGCAGAAAGGGTTAGAAAAGCTGTGCTTATAATCAGTCAGCAGTCAAGCTGTTCAAAGCACATGACATCGGGTTTCAGTCAAGTTTTGCTTGAAGTGTAATTATGCTAGTATTTGGTTATTAACACAGCCAATCTCGCCAAGCTGGAGATACAATATGACCAGCACTTGGGTCTCTGCACGTTAAGCAGTTAAAGGTTACTAATAAGATAGCTTTAAGGCAAGCCTCTCACATCAAGCTTAGGGCCTAGACTCCAACAAACATTGCACGGTCAATGTGCTCCCTCATGCAGCTCTCAAATCCCAGGATCCCTGGACATAGTTGGCGCATAGAAAAATCCCAACTTTTTTTTTACTTAATTCCCAATCCAGAAACAAACACTTTGACTTACCTTCAAATTCTTTTTTTTTAAATAGTAATGAATGTTGAAAGGTTTATTCAGTTTTTAATGTGTTCCAAACAGAAAAAAAAGGTAAAGTGTGACTTGCAGTTTATTTTTGTACAAGTCATATAAAGATTAATGTGACACATCCCAGGAAATGTATGAATATCTACCACTGCTGGGTACTAAAGACTGTGTTGTTTTAATATAAATAAACACTGGCAAAATCGCCTGGTGTGATTTTATTAAAGGGAACGTGAGCACCAATTATTTGGCAATGCTGACATATCCGATAAGGAACTCACACCACACACAAGAAATAAAACAGTACAGATACATTTGTTCATGACAACAAAACTTGCACACGTGTAGTGCCTTGAACATCCCTAAGGCACTTCATAGCAATATTATCAAACAAAATTTAACACTGAACCGCAGAAGACGATGTATGATGAAAAGTTGAGCTGAAAAGGTAGGTTTTAAGGAAGAGGCTCAGAAGAAAATTCTAGAACCTTAAGCACAGGCAGCCGTTGACACGACTGAAAGATAAAAGCGAACTTGGGTAAAAAGCCCGAATTAAAGAAGTACAGAGTTCTTCAAGGAATGTAAGACTGGAAGAGGCTGTGGTGATAATGAGAGGTGAGGTCACAGAGGAATGTGTTTGGCTGAGATGATACATGTATCATTTTAACATTTGTTACTTGCAGCCCCGCAGTGAAGTGTAACACATTAAGGAACTGAAAACAGAATTTGAAAGTAAGAACTCTGTCAAACCTCACCAGGGTGTAATAATGAATCTGGACAATAAAAAGAGAAGATGGAATTGTCGGAGCAAATTACTGCAGATGCTGGAAACCGTCCTGAAAACACCAAATGTTGGAGATTACAGCGGGTCAGACAGCATCCATGGAGAGAGAACAAGATAAAATTTCAAGTCTAGAATGACTCTTCACTCTTCACTATACCTTAATATCATAAATAATAACAAGACAACATGGATTATACACCTAGCTGAAAATTAAAAAGGGTTGAATCTTTCCAGAGTTGGGAGTGTGGTTCTGGAATAGCGCAGCAGGTCAGACAGCATCCGAGGAGCAGGAGAATCGACATTACGGGCATAAGACCTTCATTAGGAATGAGGGATGGCATTTTTACAAGAGGCAGGGTGGAAGGAGGTGTAGTCCAGGTAGCTGTGAGTTCATAGTAGATGTTAGTCAGTCGCCAGAGATAGAGATGGAGAGGTCCAGGAAGGAGAGGGAGGTGTCTGAGATGGTCCAGATGAGCTTGAGGTGCGGGTGGAAGGTGTTGGTGAATTTGATGAACTGTTCAACCTCCTTGTGGGAGCACGAGGCAGTACTGACACAGTCAGCGATGTAGGAGAGGAACTGAATTCCTGATAAAGGGCTTAGGCTCGAAACATTGATTCTCCTGCTCCTCGGATGCTGCCTGACCTGCTGCGCTTTTCCAGCACCACATTCTCGACTCTGATCTCCAGCATCTGCAGTCCTCACTTTCTCTAGTTGAATCTTTCCACCTTGCTTCAAGAGATTAATATTCTTAAACATCTATCTTTAACTTCTGCCCCAAAGAAAGGCTTTCCTAATAAAAATGAGATATGCATGAAGGCATCAATCCCCCAGTAAGTGTTTGGATTGCTAGATATAAATCCAACACTTTAAGATTTAGTGATTATTTTGCAATGAGCTAGTTTGGCCCATGGGTACCAAGAGTAGGCACCAACGGCAGTTATGCCACGACCTCTAAATTCCACAGGCTGGTATCCCATCACTAAGTAGTCCCTTATTTACACGTAGATAGCCCCTGACACTGATCCAGCTCTCTTAGAGCCAGCTCTCAGAGTGAACAGAGCCTCCGATACCCCTGTTTATATCTGTCAGCCAGGACTCCCTGATTGGGGCTATTAATCTGGTCCAATCAGGGAATTTGTTACAATCACTACAGATTACTTTTATATGAGTTTTTAAGTAGGACAATTGAGAAATTAAAATTTGGCAAATTTGATGCTTTCTTGTCACTATATATCCTATATTAGATAGAGAACATTGTCTGCAGGTAACCTTTTGAACATTGAATATTGCTGACTGGAATTAATGTAAACATCACACATTACCATCTGAAATCAATATATTGCCATCTGGAATTCATATAAGCATCATCCATTGCTGCTTGGAGTTAAAACCCATGCATTGCTGTCTGCTGTTAATGTAAACATCATGCATTGCCATCTGGGATGATTGTAAACATCACGCGTTTCCAACTACAGTTATTGTAAATATCACACATTACAGTCTGGAGTTATTGTGAACATTACACATTACCATCTGGAGTTGGTGTAAATATAATGCAGTGCAGTCTGTGTTATTGTAAACATCACATGTTGCTATATGGAGTTTTATTTATTCAGTTGCAGGATGCAGATATCATTGGTCGGGCTAGAATTTATTGCCCATCCCCAAATACCTTGAATCAGTGAAGAGTCAACCACGTCGC
The DNA here is from genome assembly GCF_047496795.1 of Chiloscyllium punctatum. Lineage (NCBI taxonomy): Eukaryota > Metazoa > Chordata > Chondrichthyes > Orectolobiformes > Hemiscylliidae > Chiloscyllium > Chiloscyllium punctatum. Next base: position 18,651,768 of record NC_092786.1, read on the forward strand.
TGTGGGTCTGGAATCACATGTAGGCCAGACCAAGTAAGGATGGCAGATTTCCTTCCCTAAACACCATTACTGAACTGGATGGGTTCTTCCACAACAATTTTATGATCATCATTTAGACTGTTAATCCCAGACTGTTTTTTTTAAAAGTATGGAATTCAAATTCCTCCATTTGTTATGGCAGGATTTGAACCAGGGGCCCCAGAACATTTCCTGCGGTGCCAATTGAAAGGCAAAAGTGAGGACTGCAGCTGCTGGAGATTAGAGTCGAGAGTGTGGTGCTGGAAAAGCACAGCGGGTCAGGCAGCATCTGAGGAGCAGGAGAATTGACATTTCGTGCAAAAGTCCTTAATCAGGTATTAGGCTGTGAGCTGATGACATGGTGAGATAAATGGGAGGGGGGGGGTGGAGCTGGGGGGAAGGTAGCTAATAGTGCGATAGGTAGATGGAGGTGGGGGTAATGATGATAGGTCAGAGAGGAGGGTGGAGTGGGTAAGTGGGAAAGAAGATGGACAGATAGGACAGGTCATGAGGGCAGTGATGCAGGTCCTGGGCCTCCTCCATTGCCATTTGCTAACCACCCGACACCTGGGGGAAGAACACCTCATCACCTGCCATGGGACCCTCCAACCTCACAGCATCAATGTGGATTTCACTAATTTCCTCATTTCCCCTCCCCCCACCTTATTCCAGATCCAACCTTCCAACTCAGCACTGCCCTCATAACCTGTCCTACCTCATAGAGTCATAGAGACGTACAGCATGGAAACAGACCCTTCGGTCCAACCTGTCCATGCCGACCAGATATCCTAACCCAATCTAGTCCCACCTGCCAGCACCCAGGCCATATCCCTCCAAACCCTTCCTATTCATATACCCATCCAAATGCCTCTTAAATGTTGGATTTGTACTAGCCTCCACCACATCCTCTGGCAGCTCATTCCATACACGTACCACCCTCTGCGTGAAAAAGTTGTCCCTTAGGTCTCTTTTATATCTTTCCCCTCTCACGCTAAACCTCTAGTTCTGGACTCCCCGGCCCCAGGGAAAAGACTTTGTCTGTTTATCCTATCTATCCCCCTCATAATTTTGTAACCATCTATAAGGTCACCCCTCAGCCTCCGACGCTCCAGGGAAAAAGCCCCAGCCTGTTCAGCCTCTCCCCGTAGCTCAAATCCTCCAACCCTTGGCAACATCCTTGTAAATCTTTTCTGAACTCTTTCAAGTTTCACAACATCTTTCCGATAGGAAGGAGACCAGAATTGCATGCGATATACCAACAGTGGCCTAACCAATGTCTGTACAGCCGCAACATGACCTCCCAGATCCTGTACTCAATACTCTGACCAATAAAGGAAAGCATACCAAATGCCTTGCCATCTTCCTTCCCATCTCTCCACTCGACCCTCCCCGCCAACCTATCACCATTCCCCCCACCTTTTACCTATCGCACTCTCACTACTTCCCCCCCGCCAACCCTACTCCCTCTCCCTTTTATCTCTCAGCCCCTCTGGTCCACAAGCCTCATTTCTGATTAAGGGCTTTTGCCCTAAGCCTTGATTTTCCTGCTCTTTGGTTGCTGCTTGCTGTGCTTTTCCAGCACCACACTCTTGGTTCTTGCCAGTTAAAAGGTCTAGTGACAATACTACAATGCTATGGCATCCCCTAACTGATGCAAATATCATGGAATGAATGCAAACATCACACATTGCAGTCCAGGGTTATTGTAAAACCAGATGCTGTCATCTGGATTTAATGTAAACATCAACATTACAGTCTGGGATTATTGTAAACATCATGCATTTCCACTTAAAATTAATATAAATGTCACACATTACAGTCTGGGATTATTCTAAACATGAAATGTGACTGTATTAGAGTTTGTGTAAACATCACACATTACAGTCCAGGTATTTTTAAACATCTCACGTTGCTTGCTAGAGTTAACATAAACATCTTGCATTACCATCTGGAATTAATGTAAAAATCACACATTACAGTCTGGGTTGTGGTAAACATCACACATTGCTGTCCAGAGTTAATGTAAACATCATGTAATCCTGTCGTGGTTAATGGAAACAACACCCAACTAATAGAAAGGACATAGGGGAACAAATCTGAAAGGAAATTACAAAGGGATGCAAACAGCATCGAGTAGTTAATCATCTGTACATAGACTGGAATAATGAGAGTGCAAGGGGCAGCAAGGGGCAAGCGCTTTTAGATTGTGTTCAAGAGAATTTCTGAAACATGGCTCAGTGGTTAGCTCAGCATGGTGTTTGCACATTCTCCCCACGTCTGTGTTGGTCTCCTCTGGGTGCTCCAGTTTCCTTCCACAATCCAGAGATGTGCAGGTTAGGTGAATTGACCATGCTTAATTGCCCAGTGTTCAGGGATGTTTATGTTAGGTGCATTAGTCAGGGGTAAATATAGGATAGTAGGATAGAGGAACGGGTCTATGTGGGTTACTTTTCGGAAGGTAGGTGTGGACTTGTTGGGCCGAATGACCTGATTCCATGCTGTAGGGATTCTATGATGAATACGTAACCAATCCTGGAAAAGAGACACTGCTTGACCTGGATCTTGGAAATGAGGTGGGGCCAACCAGTGGGGGGAGATTTGGAAGGTAGTGATCATTGTATCATAATGTTTTGGGTGACAGTGGAAAAGCAGCAAGAATAATTCACTGGCACAGAGCAGAGTTCAATGTAGCACGAGCAGATGGGGTCAGAGAGACAGGATTGATAGGTAGGTGGGGAAAACAGCAGCTGTACAATCGTCACTTCAAAGACGAGATGGCTTGAGTGCATTCGAACATATATTCCCTCATTAGGGAAAAAATAGGATAAGCAAATTCAAATTCCCTGATGACAAAATAGATAGAAATTACATTTAAAACGCAAAAGGCTTGTGATAGGTCCCAAGTCGCAAATACAAGTCGGATACAGAAAAAAATGTGAAAAAACATAATGAGAACCAAAGAGGGATTACAAGAAAAGACTGACAGCGAACATAAAGGAAAATTCCAAAATCTTCTATAACCCCATCAATAATAAAGGGAGGGGTACAACCAATTCAGGACCCAAAACAGGAGGATTTACACATGCAGGAAAGAAGATTGACTGAGATGTTGGATGAATGGATTGCACCTGTATTCACTGGTGAGGCAGGTACTGACCAAGCAATGGTGACAGAGGAGGAAATATGGTGAAGCATAAGGATTACAATCGCGACAAAGGAAGCATTGGATAAGCTTCTAGTACCTGAATTGAAGAAAGCACTGGGGCCAGATGCATCCGAGAATATTGAAGGAAGTGAGAGTGAGATTGAGGAGGCAATGGCAATAATGTTTCAATCTTCTCTAGACTCAGGGCAGTCTCAGAGAAGTGAAGAATCCCAAACACTACACCCTTGTACAAAAGTGGTTGTATATCAAAATGGGAGAGGGCAGTGGTGTCGTGGTCATGTCACTGAATGAATAATTCAGAACCACAGGCTAACACTTTGAGGATATGGGCTCAAGTCCCACCATGGTAGTAGGCAAAATTTATATTCACCCAAATTAAGCATCATGCCAAATAGTGACCACTATTGGTTGTTGTAATGCTTACCTTGTTCATTCATGCCCTTTCAGGAAGAGGCATAACAAGTTTTACTTGGTCTGACCTATATGTTACACCAGACCCATCGCACCGCAGCTGATTCTTAATTATCCTTTAGGCAACTAGGGATGGCCATTGCTGCCTACAAATGAACACAAAAAAAATTGTTCCAGTAATTATAGATCAGTCATTTTAACTTTGGTGATGGGGAAACTTCTCAAAACAATTAATGGTCACGTGGAAATATATCTGAATCAGTCAGTTAAGAGGAAATCCTGTCTAATTAAATTGCTGGTGCTTCTTGAAGAGGTGATAGAGAGGGCTGATGAGGGCAAGGTTGGTGATGTGGTGCACATAGACTTTCAAAAGGCACCAGATAGACTTGTGAGGAAAATGGTAATAAAAGGGACAGTAGCAACATATGATATACGATTGGCTAAGGGTTAACAAAAACACAGGGTAGTGGTTAATGGCTATTTTTCAGGCTGGAGGAATGTTTGTAGTGGATTTGCCCAAGAGTCAATATTGGGACTCTTGCTTTTCCTGATATATATTACCTCAGCCTTTCACGAGACACAGGGGAATTTCGAAGCTTGCAGATGACGCAAAACTTGGAAACATTGTAAACTGTGAGATGGACAGTTTAGAACTTGGTAAGTTTGTAGAATTGCAGATTTTAACAAGTTGGCAGAGTGGGCAGATGCACTTTAGTACAAAAACATGGAGAGGTAATATAACATAGAGAGTAGTATCGCAAGGCGGTGCAGGAATTGTGGGATCTGGGTTTAAGTGTTATATATCATTAAAGGTGGCAGGACAGGTAGAGACAGTGGTTTAAAAAAACATACAGTACTCTAGACTTCATTAATGGGGCATAGAGTTCCAGAGCAAAGAGATTATGCTGAATTTAAAAAAAGATACTCGTTAGACTTCAGTTGGAGTGTTTTGTGAAGATCTGGGCACCACAATGCATTAGAGAGCATTCTGTGAAGGTTGGAACTCCTCAGTTGTGAAGAAAGATTAGGGAAGTAGAGACTAGGGTCTGCACAGAGTAGATAGGGAAAATCTGTTCCCAGTCTTAAGAGGTTCAAGAATCAGATTGCAGAGTTTGGAAGTGTTTGGCAAAAAAATGTAAACGTGAGGCGAGTTAAAACACAATTTCGCACAAGTGGTTTGGATAATCAATGCATTGCCTGGAAATGTGGTGGAGGCAGGTTCAATTGAAGTATTCAAGATGGCATCGAATGATTACTTAAGTAGAAGCAATATACAGGGTTACAGGGAAAAGGCAGGAATTTGACATTGTCTAAACACTCATGGAATGGGTGCAGGGCTAACGGCCGCCTGCTTCACTGTATCAATTCTGTGAAACCCAGAGTTTATCATCATTTTTTTTGTACATTTTGTTTGGGCCCAACACATTGATAGTTATGTGAATGATAGGCTTGGCCTGCGATCAGGCATTGATTGGTCTGAAGCTGACCACTGTGCTCAGTGGGATCCATGTTTCTGGCAGTGAGGAATGACTCTGGGGTACATATCCAATGCTTAACCTTGTGCACAGGTGTGGGGAATAGGGGTCTTTGTATGCAGGATGGGTGGCTGTGAATGGGGGATGTCTGAAGGGATGGAGTGTTTTAAACCTGGGGGAAAGCACTCCTACCCCTCTTGGCCCACAAGCAGTGCTCCGAAGCTTCTTGCTTTCTCCCTGACAATGTCCTCACTTGCCTTCAGTTGCTTGGTTCCCCCAGATATCCAGTTGCCTGCTGTAAAGCTTGTACAGCTGGGAAATTAATGGGATTGTGAATTAACTGGCCCTGATTCACCACGTGCTCCTCTCCTCTCCATAAAATCCAGATGCTGGCAGGTCAGAGCTGCCTTGCCAACATGCTTGAAGTTTTTCCAAATTTATTCCCCCACCCACACCCTTTCCTGTGTATTCACACATGTTAGAATTGTCTCAACGAGTCAGGCCATGCTGACCTGGAACAGGACCTGGACAACAGAGAATGCCACATAAATACCATCCCAGCCCCTTCCTGGATTTTTTAAAAGAAAAGTCACCATCGCTATCACCTTCAAGTCCTCCACAATCAACATGTTGGGATCAGTGAAGGGCATCTCAAGGTACTACTACACTGGAAACCGAATAGCCACTGCCCTAATGTTAGGTAGCTCAGTTGGCTTGATAGCTGGCTTGTAATGCAGAATCATACCAAGCAGTGTGGGTTCAATTCCCACATCTTCCTAAGGTTCCCACCTCCACAACCTGAGGTCTGGTGATCCTCAAGTTAATCACATCCCAGTCATCTCTCTCTAATGGGAGAGTGGCAGATAAAGAAGGATATTCCACCAGTTGGTGGGACAGTAATCAAGGGTCATAATTTCAAGATTGACAGCAAGAGCTCTAGGAGTGAGATGAGGAGAAATCTCCTTAATCAGAGAGTTGTTAGGGTTTGGAATGTGCTGCCTGGCAGAGTGGTGGAGGTGGATTCCACAGGAAGTTTCAAAAGAGAGTTAGAGATACATTTGAAAGTGATGAATCTAGAGGGCTATGGAAATAGGGCTAGGGAATGGGAGCAGCGGGATAGATCCTTCAGGATCTAGTACAGACATGATATGTCGAATGACCTCTTTCTGTACAGTAAAATTCTATGATTCTAACTGATTTGATCCACGTTCTTGTCTCCAGACAATGAGGTGTGGTCTCTGCCTATTATTCTAGGCTATTTGCCTTTGCAACCTTCATGTTCCCTTCTGCACTGCAGTCCCTGTTAAACTCGTCAACTTTGAGCTACCTATGTTATCATCCAGACCTTTTATCTTTCTATTAATATCCCTAATCTTCTCCCATGCCCCAAGTCTATTGCATAGGCATACCCATGATCCCCTCCCATCAAAGCCAGGGTGATGGTGACCATCCATGAACCTCTCCCATAGTGCCCAGTGCACTCACATACATTATCAATATCCATTGTTTAATGTTGAATTGCTCTCCCTGTCTCCCATTACAGTGATCATCTTGTCTGTATCCCAGCATGCTGCTCCAATCCTCATACATGACTTTCCCAACATCCCCTACACAGCATTGGCCCCTGATAACCTCCTCTTTAGTGTGCAGACCCCTCACCAGGACTGACTGTGCCCGCCTTTCCCGACTGCTCAGAATGACAGCCACTATGAGGTGACCAGAGGCCTGTTCGGAATCTGTGTAACTCCACTGGACTGGTTGCAATTGACCTACTGGACAGATTTCGGACAGAAAGGTCATGGATCCCTGGACTCTGATCACACTAAGTGGCCAAAGGACCATGCCCAGTCCACTGGGCTGAATTTGGGGCAGGTTGATCTTTTCTGACTGTGACAGGAGCCTCACTCCCATTAGATTTTCAGATATGGCCATTTGGTTGAAGCACTGCAGTACGTTTGGCGTATGCTGCTGGCCAGTGCTGTCGGTGTGACAGTGACATAGCACAGTGCTGGGCTGCAATATAGCCAGTCTGTTGACTGATCATTACTGGCACATGCACCAAGTAGCCTGGCTTTCTGTCTGCACTAAACAACAAGACAAGACAGAACTTCGAGCACCCAAATAAACTCAACACAAGTGAACACTAAGAAAGCTATGAGGCCTGAGATTCATTTTCGTCTGATGTAAGGTTTGAGCATTACAGAAAGGCTGGATAAACTGGGACTTTTTTCGCTGGAGTGTAGGAGGTTGAGGGACGACCTTATAGCAGTTTATAAAATAATGAGGGATGAAGGTAGAGTTAATGGTAGTTGTCTTTTCCCTAGGATAGGGGATTTCAAGACTCGGGGGCATGATTTTAAGAATGGAGGAGAGAGATTTGAAAAAGACACGAGGGACAAACCTTTTACAAAGAGGATGGAATGGCCTTCCTGAGGAAGTGGTGGATGTGGGTGCAATTACAATGCTTAGAAGACATTTGAATAGGAAAGGTTTGGAGAGATATGGGCCAGGAGCTGGCAGGATGGCTTAGTTTGGGATTATGTTCAGCATGGACTGGTCGGACTGGTCTGTGACTCTATGAAAGTGGGGGGGGGGTCAGTCAATATTCATAGATGAGCCTGGCAGCAGCATTGCAAATGTAAGGTATTGGTCAGTCCGAACAAACAGTGTGGGAGATGTAATTAAGTTAGTCCAATATGGTCCATGATGATGTGGTGGGGCAGGTGCTTTATCATTGCTGACCTTTGTGGACTGAAGCTGCAGGCAGTCACTGTCCGTGGAGCGTGTCTTGGGGAATGATGGTTAAGATGCATGGAAGAGAACTCATTGGAGACTATCAGCCACCAGGTAATTGCTTTGTCTTTCATGTCAGAATTGGCATCATGTAGTTTCTCTCTGGTATGTGGGAGAATTAGATAAAAATGAGAACTTAATGCATGCAAATAAGCTTCTTGATGCTCCCTTGTAGCATTCGGGGGTGGCATGGTGGCTCAGTGGTTAGCACTGCTCCCTCACAGTACCAGGGATCAATGTTCGATTCCAGCCTCAGGTGACTGACTGCGTGGAGTTTGCACATTCTCCCCATGTGTGTCTGAGTTTCGTCCCACAATCTATGGATGTAGGTTAGGTGAATTGGCCATGCTAAATTATCCATAGCACTCAGGGGTGTGTAGGTTAGGTGCATTAATCAGGGATAAATGTAGAGTAATGAGGAAAGGGTTTGGGTGGGATACTCTTCAGAGGGTCAGTGTGCACTTGTTGGGCCGAAGGGCCTGTTTCCACACTGTAGGAATTCTAATTCTCATTTAGTGGAAAATCAGACTTAATTTTATTGACATCAAGAATCTTGATTTTTCACTTACTCCATAAATCCCAAATTTCCCGCATTGTCTATCACCTAATTCATCTTCACGGAACAATCAGCAATAACTGCAGAGCATCATAAGCAGGAGGCAAACTTCATTCAAAATTAAAACGATGTCCAAATGCCTTATGCTCACAATTTTCTGCAAGTTGTGCTGCAGCACACACCCTAGTACAAGCAGTTTGATCTCAAATAGATAAAGTAATTTGCAAAATGCCATAAATGAAACTTCTGCTGTGCCTTCTTTGGTTCCAATGTACCTACCTCATCAGGTTCATTGACTTCTTGTGGCAATGAATATTGTTATTCAGCCTGGTCTTTTGGGTTCTAAGTTTTCTACTGTTCACCACTGCACTCATTGTTTTGTAAGAGAAGAGTCTATGTCCAAAAAGTACAACTTGAAGATACACTCCAGATGGATTCAGTCTCAGCTGAATGTAAGCCCTTAACATTGTACCACATGTTAGAAGAGATGTATCAAAATTTTGTTACATGGGAAATGCACACGGGGGTTGGGGGGGGCGGGGGTGGGGAAGGGAAATGAAATCTACAAACAGTAGGGACAGCTGACCAGCCATGGCAGCTCCTCACAACGTCATTGAGTATTGGATGTGCATGAGGCCAGCTGTTGCTCTATGCTGGAATATGTAATGTCCACACAGCAGCTTTGAGAGAGAAATGGTCACCACTGGCATGCTCAGAGTAGGACGGGTGTCTATGCTGACACTGACAAAACAAGTCACATCTTACTTATGCCAAGATTTCACTTCATGTGGTCAGCATCATTTTCATTAAAAAAGTATGCGTTCGACAGAAGACCTTGTGTGACTCATCAGAACCACAGAAATCAACCAAACGGTCAAAGCTGCAGGCATAATAATTGGAACAGAGACAGTTCAGGGATGAAGTTTGTGTAAAAGCAGGGTTGTGAATTAGCTTTTGTGACAATTATATTTTAAGGGAAGGAATTCTTCCCAGTGAAGTGGGGTAATTAACTTTAATAATATAAATTCAAATTTCAGTAATTATTACTTATTTTAGCAAACGATTAACCACACTGAGCAAGTGCATGTTGTAATATGCAGTTCAAACCTTCTTTTTAACTTGTTTGTACTCAGTGCAGGTTGTGACTTGCAAGAAGTAGCACTTATCAAGTAATTTCTAAATCGTTGCATTTCCTCTTGTCGAACGTAGACTAGCTGTAAACATTTCAGAGTAGTAAAGTGAACTTAGTCTGACTGAGGGTATATAGTACTTCTGGAATATACATCTGAATTATAATTTTGCTTTAAAATTGCAAGATAAGAATTCCTAAAAATAGCTTCCAAAATAGAATGAAACAATTGGCACACAGCAAGTACTGAAAATATCAGTTGAGAGAGATTATTATGCTAAACATTACCAGCACACTAGTATGATAAAAGTCTTCACTTTAGCAAAATATGATTGAATTCATATTCTGGGCACCACATCAAACATGCCTGGAATTGTTTAAGATGGACAGTTATTATAAAATAAAGAGGAGCCGTATTGATAACAGTGACAAATGGGACTAACGATCTTTAAGATAAGCCCATTCCTCTCACCTAGATCATATGTGAGTTGTCAAAGTCTGGGCTCCACTAGACTTGAAATGTCAGGTTTTCATTGCTCCTGGCCAGTGGAGGTGCAGGTTAATGTGGAAGTGTGGGGTGGAGGGTACTGCCAGCTCAAATTGGAAACTTGCCCGAATGTCTGTTTCTTCTATCCTGTTTTCCTTCACACACATCCTTATATCTCATTGCAATGCAGGTGAATCTGCCCTGATAATGTGTGGAGGAGAACTTTCTGAGCAGTAAAGCCATAAATTACTCCCCACATTGTTATATTCAATTATTGTGCTTGAGGTAACCTTCAATTAAGATCCCACCCTGTACACTCCATTGCTACTCAAACTGTCAAAGCAGCTTGCCATGACAGGTCTATGCGATCTCAAATCTATGAACTTTACTTGTGGAGTTCATAGGTTATTGTGGTACTGCCGGGACATTGATTTGCTCAAGAACTGTACATTTTATGAGTGCGTGGAATATTGTGCTTGATAACTCACATAGTTATAAAAAGATCATGCGGATAGAATTTAAATTCAACCTAAATAGCTTACCTCAACTGAAAATTAATTTTATCAGACCATTTATGGTGGTGTTCCCACTAAGTAAAGAATTCTTGTTAGATCACATATGTTATTATGGCCACTGGACCACAACGATTGAGTGAAATAAATTGGATTTAGTGTTATGCAACAGGGTCAAGATTAGAGAGGTTTGAGGGCGGAGGTGCAGGATGTGGATGAGATGCGTTGGAGGGCATCTTCAACCACGTGGGAAGGGAAATTACAGTCTTTAAAGAAGGAGGCCATCTGGTGTGTTCTGTGGTGGAACTGGTCCTCCTGGGAGCAGATATGGTGGAGGCGGAGGAATTGGGAATATGGGATAGCATTTTTGCAGGAGGTGGGTGGGAAGAGGTGCAATCCAGGCAGCTATGGGAATCAGTGGGTTTGTAAAAGATGTCAGGAAAAGCACAGCATGTCAGGCAGCACCTGAGGAGGAGGAAAATCAACGTTTCGGGAAAAAGCCCTTCATCATGAATGAGGCAGGGAGTCTCTGGGGTGAAGAGATAAATGGGACGGGTGTGGGGCTGGGAAGAAGGTAGCTAAGAGTACAATAGGTGGATGGAGATGGGGATAAAGGTGATAGGTTGGAGAGGAGGGTAGAGCGGATCGGTGGGAAGGAAGATTGACAGGCGGGACAGGTCATGAGGATGGTGCTGAGCTGGAAGGTTGGAGCTGGGGTAAGGTAGGAGGGGAGGGGAGATGAGGAAACTGGTGAAGTCCACATTGATGCCCTGGGGTTGAAATGTTCCAAGGTGGAAGATGAGGCATTCTTCCTCCAGGCGTCGAGTGATATGGGAGTGGCGATGGCGGAGGCCCAGGACCTGCACGTCCTCGGCAGAGTGGGAGGGGGAGTTGAAGTGTTTGGCCACAGGGCGGTGTGGTTGATTGGTACAGGTGTCCTAGAGATGTTCCCTAAAGTGCTCTGCGCGGAGGTGTCCAGTCTCCCCAATGTAGAGGAGACCGCATCGTGAGCAACGGATACAATAAATGATATTGGTGGATGTGCAGGTGAAACTTTGATGGATGTGGAAGGCTCCTTTAGGGCCTTGGATGGAGGTGTGGGAGTAGGTGTGGGTGCAGGTTTTGCAGTTCGTGCGGTGGCAGGGGAAGGTGCCAGGATCGGAGGGTGAGTAGTTGGGGGGGGCGTGGACCTGACCAGGTAGTCACGGAGGGAACGATCTTCGCGGAAAGTGGATAGGGGTGGGGAGGGAAATGTATCCCCAGTGGTGAGGTCTGTTTATACGTAGCGGAAATGTCAGTGGAGGATGCAGTTTATGTGGATGTTGGCGGGTTGGAAGGTGAGGACCACGGGGATTCTGTCTTTGTTGCGGTTTGAGGGGTGGGGTTCGAGACAGGAGGTGTGGGATGTGGATGAGATGCTTTGGAGGGCACATGGGAGGGGAAATGACTGTCTTTAAGGATGGAGGCCATCTGGTGCGTTCTGTGGTGGAACTGGTCCTCCTGTGAGCAGCTATGACGGAGGCGGAGGAATTGGGAGTGCAGGATAGTATTTTTGCAGGAGGTAGGGTGGGAGGAGGTGCAATCCAGGTAGCTGTGGGAGTCGGTGGGTTTGAAAAAATGTTAGTGTTAAGTCTGTCACCATTGATGGAGATGGAGAGGTCCAGGAAGGGGAAGGAGGTGTCAGAGATGGTCCAAGTGAATTTATGGACGGGGTGGAATGTGTTGGTGAAGTTGATGAACTGCTCAACCTCCTCGCGGCTGACTAACTAACCTAATCTTGACTCTGATCTCCAGCATCTGCAGTCCTCATTTCCGCCCTGAACAGGCCCAACCCCCTCAATACATTTTAAGAAGGTAATATTGACCCTAACGTGTTCTTATTTTCAAGGTAGATATGAAGTGCCATGTTCCAGATGCAATGCACCTGATCAAATTACTCGACATTAAGCAAAACACTATTTATTGAAGCGTTATAGTTAAAATACAAACAAAAGAGGAATGTAGAATAACAACTTTTGGGAAACTTAGCTGAATAATAGATACAGTACATATTACTAATTAACTTCCAATATAGTAACATAACCACACCTCTTGACAATAGAGCAAATTCAGACACAGGTTTTCAACTGCAGTTCTCCAATGCAGAAGGGAAAATAATCAAGAGAAAATTCAGAGAGAGTAGCAGTCAGTAGATATGCACAGAAAGCTTCTAGTTCTCTTGAGATTCCAAAGACTTCTGCTCCAAACTAAACCTAAAAGCTAAAAAAACCCCTAGAAATCCTGGTTTATGAGAGCTGGCCACACCCAGGCTTCTTCCATTCTTCCAACTTTAAAGACAAACCTCAAGACATCACAAATGGTTTACTTTCTGAGAGACAGCTTAGCAACTCTGCCTCACTGCCTCTCTTGAAAGGAAAATAGGACAAAATAAACTCTTGAAATGTAGCTGAGGTCCGGTGCAAACCTAAGGGTGGTTTTCCAGAGTGAACTTTGTAAAAAACTGATTCTGCAATCACCGATAGAGCCGCACTGGTATCAAACTCCATTAAAACTGGGTTTAACCAGACATTTATTTTGATTGGTTCTGATTTGGATGTTGCTAAGCTATTTAACTATTCCAAGCCAAATGTAGACAGATGCACCATGGTATGCACTCTCCTGGATACTGGCCTGTGAGTTCTCTTACTCTATTTCAGCCAAGTAAGACTGTTTTGCTGTCTCAAGTCTGCATGGTGGCAGCAACTACAATGGCTTGCCGGCTGGATCCTGAAGAAAGTTTTAACTGTTTGGCCGAGGCTTGGCTTTGTTTTGGGGTTTTGTTATGGGTTGACTTAGAGTCACTCTGTTATATCCTGAGTGAGACGATATAAATCGTTGTACTCAAGTTGTGTTCCCCACACTCAGTCAGACTGGCAAGGGTGAACCCTTCCATCAGAATACCATGAAATTCATATGCTCCACTTGGCACTCTTTCCAATGATAAAGCCAGTTGCAGTGCCTGTTTAAAGTCTCGTTGGGCTTCAGCTAGTAGACCCTTTTACATAGTTATGCCGTTAATCCCACATACCAAATGATCTCTCAGGCATCTCATTAAGGGGTTAACCAAAGTCACAGGCTTCTGCCAGTCATCTTAAACTAGTCAAGAATCCCGGTACAGATTCCCCTAGTTCTTGAATTGCTGAGTAAAAATGATAGCATCTCAGAAATAGAATATTTTTGGGATTCTAATATTCCTTAACTAAATCAGTCAACTCTTGAACAGTTTTAGTATCAGGTGCTTGAAGGAAATCTGGGCTCCTAATAACAGAAAAAGCTGCAGCCCCACAGGCTGTCAGGAGAATTGTTGCTTTTTATCTGCCCCAATATCATTTGCCTTGGAAAAATAACACATTCTGTCCACATACTAGGCCCAGTCTTTGACAGCAGCGTCGAATGAGTCGTGTTTCCCAAACAAAGGCATGATGCAAGAAATGCTTATCCCAACTCAAAGACAAATGCTATGAGCAAGTTTGGTCAGGAATGTGTTTTACTCTCTTCAGCGCTGAAATAACTCCACAGAGGTCGGTATTTCATCGCCAAGTCACCATTTATTTACACATGAGCAGTCCTTGACTCTAAAACTGCCTCTTCAGAACCAGCTCTCAGAGTGTCAGTATCTCTGAAACTCCAGTTCAGATCTGTCAGCCAGGGCTCCCTGATTAGACCAGATAAACAGCCCCAGTCAGGGAACTCATAATCAATAACGTCTAGCTGGCTGACCTCATTACAATGACTGAATTCTCATTATGTTGAAAGCTTCTGCCAGAACATCTCTTAGTCTACTCTCCAATGAAAACAGTTCCAACTTCTCCAGTTTATTCTCAGAACTGAAGTTTCTCATTCCTGGAGCCATTCTTGTAAATGGCTTCTGTGCTCTCTCCTATACTCTTGCATATAATGTGGTGCTCAGAATTGTACACAATACTCCAGCTGAGGTCTAACTGGCATCTCCTGAATAGGGTCAATATTAGTCACAAACCACCTGGGGACAGGTGAAAGGGGTAATGAAGCAAGCCTAATTTGCCCCAAGGGATGTAACAACTCCCAGCTCACTTCCACTTCCCCAACTCCAACCTCTCTCCATTCTCTCCTCTCTCACAGCCCAATCCCCCCTTCCTCCATCTCTCATGGGACCTTTTTCTCTTCCCCATCCCTTTTTGTGACCCCTACCCCATAGCCATGCTCTCTCTTTGCCCTCCTCTCTCTTCCTTCCCAGGGCACTCACTCCTTCACTCTCTCCCAAACCAAACCCTCTCTGTTCTGCCTATTCACCCATCCTCAGCACTCTCTCCCATTCCACCCCTCCTCTCCTTGTGCCGTCATTATCTCACCACCCTCTGCCCTGCCCCCAATCCATTCTCCTCCTCCCACCATGCCCTGCCCCCAATCCATTTTCCTCCTCCCCACCCTGCCCTGCTCCTCTCCCTCTTCCTGAGCTCCCTTGTTTTCATCCATCCCCACCCCACCCTCACTTTCTAGCCCATTCCTACCGGATCCTCTCTCTCTCTCTCTCTCTCTCTTACATTGCACTTCCCTGCTGGGTCTTCTGTTTCTCCCTCTCTGTCCCTCCCCTCCTCCCTAACTCCAGTCTCTCATTCTGCCTAACCTTCTCTTTTACTCTCTCTCTCTCTGTCTCTCCTGCCCTAAAACCCTGCACCCCTCTTTCTTCCACACCCTTCTCACCTTCTCTCACTTCATCTGCCCATCCCCACAACCCAGGTCCCATTTCATTCTCTTCCCTCAAACTCCCTCAGCCACCCTACCCCAGGCTCTCTCTCTCTTTCTTCCCTCCAGGCTCTCTCCCTCTGGGTTTTCCCCTCCGTCCTTAGGCTGCATTTTGCATGGAACTGCCCATAGCACCTACATCTTGGAGCACTCTGGTAGACCTGGTATGCCACCAGGCTGGTTATTATGGGAGGAGAAAGTGAGGACTGCAGATGCTGGAGATCAGAGCTGAAAATGTGTTGCTGGAAAAGCACAGCAGGTCAGGCAGCATCCAAGGAACAGGAGAATCGACATTTCGGGCATCAGCCCTTCTTCAGGAATGTTGCGTGTGTGATAACAAGGCCCGGTGTGGGGGTTGGAATAAGGACATGGGAGAAGGTGCCTTAAGCCCTAAAGTTGTTGCACTCGATATTGAATCCAGAATGCTGTAGAGTTCCCAAGTGGAAAATGAATGCTGTTCTTCCAGCTTCTTCAAGGAAGGCATCCTTGCAAGAGGATTCGCAAGGGCTGATGCCCGAAACGTCGATTCTCCTGCTCCTTGGATGCTGCCTGACCTGCTGAGTTTTTCCAGCAACACATTTTCAGCTCTGGTTATTATGAGACCTGGGCTACCCACTGTGACCAAGGGTCATGACACCACTGTCCAATCCCCTGACTGATCCAGAGCACAGATAGAATCCTGGCCAGGCCTCACTCAGGGCAGTGGTGGAGCAGGCGATGGGGCTGCTGGAGACGTGGTTCTGCTGCTTGGACCAGTCTCAGGTATAGTCCAGACAGAGTGTGCGACAACATCCTGGCGTGCTGCACAACTGGAGCAGGCAACAAGGTGATGGGATTGATGCTGAGGAACCTGGGAACAGGAATGGTTATCCAAGGAGGAGGATGAGGACATTGGTTTGGAGGAAGCTCTCTATGTCCCTGACAGAGCTCAGCTGTTTCACGTTAGTCCAAGACAGACTAGTCTGGATTGATAACAGTCTCTGAGAACTGAACATCACAGGCAATAGTGTCATCATTGCTCATGGTAAATTATGGAGGCCAGCTACAGTTCCTTTTGTTTTCAGTGGCTGTAAATAAAAACTTACTTGGAATGGTCCAGTTGTTTGCCTATGGTGTTCCCCAATGGCAAACAGATGCCAAGTGGGACTCACAGTAGCACTGATTTGGAGGGAGCTCAGATGGGACGTAGCTATTACAGGTAAAGCCTGTGACCTGGTGGTTAATCAGTGACAAGGGAGAGAGAATAGAGTTGTATGTCCCAGACAGTGCAGACCTTTCAGCCCATCGAGTCTGCACCAAACCTCCAAAGGGTATCTCACCCAGAGACCCCCTAATCTCACATTTCCCATGGCCAAACTACCTAGCCTGCAAGATACAGGGCAATTTAGCATGGCAAATCCACCTAACCTGCACATCTATGGACTGTGGATGGAAACTGGAGCACCCAGAGGGTAGCCATGCAGACACAGAGAGAATGTGCACACAGACAGTCACCCGAGGGTGGAATTGAACCTGGGTCCCTAGTGCCATGAGATAGCAGCACTAACAACTTAGCTACCATGACACCCTTGCTGGCTGTATGCCCTGAGTTGTTAACTTCATTGCTGCTGTGCCATTATGTTGCCAGTAATGGGCAATGCCAGATTGCCAATGCTTGCCTTGAGTGCACGGTTTGTTTTTGGGTTTAGGCTTTATTGTCATGAGTACTCAAGTATAAAGGTGCCAGAGTGCCTGAAGAAAGCCCTTCTTCAGGAAGGGCTGATGCCCGAAACGTCGATTCTCCTGTTCCTTGGATGCTGCCTGACCTGCTGCACTTTGCCAGAGTAGAGTGAAAAGTTTTTAATGTTGCCACACACGGTGCCATCTTAGGTACAAGTACTTTGGTAAAAAAACTTAAGTTCAAGGTGTAAAGAAATAAGGAACAAAGTTGAAAGTTAAACATAACTGTCCTTCTTAGTATTATGTCAAAAAGAAAAGAAATAAAGCAGAAGTCCAACTATTTCAATCTTTCCCAGCAGTGCTGAGGCATGCTGGGACTGCATTTCCAACAAGGGGATCCATCTCCCCTGCTTTGGCACACATTCCCCGTGCTGGCTTAACCTCACTTGCTCTTGTCAGCACCGCAGGTGGGAACCTTCTTGGCCATATTGGGCATGCTCTGACTGCCAAAGTCCCGATCCATGTGCTGTCTGCGCCAGACCTTAGTCTCACCTTTTAATCCGTATGCTGGGCATTGGGTACTCACTGGGAGTCCTGGGTCTGACCCCCAGCCACTGCCTCACACTGGACATCTAGCCAACCATCCAATTCAATGTGCCTGATACCGTCACCGCCACTACCATTCTCCAGAAGGTAAGCTCGTAGAAATAAAACTTGAAGCAAATACTAAAACTAAAAAAGAATGAGAAAAGAAGGGGAAGAAGAGTAGAAGTAGTGTACAAGCCACCATCTTGCAGAGATGCCAACCAACTTGAGTCCGTGCTGGTCCCATTCGCCGCTGCTGATGCCGTTGCCTTGAATGAGCTCTTTAAGTAAAGTAAAATAAGATTAAAAAAGAAAAAAAAAACATGAAAAGAGAGAAAAGAAAAGAAGAAAAAGCAGATGGAGCTGACAAACCTCATGCTACTCCACTGCCATCTCACTGGAAGTTTTTTTTACTGCGAGGAAAGGTGGAAGGGAAGCCAATTGTTCGCTGGGCTGTCCGGTCAGTGGTAAGTTGTTCTAGAAATAGCGCATGAAATAATGGGGGTGGACATGGTGGTGCAGTGGTTAGCACTGCTGCCTCACAGCGCCAGAGACCCGGCTTCAATTCCTGCCTCAGGCAACTGTCTGTGTGGAGTTTATGTGTCTGCATGGATTTCCTCTGGGTGCTCCGGTTTCCTCCCACAGCCCAAAAATGTGCAGGTTAGGTGAATTGGCCATGCTAAATTGCCTGTAGTGTTAGGTGAAGGAGTAAATGAAAGGGAATGGGTCTGGGTGGGTTGCGCTTCAGTGGGTCGGTGTGGACTTGTTGGGCCGAAGGGCCTGTCCTCACACTGTAGAGAATCTGATCTAATTAGATGAGAAGGATGCCATGGAGAGGGGAAGGTATGTAATGTACCCAGTATTATAAGATTTGGCAAGAAATTTAATTAAGTATCACTGTGAAATACCCTGTAAACAGTTGGTCAACCAAACAAAAACAAGATTCAGCCTGATTTATATATGAAAATGGTATGATCTGGACATTCATTTATGAGCACAAATTGATTTCTGACTAGTTTTTCCCTCTGATACATTGGTCTCGTTTGAATGAATATTATTTGAAGAGATTTCCTGGTTCAGCTGTGATCTGGTTCTACTGGGATCTCCTTTGGGTAGATTTGCCACCAATCCATCTTGAGATTGTAAGTGATGCAACATGTTTTATTCTTAAACTAGTCATCACTTTATTTGCATTTTTAAAAAAAACTTGCAACTTAAAATTTTAGCCTTGATCTAATTGTATGTATTTGGCTACTTCATACCTTGAACCAAATTTCCACCATCATTTTCATTGTATTTCTTCTCCCTCAAGATGCTGCTTCAGAAAATCTTGTGAGCTCACTCATTAAAAGAAACAGAATCCCGTTCCTGGTTTTAGGTAAAGATCATAGAATGGAATCCTGACAGCTTGAAAGCAAGCCATTTAGCCCATCGGGTTTACACTGACCCTCTGAAGAGCATCCCACCCAGACCCATTCCCACCCCCCACTCTTACCCTTTCCCTGTAATCCTGCATCTCCCATGATTAATCCAACTACCCTGTATATCCTTGGATTGTGGGAGGAAACTGGAGCATCCAGAGAAAACCCTTCAGACATGGGAAGAACATGTAAACTCCACATAACTCTGGTAGGGGGCCAACACAAGCTTTGTGAAATTAAAAACAGGAAATGTTAGAGAAGCGCAGTTGGTCTGGCAGCATCTGTGGAGACAGAGACAGAGTTAATGCTTCTGGTCTAGCATGAATCTTCTTCATAACTTCTTCAGCTTGCTCTAGAGGGAGTACAATCTTGGTTTACAAGAATGATACCTGGACATCGGGGTAAGTTATGGAGAGAAATTACAAAAATGAGGCCTGTTTTATCTAGAATTTAGAAAGATATTAAGAAGAAAAGATAGGATAGTTAAAGGTAAACTATTTCCATTGGTTGGAGATTCTAGACTGTGGGTGTATAGTCTGAGAATTAGGGCTAGACCGTTCAGGAGAGATGTTGGGACTTCTACACACAAAGGGTGATAGATATTTGGAACTCACTTTCATAAATGGTAGTAGATTGCTGGATCAGTTGTTAATTTTAAATCTGAGATAGATACATTTTTGTTAAGCAAAGATATTAAAGGATGTGGACCAAAGGCATGTAAATGGAATTGGAGCATAGGTCAGCCATGGTCTCATTGAATGGCAGAACAGGTTTGAGGGGTTGAATGGCCTACTCCTCTTCCTATGTCCTACGTTGCTATCA
Source organism: Chiloscyllium punctatum (assembly GCF_047496795.1). Classification (NCBI taxonomy): domain Eukaryota; kingdom Metazoa; phylum Chordata; class Chondrichthyes; order Orectolobiformes; family Hemiscylliidae; genus Chiloscyllium; species Chiloscyllium punctatum. Next base: position 18,671,566 of record NC_092786.1, read on the forward strand.
GCTCTGTAGTTTATAATTTTTCCAGAACTTGGCTATGTGTCAATTTCAGGGCGCTATTTTTGTCTTCACTCATAGAATATAGGTGTTGTTGGCTTAAACAGCATTTATTGCCCATCTCTAGCTGCCCTTGAGAAGGGGGTGGAGAGCTGCCTTTTTGAACCATTGTTATCCAACTGATTTCAGTAGACCCACATTGCCAATATCGAGGGAGTTTCAGGATGAAAGAGAATCCTCTTCAGTCCTCTTCAGAATCACACTGGACTCATAACGTGAACTTTGTTTCTCTCTCCAAAATGGTACCAGACCTGCTGAGTTTCTCTAACATTTCCTGTTTTATATTCAAACAATGCCACACATGGCTTTCAATTTTAATTGCCAAACACAATTATTAAACAGTAAGGCAGCTTATTTTTACAACAGTTATTCAACTTTGCTAATCAAATATTAAAGAATATGTAGTTCACAACTTTTACACTGAACTATAGGGCAGTTGGTTTTTGATATGGCTGTTCTCTTACTTTCTTGCTATCTATGCAAGTTTTCTGGATTAATTATCTCTCTCGTCAGATGTTCGGCACTGAAACTCTTCAAAGAGTCCAGATAGACTTACTCATTGAAGGAAACTAGACTGCTCGCAACAAGATTTAATGAGTTTAAATCACTGCCAGTTCAATTCAAGCTGGGACTGCCAATTAAGTGCACATATTTGAACACCTTGCATTGCACATTTGTAATTATAGTGAATATCTTGGCCCTTTCCCCAGGACAGAATAATCATTGTAACAGAGCAAATACCTAGTTAAAGGTCAGCCAACATGACTTTGTTACAACGAAGGTGATCTTCTGCTTCACTGCAGTATGAAAGGGATTCTCTTCAAGTAGAACACAATGATTTTGTTGTGTATCATACTTGAAAGAGCACCAGCAATAGTTAAATAATTCAGCAATACTGTAAACTAATAGTGTACTGAGTTGTTGCAGGTCACCTAGAAAACTCCTTTCATTGTAGGCTCTACCCCAATAATTAATTTACCACATTGTGACAATATTAACTAACCTCAAAATTAACACCTATCAACATAAATCAACCAACTGGAATTGCCAGGACTCTGTATCCATCTAGATTAGACAGATCCGATCAGATCAATCGAATATTACCAGACCTTCTGGTTTGATCCACCAGACAGCCTAAATAAAAGCTGAGGACTTATTCTTTCCCTTTGAAAAGAAACAGTTCAGATAAAAATGTTCTCAAATTTATGCAGATGAAGTTTCAAGTGCCTGTTTAGTTGTCTCAGTGTTGCCTCCATAACAATATTCAACCAGATATCCCAGACAACATTCTTTTTGGTGCACAAGTTCCGTGCTAATTTGTTGCAACTGCCATTTTGTACCTTGTTGGGAAAATAACTAAATTTCCATATTTTGTATTTGGCTCATGAGGGAAAGTAAAACATCTTTAAAGAACTGGTAAAATTAAATCACGTGCACTGTCTTCGCTAGCTTGCAAATTGTACCTAAGCAAAGCAAAGAATATCTGCACTTGGATCTCCAATTCTATTACTGACAGAATATATGTGGCCATCAGCTTTTACTATGGAAAAGACAATGCACTTATTTTCTTGGTATGCTGACTCCATGAGACAGTCCTGTGGTTAGACTTGTACTACAAAGGTCAGACATGTATCTGAGTGGGAACATTGAAGGAAACCAGTGCTGTACTGAAGTCAGTGAATTCTTTTCAAGAGTGAATAAGCCAGTGAGGAAAACAAAATACATCTGTTGCAGCACAGAACACAGTTCTCACCAAAATTGAGACACATCATCATTATGGTCATAGGAGACCAGACTTATTTAGAAATAGCAGAAGAAGAATTGATGGACCCTTATTGCAAGCAGTGTCACATTTCACAGTGATTTCAATAAAATCTCTGCATGCACAGAGAAACTGCTGAGGCAATTGTAATGTCACGACACTTCTAAGAGCTGCCTCCTTCAGTGCATTTCTAAATGTTACTTTAATTCTTAGTGCTTTAAAAAGGTCAAGAAGTTGATCACAGTGATGTACAATGACATGACTGCAAGGTTTACATACTTATAAAGGATCGCACTAGTTAGGCAGTGATAAAATTGGCAGTGGAATTGCGTTCTGATTCACAGCTACACAAAAATCAAAATCTCTGATTTGGTGTGAGTGCCAACCCCCAATTAGTAGATGGCAAAAGGAATTTAATGATATGTAAAAATGCTTTAAAGTAATCAAAATACATGAATGTAATTAATATTTTACTACTTATGTTATAAGTACTTGCCATGTGTATTTGGCAGTTTGAACAAACAAAATGAGACAACCAATCTTTTAAACAAACATCTGAAATAATCTCAGAATTAAGTTTGAGAAAACTGCTTTATTTTTAATTTGGGTGATGGCACAATAATAAAAAGAGAAGTCACAAGGACTTCCCTGAAGAAGTGCTTTCTAGTTGAGGACTTGTACATTTTTAAATCTAATCCCCAAGCCAATGCCATGAATCATCACATCATTAGGCACTGAATAATAAGCTGCAGACCTTGGTTATTTTGTGTATGAGCCACAGTTGTGATTATGCCAGCACAAAATATGAAGTAATGATAAATCAAAAGTGCGACAACCACCTTGTACAGACTGATACGGTGCTAGGAGCTGCTATGGACAACACCCACAGCTTTTGCCAGATGTCTTCCTTTAATCCCATGTTGTTAACTTTATGCTATTTGACTTAACAGATGCATAACCGTGTTTATGCAGCAAACTATGCAGCTAGCTAAAAGTACAATCGTTGAGGCCCTTTCAAAATGTAATTTCCAGCTCAGACTGTCGCAATCTGCTGATAAAGTGAACTGTTTTCTTTGGAATAGCTCATACTTGATTCTTAAACAGTGACCACAATCCAAATAAATTAGCTCTCCCTTTTAGTGCAAAGCCCGGAGACCTGATCGGTACCTTCTCCCTTCATGCATCACTTGTCATATGTTCTCTAAGAAATGGCATTGGTTACAGTCTGCGCATAACACTTGTGAGTTTAAACAAAAACAGCAGGTCAAAGTCAGAATGTGTCAGTGTTGTGAAAAAGCTGCATTTCTTCAAAGAGCCAGCAGTGCTTCAAAGAGATAGTGTCGAATGGTACTCACTCTCATTTGAGTGATTAAACCACCAAAGATCTACACAGACCCATTTGTTTTCATTTTTGAAGTTTGGCAAAAAGGGAAAAACCTACATGATATCTTGGAAGATTAAAGGGACTAATCTAAATAATGAATAAGCAGTTCACCATGAATGTACATTTGCAGATCACAGAATGTTTATCAGAGTCACAGGATTCGTAGCAACATATCTTGCTTATTCTGAGCTTTTACTGAATCTCTTTAACCATATCGCAAAGTACAAGTTCAGTTACACAAAATTTCATACACCTTCTGAAACAAATCATTTTCTAAATAGATCAGAGGGCTCAACAACAGAGAAATACCACTTGTTTCCAAATTTCAGCAAAGTTGGAATTTCTGAAACATGCCTAGTTTCAAAAACAACATTTTGCAACAGACTGAGGTCTCTGCAGGTTGCTGGGGCTGGAGGGTTTTAGTTATAAGGAGAGGCTAGATAGCCCAAGATCTTTTTCACTGGAGTGGAGGAGGGTGAGGGGTTACCTTATAGAGTTTTACAAAATCATGAGGGGCATGGAAAGCTAAATAGTGAAGGTTTCTTACCTAGGGTAGGGGAGTTCAAAACTATAGGACATATTTTTAAGGTGAGAGGTGAAAGATTTAAAAGGGAGCTCAGGAGCAGCTATTTCACTGAGAGGGTGGTTCGTTTGTGAGATGAACTGCCAGGGGAAATGGGAGATGCAGGTTCAATTGCAACTTTTAAAGATATTTGGACAGGTATGTGAATAGGAAAGGTTTAGAGGAATATGGGCCAAATGCAAGTAAATGGGACTAGTTTAATTTAAGAAACTTGGTCAGCATGGACGAGTTGGACTAAAGGGTCTGTTTCTGTGTTGTATGACTCTATGACTCTGTCAAGCCAGCTCCAACCTTCCTCCCTTGTGGAAACTTTCAGACACCAGCATGTCCAAGGTTTGATTCCTCAAAAGACATGACTGTATTACACAGCATTATACAGATAGATAAGTTTACATGTAACACCTCATTAACTCTTCAGACTATTAATTGTAACCTACCATTAACCCCACCCCCACCCTCCCTCTAGCTTATCTCTCCACACTTCAGGCTCACTGCCTTTATTCCTGATGAAGGGCTTTTGCCCGAAACATCGATTTCGAAGCTACTTGGATGCTGCCTGAACTGCTGTGCTCTTCCAGCACCACTAATCCAGAATCTGGTTTCCAGCATCTGCAGTCATTGTTTTTACCCAGTCTAGAACGCACCAGTCAACTAATATGACACTCCCAACATCAGGCATTGCTACACATTGACGGAATTGGGGATACTCATTTATCGATTTACTTTAAAGGGCAGGATGTTGAGAGGAGATGGAAGGAAAAATCATTCCGTCCAGAGGGTAGTGGGTATCCGGAACTCACTGACTTAAAGGTTGTTAGAGGCAGGAACCATCACAACAATTGAAGAATGAACGCCTGAAATATCAGAACATACGAAGATATTGAACAAGAGTTAGAAAACAGGACTAGAGTAAAGAAATGCTTGCTGACTGGCATGGACATAATGGGCCAAGGGACATCTTTCTGAGCTGTAAAATCTCTATCAATTAAACAGACAGACGCAATGCTGAATTATGCTGGTTTCAGATTTTCTATATTTCTCTTGTTTTTCCTTTTTGAACACGTGTTAATGATTTAAATGAATTATCATTGTCAAATTGCTATCGTGAGCTATTTCCACCATTTTCTTCTTTATCTCACATCGTTTTATGCAGTTTGCTTAAAAGATTTGAATGAAAATTTTAATAAATAAGCCATCAGTTGAAAATTTCATAGTGTTTCGGACCCTAGGCATTTAACGAGTTGGCGTGGAAGATTCAGGATATGACACGCGATATCCCTTCACCAGAATGCACTTGATAAAATGGAAAAGGGTAAAGGTCAAACCCTCTGAAGTTAAAATGAGCATAGAAGATAAGGAGGTAAATCAAAAGAAGGCGATTGCACAACAGATATGTTGTGAAAGGCTGAAGATTGAGGAAGACCTGGACTATATTGTATAAGGATTACACGTTCTTTTTGTGAACATAAACCAGAAAATCTCCACATTGTCACTTTAAAATAGTTTGGGAAACATTAAATTGACTGCTAAAGCAAGTGGACTAGTCTTTGATTGAACTAGCAGAGCACAATGGTGGATTTTAGAGATCACAACAGAAAGAATATGAAATCAAACAAATAATTTTCATCCCTCATCTTAAGCAAATCCAATAAATTCCAGATTCCTGCATTCTTATCTGCTAATTCAGCCCAGAAACTAAATATAAACCAACAGGAATCATAAACAAAGCAGTCTAGATCTTTCCGTTAGCTCAGTTGTTCTCAAACCGCATTGGTTTCTATTCCCACTTTCAGATCTCTTTGTGTCCACATATCCCTCTCAGCAAAGAAGTGGTGCCACAGTGGCTCAGTGGTTAGCAGTGCTACCTCACAGCGCCAGGAACCTGGATTCAACTCCACCCTCATTTGCTGGATTACTCCCCCTGGATGTTTGCGTTTCCATCAGGTGCTCTGGTTTCCTCCCACAGTCCAAAGATGTGCAGATTGGTCATGGGAACTAGTCCATGATGTCCAGGGAAGTACAGGTTAGGTGGGTTAACCATGGGAAATGCAGGGTTATGGGGGAGGATATGTGGGTGGGTTGCTCTTTGGAGGGTCAGCGTGAACCCGATGGGCCAAGTGGCCTGCTTCCTGCACTGTACAGATTGTATGAAGTGTCACCATTTCACCATTTGATGCCTAAACATTGTACAAAATAAACAATTGATAATACATGTGCAAACATTAAACAATGCATAAATAGTTTATGCATATTAGCAATTTGATGGATGAAACTGTTTGCTTGAGCAGAGCTACATGACATTTGAAATGATAGGCACTAGTTTTAAGTGGCACGTTTCTCAGTCCAGGTTGTTCTGCTCTAACATGACAATTGTGTTCCTCTGCAACCTTGCGCTATAGAAATCCGTTATAGAAAATCGCCCTGTAAAAAATCGCTCATGGAAAATCACTCTGCCCATTCAGTAGAAACTTTGCATTATCCAAACAACGTCCACAATTTGTCAATCGCGTTATAGCCAATTCGCGCTGACGAAACATGCGTTATAGCAGAACGACCTGTATTAGGTGAGAGAGCACAACGTCAGACTTTTGTGGGTTCCACAGTGAGGTTTGTGACATTTGTTAACTCTCTTCATCTATAGCCTCGCACCACCTCCAAGAGTATCTTTCAGATTATTGTCAATGGTAGGCCTTTCTCACTTCAACCAGAACTGTAAGCCAAACTGTGGGGGCTATTAAAGATGGTTGTGGCAGTCATAGGTCCATTGCCTTCAAATCACGGATCCGTTCAGCACTGAAAAGGGCTGTGTTAAAGTTCAGATCAAACAAAATCAAAATCAAATACTTCAGATGCTGGAAATCTGAAACAGACACTGAGAATGCTGGAGAAACTCAGCATCTCTCAAAAGTATGAAAAATTCCAATTCCTTTCGGTTCTGAAGAAGAGCCAGCCTGACTCAAGCCTTAACTCTGATTCTCTCTCCTCAGGATCTCCCATGTTATGTTTGTGGTTCACTAGAATCTTAAGTAGAACTTGAGGTAGATAAAAGGGTTAACTGGAACTAAGATTACTTTATTGTGCAACCGTTCAGCCCCACAGTCAGTTTTAGACAGCTTCCCATTGCTCCTGTGCTGGGTCACATGACCCACTGTCTTGAAGGGACACACACACCCAACTACAATAGATAACATCCCAGAACAAGCGGTCAGTGCATTAACTCAGTGACATGGATGTGTTCACCTCTTATCCTGCAAGTCTGCCACCACATCAAGAGTTCCACACACACAGGAAACTGCAGGTAATCAATGGGCTAGCTCACTTCACCAGGTCATGGTCAGGTTGGTGCAGGTGACCCTACCAATTCCAAGCTGATGGGTCCTCCAAGAAGGCATTTGATCCACATTTGGGAAGTCAAAGAGTGATCTATGGGGTCATGGGTCACCACATGGCAAAGCTGTTCCAGTACAGCGACAATAATGTCATCTAGCTAATGTGGGAAATTGCTCAGGTATGTGCTGTACACTAAAAAAAGGACAAATCCAATGCAGCCATTTAGAATTTTATCAGTCTGCTTTCAGTAATCGGCAAAGTAATGTCGGGGTTAGTGCTATCAATGGCAAAGGAATAACCTACTCACTTACATCCGGTTTGAATTTTGCACGAATCACCAGCTCTAGATCTCATTTACAGCCTTCACACAAACATGGCCAAAAAACTGAATTCTAGAGATGAAATGCCTGTCACTGCTCTTGACATCAAGGCAACATTCAACCAAGAATGCCACTAAGACTGAAGTTAATGGGAGTCAGAAAGATACTCTCTGACGGTTGAAGCCAAATCTGACACACAGAGAGATGGTTGTGGTTGTTGGAGGTCGGTCATCCCAGCTCCGGGAAATCACAGCACGAGTTCTTTAGAGTAGTATCCTCATCCTAACCATCTGCAATTATTCCATCAATGATCTGCCCTCCACCAGAATTGGGGATGTTCACCGATATTGCATAATGTTCAGCACTACTTGTGACTCCGTAGATACTGAAGCAGTCCATGTCCATATGTAGAAAGGCCCAGACAATATCCAGGCTTGGACTGTCAAGTGGCAAGTAACATTCACACTATACAAATGCCAGACAATGCCCATTTCCAGTAAGAGAGAAGCTAATTCTCATCCCTAGCTATTAATGTCATTGCTATTGCTGAAGTTGTCAAAATATAAGGGCACCCATTGACCAGAAACTGAACTGGAACAACCGTATAAATAACGAGCAGGTCAGCAGTTAGGAATGTTTGCAATGAGTAACTCACTTCCTAACTCCCCAAATCCTGTCACTATCCATAAGGCACAAGTCAGGAATTACATGGAATACTTCCCACTTGCTGGGTTGGGTGCAGCTCCAACAACACTCGGGAAGCTTGACAACTTCCAGGAAAAAGCAGCCTGTTTGATTGTCATCCCTTCAACATCCAGTCCTTGCCCCATTGGAACACAGGATGGACTATCTATGAGATACTCTACAGTATTTCAGTAAGGTTTCTCTGACAGCACCTTCCAAACTTACAACCTGTACCACCTCAAAGGACAAGAACAGCAGATACATGAGAGCACCAATATCTGCAAGTTCCCCTCTAAGCCAAGCACCATTTTGATATGGAAATATATCACCATTTCTTCATTGTCGCTGGGTCAAGTTCCTATAACTCCATTCTAAAGAGCATCATGGGTACAGCTACATCCTAGGGAATTCAGCAATTCACTTCACTGGGACAATTAGTGATCAGCAACATCTGCCTCACATGAATGACAAACTGGCTTGTCTGTCCCTATCCACCTAGGAGTAACACAACAAGGTCAGCAAGCATTCATGAGGAAGCCTCCTTACATTTTATTCATTTATACCCATTCAATTAAACATGAAGACATTTCTAAAAGGACAAAAGTATTCATATTAGACTTTCAATCTATCATTCGCCAATTTCTTTTCGAGTAACCTTCTGTAATATCTTACATTCCTCCAAGTGTAAGTGCATCGTAGTTTTTGAATGTTGCAGTTGCTGAACTGAAGTGAAAGCTTCTTTTTAGAAAACTACAGTTTCAAGGCTAAGCCAGTGCAGAGACAGAGCAGAGTTTTTGCCTTAAGACTTTAGTCTCTGTTGAATTGAGGTGAAAAACACACAATGAAAGGTCAGGACAAGAAAACAGCAATAATAATTGTTTTGTTCAAATCAGTTGCAGGAACCTCATACGAAAGCAAAGCATAGAGAGAATGCTGAAATCTGAAACACTCCCCAGGTCAGGCAGAATCTGCTGACAGGGAAACTGAGTGAAGATTTCACCTCAATGAGCTTTTGTTAGGACTGGGAATACTTAATATTATAACAGTTTTGGGGAAAGATCTGGGATGGGTCGATGGGGAAAGAGGGGAAGAAGAAACAGAAGGGACAGACTATGATGGGGTGGACGGCAAGAGTGAGTAAATGACAAAAGGAAAGGTATAATGCAGGGTCAAATGGCAGCGCCATGGAGAAAATAAAGAAACAATGAACTGAATTCTTCACCCCAGCCCCTGAATGAAGTGGGCAACATGAGTCAGTTGGAAACAAATGGCAAGATCAGAAAAATGAGATTCTCAGCATCAAGAAAAACGGGTCTGAGTTTTCACCCACTGTTTCAGAAATAAGGCAAGAATGTCACGAGTGAGTGGCAAAGACTTATTGCATGCATGAAAATCTCATTATTACATATTCTCGCTTCATTTTTGTGCAGTTTGCTGTTCTTTCAGGTAATGGAGACAAAGGCAATTCCCAATATGTCGGTTAGAGCGGGCACATGCTGCTCCTCCAGGCTTCCACCTTGGCCAACACTTCAGGATCCAGGACACATTCCATGGGCAGTGCCAACCTACAACTCCCTTAGTCATGGAGCTTGGACCCACACCAGCCTCAGTGCATCATCATGGCACATCTCCAACTCACTGAGGATACAGTTATCAATCCTGCACTTGGGAGCACACTGCCACCTTTCATTGTCACCCTTACATATACAAGGGCTGATCCAATTAAAACTGAAGACATTCATAAAAGGACAAAAGCATTCATTATGACTTTCAATTGATCATTAGGCAATTTTGTTTCCAGTAATCTCCTGCAATATCTTACATTTCTCCAGGTGATTTACATATACAGAGTGGTACCCATCTTATGCACCAGCATAAGGAGCGTGTCAGGATTCTGTGCTTGCTTTCTTAGCATTGACTCTGCATCTCTGCCTTGCCTTCTGGTGTGCTATGTTTTACACTTTGCTGTTCTTTTGCAACTTACACGCTGTCAGAACTCCTGTCTTGCCTTGCCTTTCAGCTCAGACACAAAGCCAGGCAGTTTATCATTGTTGTTCGCAGTGGTGGGCATATTTCTGTGTGGAACAATGATGTGTCAATGTCACACCTACAGTATGTGTCAGATCCACCCTACACACTGCATGTGTCTCAAAGTGTCGTTACTCAAGTCCAGGTGGATTGTTGTCAGTCAGGGGAGACCAGCATAGTACCATTCAGTACAGAGTGTGATCTCAGTCCAGGAGCTGGCCCATTGTCAGTCCTACAGTTCCAGCGCAACCAGTCTGGAATTAGAAAGACATCTGTTAGAGAGTGGCACAGAGATTGGTCAAAGGTCTGGACTCTCATCAGTACACGATGTCTTCCAAATCAGTTAGGCGGTGTGCCATTGTCAGCACTGGTGAGGGGGGAATTATGTTCATAAAAGTCACGGCAGGTTATCAAAGACCACGATTCTGGTACGGCAGTCAGGGAAGTCAAATAGGGCGATTGGAGACACAACACCGGGCTGTAATATTAGATTAGAATGTGTGAAAACACAGAAATGATAGGGTGAACAAGGAGTGCAAGGAAGTTGAGGGTTTAAGAGTCCCCTAGATCCCCAAGCTGAGCCTCGGCTTCACTGCCAGGCAGGGCTCATGTTACCTTCCATCCTCCTTTGAATTACCAAGGTTTGATGGGAATTAAAAATGGCTGCCACCACCTCAGGAGTGGGGCGAGTAACATTTTTTCTCTCACTGGGACATGGGTTCCAATTGTGAACAATGTGAGACAGGCAATTGTGTTAACCTAGGTATTAAAATATTAGAGGTAAAGACATCTGTAATCATAGTACCCTACTTATGAAATGCATGCAGTAACCAACTGGGTGGAGTACAAATCATCGTGACACCCATCTTCTAGGCTATGTCATTGATCATTACTGCAACAATGTTCTGGAGCATATATCTTCAGTGCTGTTGTTAGAGTGTTGTCAAGGCTCATTGCTTTTGCTAAAAGTAGGGATATTTCACCGCAGGGTGTTGGCGAGATCATATTTACAGGACTGTGTAGAGTTTTCCTTATTTAAGAAAGGATCTAAATGTGCAAGAAACAATTCAGAGAGGTTTCACTCAACTGACACCTCAGGTGAGTAGGATATCTTATGAGAAATGGCTTATGAGAACGGGAGTTCAGAAAAATAAGAATGATTGTATGGAAACAGAGAAAATCTTGACAGATATATGGAATCCTGAGACGTAAGCTCCTGGACAGGGCAGATGTTGAAGTGCTGGTACTCCTTGTGGGCAAGATTAATAGTAGGGACACAGTTTCAAAATAAGGGTCCTTTTATTTAAGATGGAGATAAAGAGAAATCTTTTCTCTCAGAGTGTTAGGAGTCTTTCGATCTCTTTCCCTCAGAGAATTGTGGATGCAGAGACATTGAGCATTCTTAAGGCTGAAAAACAAAGATTCTTGACTAACAACAGTCTCAAAGGTTATCTGTGGCAGGCAGGAATGTGGAGTTGAAGCTACAGGCAGATCAGGCACAGTATTATCTAATAGTAGAGCAGACTCAAGAGTCTTTTTTGAAGGTTTGTACGCATGCTTGTATTAAACTTCTCTACATCTCACAGTCCGTACAATTTAACCTTGGATCCAGGAAACAGATTGAAATAATGTTATGCATGATGGATTTAGCAGCAAAAGCAGTATTTTGAATGAAGCAACTTTTAATTCAGACTGGAACTATACAATGTACAATAGAATGGCAAGTTCAATATTTTAAATACAGGAAATAAATTATAAGATTTTAAAATATCTTATAATAAGAAATGTATGGCCAATAGAATAAGTGTGATCAGCTTCAATTTCAAAAATTGTTACAACTGGAACAAATTAAATGCAACATCATAATTAAAGTGGCATCATCGGAGTGGGTAATTGCAATCAGTATCCCAGTATACTCACAAATTTCACTGTCAAAAATGTTATAGAAGTCAAAACCAGTCTTTTGGTAAAATATGGAACTTTGTTTAAAGTAAGAAGAGTTTTTTTTATGGACCTAGATTTTACTTGAATGGTGTCACAAGATAATCTTGTGGTGTCTTACGTAGAAATCACAATGAAGGTTTTCTCTTCCACTGCTTTGGTCCTTCTGTATTGGTAGGGGATGTTGAAACAACTAAGACATCAACTGTTACAATGCTGTCATTCATTAAAGCAACTAGTCACCACTTTCTCAGGATAATTAGGGATGGGCAATAAATGTAACCTTGCCAGGGACACCCACATCCTGAGAACAGATTTTTGAAAAGAACAATTATGGTGTCTTCTGGCTTCTGTTCCTGCCGTACACTTTCTACAAGCCATGAATTATCACCATCTGCACAAACACAAAAATACACTGTACTCCCAACTAATTGGTCAGTGATGCCCAAGTGCTTCTGTGTCATTTTCTGCTTGTGGCAATGCTGAAAAGGCTTTCTCAATCCTACAGTTACGCTAGCCTTAATCCTCATACATTTTGCACTTCAATCAACAGCATAAAAACAATGTAAAGGATATGAAAAAATCTTTGAGACACAGTATTGTAGAAAGATTTGGTTTAGGCACTTAAATGCTTACAAATAGCATTGTCTGTTTTTGGCATCAAATTGCACTGTTCCCCCTTCCACCTTACAGTTTTCTGCAGAAACTCAGGAGAAACATTTCCAAGCGTTAGCTTCACCTCTTGGAAATTTGCTTGCACTTGGTCAAGTGATTCTGTATCTCAACCGCATCAGTAGGTTTCCATCGGATGCTCCAGTTTCCTCCCACTGTCCAAAGATGTGCAGGTTAGGTGGCTGGGCCATGTTAAGTTTGCCAACCTTTATAGGTGCGTCATCGAGAGCATTCTCTCTGGATGTATCCCTACCTGTACCATTCAAGATTGAAGAAGGGTCCAGAGAGTGGTGAACTCGGTCCGGACAATCACAAAGGCCAACCTCCCACCTGTAGAACCCATCTAGTAGACCCGTTGCCAAGGAAAGGCCGCCAGCATTCTTAAAGATCAATCTCACACTGGCAATCTTTTTCTACAACCTCTACCATTGGGGAAGAGGTACAGAAGCTTGAACACACGCACCAGCCAACTTCGTAACAACTTCTATCCTACTGTTGTTAGAATACTGAATGGACCCACAAACTCTTAACATTCACCTGAATCTGTGTTTTTGTTTTTGCTGCTGTTTACCTATTATTTACTTATTAACGCTACTTAACTCTGTGATTTGCCTGTATTGCCCCCAAGGCAAAGCTTTTCACTGTGCCTCGGTAGATGTGACAATAAATTCAATTCAATTCATAGTGTCCAGGGATGTATAGGCTAGATAGGTTAGCCATGGTAAAATGTGGTGATATGAGGATAGGGTGAGGGGCTGGGTCTGGGTAGGATGCTGTTTAGAGGGTCAGTGCAGACTTGATGGGCTAAGTGGTCTCTTTCCACATTGTGGGGATTCTATGAGTGTGGCATACAAATCAGTTAGAAATTGTGGTCCACAAGACTTGTGGTGTAGCAAAACCTGGTGACAGCAAAACTAGGGGAGATGCACCAACTGTGACTTGGAACTGGATTCTCTTGCCTGAAGTGGTGTGAGTTCAGTAGTGGGGGAGAGGGGGTGGGCAGAGAGGAGTTGGGTGGCATGTTCACCACTTTCCTGACTTCCTACCTGACCCCCGTAATACACTAGGGTGGTTGGTGGGTGCTGACTTCAGCAGGCTGTCCACTATGTTTAAGTAAATAATTAACAGTCATTTAGACAACTTTACAAGGCTATTGACCCAAACAATAGCTGTCCATTCTAAAATACAATTGCCGTGAGCACGCAGTGGGAATAATCAGGTTGTTTTTAATGGCCAACTTGAGAAAAGATAGGCAGGGGGCTCAGCATGGTGAGGTGGGTGGGGTGCTGCCTTGTCTGGAGTGGGTGCACCCATCTGGATGGCAGGCTGCCCTTTCCTGACAGACCAGGGCACCTCAGGCACTTCTCCCCCTGAGCTCTAACCTCTCTCTCTCTCTCTGCTTAAACCTAGGTATCTAACTATTCAGGACACCCCTGCTCCTCTTTGAGCTTCTTCCTGGCAGTGCCAACTGCAGAGCTCTGACACTGCTGGGAGGTTTGGAGCTGCCAATACTGACCCATCATAATTGGTCAGCAGAGACAATTGCCAGATGGATGCGGCTTTCCTCCCATTGAGAGGGAAAATAGAATCAGAGGGTCATACAGCATGGAAACAGACCCTCTGTCCAGCCAATCCATGCTGACCATATTCCCAAAGTAAACCTGCCTACGTTTGGCCCATATCCCATTAAACCTTTCGTATTCAATGTCTTTTAAATGATATAACTGTACCAGAAGCTATCAGTAGTTGACAAGCGTGGTGCTGGAAAAGCACCACTGGTCAGGCAGCATCCAAGGAGCAGGAGAATTGACATTTTGAATCATCAGGATTCCTGATGAAGAGCTTATGCTCGAAACACTGATTTTCCTGCTCCTCGGATGCTGCCTGACCGGCTGTGTCTTTCCAGCACCACACTCGGCAACTGCTGATAGGTTCTGGTACAGTTGTATCTGATCTCCAGTATCTGCGACAACTTGCTCCCAGTTGATTTGAACCTACCAATACCTGTGTGAAGAGAAATCAAAGTGAGCGGTTTTGGGTTCAGTGTCTAGATATTTTCTAATTAACCTGTTGAGAGGTGTTATTATTGTTACATCGAGGGATAACAAGCCAAACCAAACCATTCTTACTGCCATTGGATTCGCAACACAGTGAAACTCAAACCTCCAGTAACCCACAAAGTTAACCCATTGTTCCCAAACCAGACTTTTATGAATAACAAATCTTGGATACCAAGTTTATAACTTCTGTTTGCATCTGTTGCCTGTCTCTAGTTGCCCTTGAGGAGGTGATGGTTAGCTGTCTTCTTGAACTGCTGCAGTCCACAATACTGTTAGGGAGGGAATTCCAGGATTCTGACCCAGCATTGCTGAAAGAATGGCAGTATATTTCCAAGTTAGGATGGTGAGTGGCTTCGGCAGGAACTTGAAGATGGTAGTGTTCCTATGTATCTGCTGCCCTTGTCCTTCTACGGGGAAGTGATCATGGGTTTCAAAAGTGCTGTCTAAGGATTTTTGGTAAATACTTGCAAATCATCTTGTAGATAGCACGCAGTGGTGCGACTGAACATTGGGGATGGAGGGAGTGGATACCTGTGGATGTGGTGCCAATCAACAGGGCTGCTTTGTCCTGTCTGATGTCAAGCTGCTTGAGCGTTGTTGCATCTGCACCCATCCAGGGGAGCATTCCATCACACTCCTAATGTGTGCCTTGTCGGTGGTGGATAGGCTTTGAGGAATCAGGAGATGAGTGACTCCCTTTCGTATTCCTAGACTCTGACCTGCTCTTGTAACCATTGTATTTATGTGGTGAATCCAGTTGGGTTTCTTGTCAATGGTAACAACACACTGTTGATATTGTGAGGGGATTCGGCAATGGCAACACCATTGGATGTCAAGGGGTGGTAGTTAGATTGTCTTTTTTTGGACATATTCATTGCCTGGCATTTGTGTGGCACAAGCAGTACAGTGTGATCATGAAGGATAAACTTTCTTTCTTGCTCTGACTAAAGACTTTGACATTGTTAACCACATTACCCTCCTCTAAGCCTCTCAATCACTGCCTAGCCATTTGGACTGCACTCACTTTGCTCTGCTCTTATGGATCAAAGTACCATCTGTTTCTCATTATGGCGCAGTTACCTCTGATGTCTGTCAAGGATTTACCTCAGTGCTCCCTCCGATTTCATTCCTACACGCTGTCCGTCAATAACATTATCCAAAAACATGCACACTGAAGATACCCTTCGCGAATCCAAAGCTATATCTCCAGAATCCTCCGTTGCAGACAGCCTGTCCGACAGCTAGTACTGGAACAGAAAATTCCTTCAATTAAATACCGGGAAGACAAAAGCTATTGCTCAGTTACAAACTCCATTCCTGAGTTAATGACTCCATTCCTCTGTGTGGAAACAGCCTCGGGCTAAACCAAGCCATGAGCAAACTTGTCATACTTCAAACACATGTCCTCACCCTCAACAAAACCACTTACTTCCATTTCCATTACATTGCCTGATATTCCCTCTGCCTCAGTTTATGTTCTGCTTAAAGCCTTACCCATGCCTTTGATCATTTCTACACTTGCCTGTTCCAATACACTCCTGCTTCTGCTGCCCATGTCCTTACTGGTGCCAGATCCCATTCACCATCACCTCTGCGCTTGCTGACCCATGCTGACTGTAGGTTAAGGGTAGTCATAATTTTAAAATCTCATTCTTATAATCAAACCACATAAGGCCTAATTTCTCCATATCACTGTAGTCTCCATATCTCCATAACCTCTAGCCCTTAAACTGTCTAATTCTCAGTGTTGCTATAATTTTCATTTCTTGCGATTTCTGAAGCCTTCAAATGCATGAATCCCAAACTCTGGAATTCTCTCCTTAAACTCTTTGCCTTCTTATTGTTGCATACTTTTAGATGGATATTAGACCATAAGATTAAACCAAAGTAGCAAGTTATTCCTAGTGCTGCAAATTTTGCAGGATAAAGCTGAATAAGATAATTTAATAAATACCTATGATTTTGACCCAATCTTCTTTGATTATGACCCCACTCACTCACAGACCGACTGACAGATACACTTAGGGATAAATTAAAATGAAAATAAAAGAATTGTTCTTTGCCATTTCAATTAAACAGTTTCAAATGATCATGCCAAGTCTTCACACAATCCTTGGATAATGGGCTGTTCACAGGCACATAAATGTATTTCTAATTTTGAAGTCATGATGAATATGGATAGTTCAGTCAATCTCCAGAAGTATTTACTTATTTTTTACAGGCTGGGATTATTTTCTCAGAACAGTCAACACTTCTTTAACTGGACCAAAAAACTAGAGAGAGCAAAACACAGCAGCCAGTCTCAAAGCTTCCAAACATCAGTCTGCACCTGCCAAAATCAGTTCTTTTTGAAATCAATAATCTCTATGGCTGACTGATTAACATCAGTCCTTCTTTGATTGAACAACTCAATACAGAAATGTATGCCATCTCTATGCATTGTAACATCAATGGTGCTGATTCACCACTGTGTTCCTTATGTTAGTGATGAAATTGAATTATTTTCCAGGCCAGTCACCAACCGCAAACATCTACATTTGTTTTCTTTTCTTTTAAAGCATTCAGCTGTTCAAAGTTCATCCCTAACCTCACTCACAGGTCACCAAAAAATATGAGAAAAATAAAACAGGAATTGTGAGGATATTACACATCCTTGAAGAAGGTGGATTTTAACCCAGGCCTCCTGGCCAAGAGGTAAGGACACTCCTTTTCAGCAGGAGCCCGAAACAGTGTTGATTATCTTGTCGTTAAGTATTTATAATTGTGATCAGGTTTAACCACATAATTAAAGGTGTCTCTGATTTGATTTGTCATTGTCACATGTAGCGAGATATAGTAAAAAGTAGTGTTTTGTGTGCTATCCAGACAGATCAGACTTTACATATGTACCTCAGGTTAATATAACAGAATGTGGAATATAGTGTTACAGCTACAGAGAAAATGCAGAGAAAGATCACCTCTAATATACAAGGTGTCTGTTCATAAGTCTGATAACAGCAGGGAAGAAGCTGTTCTTGAATCTGTTGGTGCGTGTTTTCAAACGTTGGTATCTTCTGTCTGATGGAAGAGGTTGGAAGATAGTATAACTGGGTGGGACGGGTCTTTGATGATGTTGGCTGCTTTCCTGAGGCAGTGGGAAGTGTAGATAGACTCAATGGATGGAAGGCTGATTTTCATGATGGTCTGGGCTCATTCTTGACTCTGTAATTTCTTGCAGATGGAAACATGCACCAAACAATATAACATTCCTTGTGAACAGTATAAGTTGTTCAAATTCATCGTTGTATTTTAACTTGGCTTTTATAGGAGGAGACTGAAATTATGATTTGGTTCAGATGTGCATGTTTGTTATCAGAATCTCTGTCGATTAATGCATATAAAGTGTGTACAGATTAGACTCCAGTTCTATATTTCACTGTCTGGCTCTCTGGATGAATACATGCACATGTCAGCAGTGGAACATTGGAAACAAAAATAAAATGTTTTCAGACGTAAAGCTAAATTCACAGTGGTCACGAGGGAAAATGGCAGGAATCAAGTGAACATTTGATGTAACTACAGGTGTTCTTGTATTCTGAACTCTATGATCAGTGGTGGAATGAAATCGATACACAGACACGTTATGAACCTAACAAAGAGAAACCAAAAGCATAGCCTTGATATTGTTGTTTTCGACCAGAGTAAAATTATAAATAAAGATCGCCATGAGATGGATACCTGTCAGTTGGAGATCGATGACCATTTGCAACTTCTATTTGTGGAAAGGATCTACTGTAAAGGTGATCTGTTAAAACACCTCTGAAACATGGTCAGAGTTTGATAGGCATCAGAATGCAGATGATCTTTTCATGAAAGGATATATCATGGACTTGGATGGATTGTACATAACATCGACAGAGTTCAGTTTGTGGATCTGGATTGGCTGTCTTCGCTTCCTGGATTGTACTAAGTTGTCATATAGGGACAGGCAACTTGGCCTCCCTGTCTGAGACTGAATACCAGTTAGACTATGTTGGATCAGATGTCTGTTGTCTTGGGGAACAATAATTTCCTTCATCTTTCACAGAACAAACAAAGCATTTTGTTATGATACAAGAAGAGGAGACACAATGATTACCAATTTTGAAATTGTCCAGTTATCAAATATGGATGTCTATATGACAGAAGGATGAAAGACTAGTAAGAATGAGAATGAAAGGACCGTTAACAGAGGTGAAGGAAAACTATGGATGAATAACTCTACTGAATGCCCAAAGAGCAGTTAGTAAGTGCTTCAGGGATAGTTCAAAGTATCACTATGTAGTGAACTGCACAACATAACGAGACAGGATCCTCAAAATGACAAGTCTGAGAGAGAATTCTGATAAAGGGGACACAAACAATTATGAATCTGAACAAATTATACTGTTCACAAGGAAGTTTACTTGTGTGATATGTGCTTATCATGGACCCCTTTAGTTGCATAGTTTTATAGTGTGTTTGCAATTCAATATTATGTAGGACAGTTTAGTTTTATCTTGATTCTGTAAGTATGGACGATCAATGCAAAATTAGGGAAAATAAAAGTGCCAGGTGCTTTAAGTTTGGCAGTGACAGCACATTAAAGAGGGTTATAATCTTCTATAAGATTGTGATCCATTTGATGCGGTCCCAAGTGAGAAACCCATACTGTTGAGTAAACTACCTGTGAAAAAGGAACAAATGCACCTTGACGTGGAGCATAACAGGTTATTATTTTAGCTCCATAAGCTGATCTACAGTTTAGTCAGTCAGGACATTTTTGTATCCTCTCAAATCATAAGATTTGAAGAAATAATTAGAGAAGTCAACAAAACTTAATGCTTCCCATTGGATAATGGGATAAGCTTTAATGAGATTGGGTGTCAAGACCAAGAGGGAGCAAGTGAGTTACCTTGAAGTTACATTGAGAATTTGTTCACCCTACTTACCACCAACTAAAAATCCTGTTAAACAGCTGCTGGTATAATTAAAATGGATGGGGCTAAAAGGAGAGATCAGTGAGGAGATTAAAATCTGTAATAAGTATTGAAGCATGCCAACATATCCTGCTTTAAACCTTCCATTCACTTGTAATGAAGATATGGAAAAAAGACTCAAGCCTTTCATTTCACACATTATTTACCCTTTATTGGAATGAACGTTTCTGCATCTCGTGAGAAAAAGAAAGACATTAGAGACAAAATCTTGCAGAAGTGTTTAGGGACGGAACTTGGTTACAAACAAAATTATAACTGTTACTACAGGCCATTTTGTCAATTCTGACTTCAGAGATATGTATGACAACATAAGTATAAGAGGAATACTTGTGAGTGCTGAGACTCTTTCTAACCACAGTCCTAGTGGAAAGAAACATGCAGTGCTGAATGAAATGGTGCATAAGATTTTAACTGATCAACTGGACTGTAAATTGAAACAGCCACAGCATTGTTGGCAGACATAACGAATTCACAGCAGAAAGTGTATTCTCTCCTTCATCCACCTTAAATTAATCAACTAGGCTGTGAGTGAATTGTGCTGGCATTTGGTGGCTCCAGGCAGTGTCTGTGTCTGCTCTGCTGCTTCTCTCCATATTGTGATCCGGCAGCCATCTTGTGTGTCAAGTTGGCCAACTGATGGCTCAGCGGCCATCTTGTGTGTTTGTATGCCTATTGTCACCCTGCCCCGTGCCATCTCCCTCTTCAAGGGTAACAGAGTACTTCACAGCAATCAAACCCTTCAGGATCATTTCTCACAGTTAATAAGTTATAAAATCTGGGCAGCTGACAGAAATCGACAAGGCCTAAAATATTGAGCATTTTCTCGTGAAAGTCTAAGGAACAGGATACACCCGATCCAGGACTGGGTGTTGATTATGTGTGTGATCACAGCACACAGAAGAGAGTGAGTACAAAGAATCATGTATCACAGAAACAGACCCTTCAATCCATCTCGTCAACGCTGACCAAGTTTCCTAAACTAAACTAGCCCCACTTGCCTGCATTTGACCCATACCCTGCTTTACCTTTCTATTCATGGACTTGTCCAAATGGCTTTTAAATGCTGTAACTTTACCTGCATCTATCACTTCCTCTGGCAGTTCATTCCACATTTGAACAACCCTTTGAGTCCTTTATAATCTTTCTCCTCTCACCTTCAAAATATACCCAATAGTTTTGATATCCCCCACCCTAGGAAAAGACCTTTGTTATTCACCTTATCAATGATTTTATAAGCCTCTATAATGTCACCCCTGAACTTCCTATGCTCCAATGAAAAAAGTCCCAACTCAAACCCTCCAGTTCTGGCAACACCCAGTAAATCTTTTCTGAACCCCTCGCAATTTAATAATATTCTTTCAATAGTAGCCAGCCAGAAGTGTACACAGCACTCCAAAAGTGGCCTCACCAAAGTCCTGTAAAACCTCAACATGACGTGTCAGCTCTTACACTCAATGGACTGAGCAATGAAGGCAAGCATGCTAAATGCTTTCGTTACCATCCTGTCGACCTGTGACACAACTTTCAGAGAACTATATGCCTGAACCTCTAGATCTGTCTGTTTGAACTTTCATGACATATATTCAAGAGAGATCTTGAGGGATTCAGCAATTGTGTAACGAGCAGAAAAATTTTAAATATGAGTTGAATGTTTAGATTGATGTCCAAGCAGCAAGGTCAAGTGATTGCAAAAGAAAGTGAAAGAGTGGAGACTAACAAAACATAATACAGATAGACAATCCTTTATCCGAAAAGCTCCAAAATCCAAAAAGCCCCGAAATCTGAAATTTACTCTTGACATTCTTTTCTCATTAACAAGGTTGTTTGGCTTGTAAACAGTTAACACAACTCCACACCCCCTCGACCCACGTCACTCAGATGTGACGTAACAGTGTGGCCCAGCACTGGCAGGCATCAATTCTGTCTCAGTACACGTAGCAACCACAATTGGTCTGCTGTTCAGTAATTTTTATTTTATTTTACAATGAAATTTAATCCTTCATCCAAAAAATTCCAAAATCCAAAAGACAGCTGGTCCTGAGGGTTTCGGATAAACGATTGTCGACCTGTACCAGTTGAGATAATTGGTCTAGAAATTATTTCTGTGCCAAAGAACAATCCCAAACTGCAAAAAGAACATTCAACATTGCAGGAAGGTCTTTACCATAGAAGTATAGGTCTGGCAGACAGTAAAGGGAAGCTATGGATCTAGAATACCTTGAGTAGATTAAACAATATAACTAAGCTCACAGAACAGCCTTATAACTGAACTAGAAACATGTGATAATGAAGTTTTGTTGTCTGCCAATGAACTTCAGGTTAATCTAATAATTGAAACAAAGCAGAAAGAGTTGGATAGTTAGATAGCATTTAGAGTTCATTCTGAGTTACCGGATAATAGTTGATTTGTTACACAGAGGGTTTTGTCCTAAAAAAGACTTGTAGTTGGGATTCACAATGTTACAGCAAGGTTTGTTAATTGTTAAGGTTTTGAAAAGGGACTGGCTGACACTGATGTTACAATGGACTCTTCTACAGTCGAAAATATAATTTTAGAAGTCTTACTTTTGCTGTTTTGGCCACATGATCTGAAGGATGCAGGTTAATTGACACAAACACTATGTTTCATCAGAACAGCATCATTCAGAGCAGCATGTTCCTGAAACTGACTAAAGAGAAATTAGATGCAGCAAACAAACGATCAGTGGAGTCTCAGTGCTGGGGACTTTGGTGAGATTTGTGGCAGAATCATGTGAGAAATTCAGTGAGATCCATCCAAATGTTGGGAGCAACCCATTTTTTTTATTGATCTGCTGTATGATAAGGGAGTTGCTCACTGGGCAGCAGCAAGTTGTCCATTAAGAGGGATCATTGGGGTGAAATGCCTTGTTAGTGGCGCAACTCACCTCAACAATATCAGCTTCCTGTTGTACCAAATGCTCCAAACAAGGCAGATGTTGAGAAGTCTCAACATTGAAATCACAGCAGGTACCTGGTGATTTTAGCTTGCTCTAACCCCTATATTGAATACCAGTCACCAATATTTCAGGGCACACTCCATAAGCACCAGTCACATGCAACTCTCCATCTCCACGGACATTGGCATCTGAGATGTGCCAGCCTCTGAGAACCCTCATGGCACATTTTTGATCCACGTAGAGGACACTTCTGCACATCAGTGTTTGACCTTGGGCTGCCCTGAGAACTCTCATTGTAACTAGGAGAAAGTGAGGACTGTAGGTGCTATACAACCAGAGTCGAAAAGTGCCCTGGAAAAGCAGAGCAGGTCAGGCAGCATCTGAGGAGCAGGAGAGTTGATGTTTTGGGAATAAGCCCTTCAGAAGGATTGCTGATGAAGAGCTTATGCCTGAAATGTTGACTCTCCTGCTCCTCAGATGCTGCCTGACCTGCTCTGCTTTTCCAGGGTCACACGTTTCGACTGTTATTGCAACCCTGCAGCAAGGATATTGTGTGCTCAGGGAAACACATCCAGTACAGGAACTGGACCTGGCTGTATCTCCAGGCTCTTCACTCAGTGCTCACTCACTCTGAGCTGATTCGATGGTGACAGAATTCTAGCCTTGAAATGCCTTTGTAGCCTTTTCCTCCTCAGACACAGATATCTGGCTCACAGTGCTGCACTGTCATCTTGCCATTTAGCATAGACACAAAGCCAGGAAGTTTATCATGGATGTTAACAGTCCTTAGTTTTGCCAAGGGAGATAGACTTTGATCAGAGGGTCCCAGCACATTAAGTCAAGGGCAACCTCCGATCCTAATCCAGGGGCTTGGACATTACCAGTCAGACACTTAAGGAAGTCAGAGTCAGTATCCTGTCCTGATAAAAGGGGTGATTAGCCAAATAGAGCTTAGATCAGAGTGGTGCTGGAAGGCTTTTGCCCGAAACGTCGATTTTCCTGCTCCTCGGATGCTGCCTGACCTGCTGTGCTTTTCCAGCACCACTCTGATCTAAACTCTGGTTTCCAGCATCTGCAGCCCTCACTTTTGCCTAGTTGATTTTAACCTTACTGCGAATCCTCTTGTAAGGATGCCTACCTTGAAGAAGTTCTCCTCCTCTCTCCACAAGAATTTCAGTGAGTCTCCCCAGCCCCACCGCCCCCCATTTATCTCTCTACCCTGGAGGCTTCCTGCCTCTATTCCTGATGAAGGGCTTTTGCCCAAAACGTCGATTTTCCTGCTCCTCGGATGCTGCCTGACTTGCTGTGCTTTTCCAGCACCACTCTGATTTAAACTCTGGTTTCCAGCATCTGCAGTCCTTACTTTTGCCTAGCCAAATAGTCCACCACCCCTCTTGACTCTTTCTGCCCCATTGTGGACTGTCTTTCTCCTGGAATGAGAGACGGGCTGGTATTAGGGAGATGAATGTGGATGGTACAACTGTTGGTGCTGGCGGAGAGATGCCCTGAGAGGAGGAATGCAGAGAGCAGTGCAAGGTTAGTGCTATCGGGTGAGAGCGAGTGAGGGAAGATGTTGCAGATGACAGTGAGAGTGAGAATGGAAAAGCCTTACTGGGCAATGACAGAGTCAGAGTGGGTGTGAGGTATCAGAAAAAAAGATGGTTGCACTTACACCATCGAAGTGGAAGAGATTATCCTGTCTGGAACTGTCATGAAATGGAGAACTTCACCCAGGGTCTGGTCAAGGGGTAGAAACAGACCTTTCAGTCCAATTCATCCGTGCCAACCAGCTATCCCAATCTGATCTGGTCCTATTTGCCAACTCAACCCTTCCTATTCATATACCCATCCAGGTGCCTTTTAAATGTGCAGTTGTACCAGCCTCCACCACTTCCTCTCGCAGCTCGTTCTATACACACACCACCCTCTGCATGAAAATGTTACCCCTTGGGTTATTTTCAAATCTTTCTCCTCTCGCCTTAAACCTATGCCCTCTAGTTTTCCCCTATCCTGTGAAAAAGACCATGGCTACTCACCCCATTCCATGCTCCTCATGACTTTATAAATCTCTATCAGTCGGGAAGCTGTTGTGCTGAGGCTGAAGAGGAATAGGAATTAGTTAGTTATATTCGTGTAATGCTCACTAACTGGGGTTCACTTGTTCGATAGACAGGAGCAGGCTGAAACACAAAGTTGAAAAGTACCAAGTTAAAAATCACACAACACCAGGTTATAGCCCAACAGGTTTATTTGGAAGAACTAGCTTTCAGAGCACTGCTCCTTCATCAGGTGGTTGTGGAGAATAAGATCGTAAGACACAGAATTTATAGCAGAATTTTGCAATATGATGTAACTGAAATTATATATTGAAAAAGACCTGGAATGTTTGTTAAATCTCCCATCTTGTAGAATGACCATGTTGGTCTCAGTTCTTTCATATGTAAATCGCAGAACTTTTTAGAGGTTACACTCTCAAGTGAACTTTAACAATAGGTGTCATGTTGGCCCAGGTAATGGATTGAAGGTGTGAGGTCCCCTGTGTGAGGCTGTTTGTGCCACAATGGTCAGACTGATTCTAATCTAAAACATGGATTTCCAGAACCATACATGGATTCATGCAATTTTTGAGCAAAATAAAAGCCAGTTCTGCAAGTACAAATTCAACCACAAACTTATATGTGTGTGTGTATGTATGTAAGTGTGAGTGCAAAGGGGTATAAGCCTGTGAGAGAGTGCGTGTGAACATGGGAGTGAATGTGTGAGTGCACGAAAGGGAGTCTGCATGAGTGTATGGAGGCGTGTGTGTGTAGGATTGTCTGTGTCTGTCTGTGTGTGTGTGTATAGTGCAATGGGGTCACCTGTAGTGTGACATGAATCCAAGGTCCCAGGTGAGGCCATCCCCATGGGTACCGAACTTGGCTATCAGCCTCTGCTCAGCCATTTTGCATTGTTGCCTGTCCCGAAGTCCTCCCTGGAGGATGGTCATCCGAACATCTGAGGTCGAATGCCCTGCACCGCTGAAGTGTTATCCGACTGAGAGGGAACACCTCTGCCTGGTGATTGTTGTGCGGTGTCCCTTCACCCGTTGCCTACTTCTGTTGAAGTAGGAGGTGCATGTTGGTATCTCTGGAAATAGAAGTTGATAAAAGATGTAAGCATTAGGTTTCAGTTCTATCCTTCACCACTGGACCTTTTGAATGAGAGCATGGTGGGGGGGGGTGTTGCCTTGTGCAGTGGAAGAACTAGCAAGCTCTTCAAATAATTAGACTGAAGAAATCCTGACTGAGACTCATGTTGAAAAGATTGCCAGTGGCTGCTGATCAAATTGTCAGACTCAGTTGGAGGTTCAGAGTCTGCATGGAGAGAGAAACTCTCAATGTTATTTTCCTTAACTTGGTCAATCAGTTGGCCAGAGGACAGGATTGCCAACATATTGGGAGTGGGCTCTCAAAGCAACAAAAACAACAAGAGGCTGTCCATTTTAAAAGTTAAAAATCACATAACACCAGGTTATGGTCCAACAGGTTTAATTGGAAGCACTAGCTTTCGGAGAGAAGCTCCTTCATCAGGTGGTAGTGGGAGCGTTGCTCCGAAAGCTAGTGCTTCCAATTAAACCTGTTGGACTATAACCTGGTGTTGTGTGATTTTTAACTTTGTACACTCCAGTCCAACACCGGCATCTCCAAAATATTTTAAAAGTAGCAGCAAGATGTCATGGCCTGTTAAATAAGAGAAATGATGCCCGAAAATAGAGGTGTTTTCTCTTCAACATTTATCTCAAAGTAAAATTTATCTCTGCAACTAGGTAACCATTGTGAAGGAAAAGAAATGTCCACAGGTCAGCCCATAGACACTATCTCAGCCAAGCAAGCAGGGTTGTTCTTTAAGCCTGAATGGAGTTCCATCACCCAGCCGAGCCACTGGCCAGAGGGGCTGCTTCCAGGCAACTTCCCTGCAAGGACTGAGAGGAGGATTGGAAAATTCCAGTTGCTTCCCATTAACATGTTGGAATAGGTCTTTATGTGGATCAATAGGCTACCAACTACTTGAAGCCCTGACGTCAACCCACCCCACCCCTCTGTCTTGCATTACCTCATTGAAACTGGCTGAGGAGCAAATGGAGCTGGCGAACTGACACACAGGCTAGCAGCAGGAAATTCATGTCCACCCATATACTCATGCCTGGTTAGTAATCCCACCTGTAAACCCAAACAAGAAAGAGGAAGTAGATATGAAAAATCTCTTCATAGTCATTTGGTAGGAAAGATCGTGAGCACGAGTGAAGAAAAGGGCTTACAGTGTGAACCACTTGTGTGTACCAGAACCCATATATATTAAAATACAACCCAACAAGCTCACACCAACCCCCCAAAGGGCATCCCTAACCTGCACGTCTTTGGACTGTAGAAGAAAGCTGCAGCACCTGGAAGAAGCCCATGTAGACATGAGAAGAATGTGCAAACTCCACACAGAGAGTCCCCTGAAGCTGGAATCGAAGTCAGGTCCCTGGCGCTGTGAGGCAGCCATGCTTACCACTGAGTCTGTGTGCTAACCCATTTAAACACGAAAAATGGTAGGTTTGAAGAAGCATTTTAGAAGTAGAAAGGAGAGAGAGAAGGGCCCACAATGTTCAGAGAAAGAAGTCAAGAACTTATGGACTACATAGCACAACCACCAATGTGGAGTGATTAAAGTTGAGGATGTTCTAGTTGCTGTGTTTGGAACAAAGTAGATATCTCAGAGGACTGTGGGCCTTGAAGAGACTGCAAACAAAAGGGAGTTGAGACTACTGAGAAACTTGAGCTGAAAAGGTGTTGCTGGAAAAGCGCAGCAGGTCAGGCAGCATCCAAGGAGCAGGAGAATCGACGTTTCGGGCATGAGCCCTCCTTCTCCTGCTCCTTGGATGCTGCCTGACCTGCTGTGCTTTTCCAGCAACACATTTTCAGCTCTGATCTCCAGCATCTGCGAGTCCTCACTTTCTTCTACTGAGGAACTTGAAAAGATTTTCCAAAATTGAAATTTTTCTGAACCAGGAAGCAACAGTGGGCGGCATGTTGGCACAGTAGTTAGCACTACTGCCTCACAGCACCAGAGACCCGGGCTCAATTCCCGCCTCAGGCAACTGACTGTGTGGAGTTTGCACATTCTCCCCGTGTCTGTGTGGGTTTCCTCCGGGTGCTCCAGTTTCCTCCCACAATCCAAAGATGTGCAGGTTAGGTGAATTGGCCATGCTAAATTGCCCGTAGTGTTAGGTGAAGGGGTAAATGTAGGGGAATGGGTCTGAGTGGTTTGCGTGTCGGTGTGGACTTGTTGGGCCAAAGGGCCTGTTTCCACACTGTAAGTAATCTAATCAACAGAGATCAGCAAGTATGTGGGAGATGGATGCACAGGACTTGGTGTGAGCTCGGACATAGGCAACAGAATTTCGGTGATCTCATGTGAACTGAATGTAGAATGTGGGGGAATGTCTAGAAAGGCTTTGAAATAGTCACACCACGAATTAACAAGGACCAGGCAGAGAATATCAGCACCAACTGCCCCAAGGCAGGACTCATAGAATCATAGAGCCATAGAGATCGACAGCACAGAAAAAGACCCTGCGGCCCAGTGCATCTGCGCCAGTCAAAAACAACAACCTAAATATTCTAATTCCATTTTCCAGCACTTGACTTACAGTCCTGTATGCTTTGCATCACAAGTGCATATCCGAATACTTCTTCAACGTTATGAGGGTTTCTTCCTCAGCATCTTTATAGGCAATGAGTTCCAGACTCCCACCTTCTGAGTGAAAATGTTTTTCGTCAGATCCCCTCTAAACTTTCAGCCCCTTCCCTTAAATGAATGTTCTCTGGTTATGGATCTCACCATCAAGAGGAAACGTTTCTTCCTGTCTACCCAATCTGTGCCCCTCCTAATTTTATACATCTCAATCTCTTCTACTGTAAGGAAAACAACCCCAGTCTGTCCAATCTCTCTTCATAACTGAAAGTCTCCAGTCCAGGCAACATCCTGGTAATATCTGCATTTTCTACATTGATATCACATCCTTCCTCTAATGCAGATTTCAAAACTGGAATCAACACTCTAGCTGTGGCCTAACCAATGTTTTGTACAGTTTACAGCACCACCTCTCTGCTCTTAAACTCTATGCCTCAGCTAATAAAGGCAGGTATCGCATATGCCTCCTTGAGCACTTTATCCAGCTGTCTTGGCACCTTAAGGAACTGGTGTACATGCACAGTGAGGTCCCTCTGAAACCAATGTCTGAAGAAGGATCACTCTACTTTCTCTCCACAGATGCTGCCAGACCTGTTGATCTTCTCCAGCAATTTCTGTTTTTGTTCCCTTTGATCCTTGGTGCTTTCTGGGATCCTACCATTCATCATCCCTTGAAGGGGAATTAGGTTATTGTTATGGACATTGGGAAGGAACAGTTTAATGATTGCACATAAATAAAACTTAGTGGGGTTAAAATAAGATGAAGAGATCGACAAGTTCAAATCCTGCCATGGTAGATAGTGGAATTTCATGGTAGATAGTGGAAAATCATAGAATCCCTACAGTGTGGAAGCAGGCCATTCAGCCCATACTAACTCTCCAAAGAGCATCCCACCCAGACTTAACCCCCAGTCCCTGTAACACTGCATTTCCCATGGTCAATCTACCTAACCTGCTCATCTTTGGACTGTGGGAGGAACCCAGAGCACCCAGAGGAAACCCACACAGACACGGGGAGAATGTGCACACTCCACACAGACAGTCGCCCAAGGGTAGAATCAAACCTGGGTCCCTTGAGGCAGCAGTGCTAACCACTTAGCCACCATCCCACCTGAAATCTGGAGCTAAAGCTTAATTATGGCCATGAAATTATTATCAGGAAAAGCAGCCTTCCTTACCAGGTCTGGCCTATATGTGACTTCAGATCCATGTGGTTGACTCTCAACTGCCCTCGGGGCAATTAGGGTTAAGCAATAAATGCCAGCAATGCCCTCGTCCTGTGAGTGAACAAAAGAAAAGAAAGCAGTTTGGTTCAGCCTCAGACAATTGCCAAGAAGATGGATAGAGTTGAAAGTGTGTTGCTGGAAAAGCACAGCAGGTCAGGCAGCATCTGAGGAGCAGGAGAATCAATTTTGGACTAGAGCCCTTCATCAGGGGATGGTTAGAGTCAGGAGTTTGAATTGAATTGAATTTATTGTCACGTGTACTGAGGCACAGTGAATGATTTTGCTGAGACCAAAGTTATTGGCATCAGTCTTCGCAATATTTAACTGGAGGAACATAGTGTTATGACATGGGTAAACCCTCCTGCTTAGTTTAAACCAGCAACATGGAAAAGATATATCCTGTGCAGTAATCTATGAAAATTCGAGAGGCCAAGAACTATTTAAAGTAAAAGTAACAACTTTATTTCTTAAACTATAACAGACAATAACTAACTAACGACTATTTGCAACTCATTCCTCTCACCTGTCTTTCACCTTCCCCTTCCATAATAATAGTCCAATAAAAACTCCTGATTAAGATTTACTGAAAAGTTCAAATTTCAAAACCAGCCAGCAGTCGAATCTTCTGTTTATCTTCCCCGGTAGATTTGCTCTCCAGGTTGGTGTTGATGTTATACTCTGCGTAAACTCCTTCTATAGACAGGTACCTCTCAGAGAGTTCTGACCAGCAACCTACATCTGTTGGTCTTTTGGCAGTTCTCTCTCAACTGTTCAATTTTCCCCAATCTTATACCCCCAAAGCATCGGATTGTGTCATTGGCTTTTAATATTGCCAATATACTAAATCCACATTTGATTGGAGTTTTGCATTTTTAGGGGAGTATAATTTAATTGGATTGACCTAATTTAAATTTGTTTTTGTCTCCAGGCAACCAGCTACCCTAGCTGCTGGATCACATGTTACATTGCATCTTATTCAGCACACTTGGTACTGTCAGGTAGTTCTGTTGCTTTTAACTCTTGTAAAGGTACAGTACACCCACATCTTCCTAACACCTCCCCCCTTAAGAAAAAATGAGTCATCATAATGAAAAGATGGCTTCTTTTGTTTTCAATTCTTTAAGCACATTACCCTAACATACGGATAACTTTAATCTAAGTTCCCCTTAACTTCTTCCCATATTACTGTATGCATGTATGTGTGTATTTTATATATATATATATATATATATATATATACACACACACAACATTATATAAATACAAATCTCATTGAAACTTTATCAGTTAGATCTGCAATAACACATCTCCAATCACATGCTTATGGCCTGCAACATTTACAAGTTTGAAATTAAAAGTCTGTAACGTAAGACTCCAACAAAATAGTCTCATATTCTTTTCATTAAAACATTCCAAGAATGTAAGAGGATTGTGATACGTGTAGACCACCATCTCTGGCACATTTTTTGTGACATATACACTAACATGTTGTAAGGCCAGTCCCAAACTCAATAGTTTTTTTTCGATTGTGGAGTATTTCCTCTGGTGGATGTTGATCTTCTTCAAACAGTAACCAACTGACAGCTTAATCCTATCCTCATTTCCCTGTTGGAGGACAGCTCCCACTCCTATGTCACTAGCATCGATGGCAACTTTAAAAGGTTTTGAAAGGTTTGGTGTAGCTAAAACTGGTTTGGTGGTTAATATCGATTTCAAATGGTCAAATGTCTCCTGGCATGGTTCTGTCCACCGAAACTTTGTGTTCTTCTTCAGCAAATCGGTTAACGGTACTACTACACTGCTGAGGTCTGGAACAAACTTCCGATAGAATCCACTGAGTCCTAAGAATCGAAGCACCTCTTTTTTCAAAACTGGTCATGGAAATTCCTTGATGGCCTTCACCTTTGCATTCCATGGGGTCAACCTTCCATGATCGATGTTATGTCCTAAGAACATCACCTCTGCTTTCGTGAATTCAGTTTTATTTAAGTTTATCACCAGTTTTGCTTCTCATAGACATTCAAAAAGCTCTGCCAACTGTACCATGTGATCTTTCCAGGACTTACTAAAGATCGTTACATCATCCAAATAGACTGCCACAACGCTGTTCACGAGTCTTTGGAATGTGGTGGTGTGTTCTTCATTCCAAAGGGCCTTACTTTAAACGGATATAGCCCATCTGGGGTTACAAACGCAGACATCTTGTTTACTGTCTCTGATAAAGGTACCTGCCATTGAACATGCAGTAAGTCCAACTTGAGATGTAACTGACTTGGCTGACTTTCTCGACGCAGTCCTCCAATCTCGATATTGGATATGAGTCCGATTTTGTAACGGCATTGACTTCCAATAATCTACACAAAATTGTTGAGTCCTGTCCGGTTTGGGAACTAAGGCGATCGGCGATCGGCGAACTCCACTCATTCTGGCTTGGTTCGATGATATCCTCATTGAGCATGGCCTCTACCTCCTTCTGGACCTGTCTGGCTTTGAAAGGATTAAGCCGATAGGGGTATTGTTTTATCGGAGCAGTATTCCCTATGTCTACTTCATGTACAGTAGTATTAGTCCTCCCCACCTGATTCTTACATATGTCCTTGTACTGGAGCAACAAATCTTTCAACTGCATTCTATGCTCCTGAGACAGATAGCTTACTAACCTATGTCACTACTCAAGGATTCTTCATTATTTCATCTATTTTGAGGCACCTCAAAATCCACATCATCTGGATTTGATTCCTCACTCTGCAGGGCAGTAACTAACACTTGTTTCTCCAATTCTTTCTCTCTAGTATAATACAGTTTCAACATGTTCACATAACATATCCAATACAGTTTTTTTCTGTCTGGCATCTTTACTAGATAGTTTATTTGACTCAACTTGTTCTCAATTTGATAGGGACCACTAATCCTGGCTCTGAACGGATCTCCTATCACTGGTAACAGTACTAACACCTTATCCCCTCGGGAAAACGTCCAAGTCTCATAGCTTTTATTTACCACCTGCTACATTCTATGCTGTGCCCTCTTTAGGTGCTGATAACTAACTCGCCTACTCGATGTAATCTCTCCCTCTCCACCGATATATAATCTAAGTATATGATCTCCAACTTTGGTCCTATCAATTTTTCTTTAATTAATTTCTAAGGACTCTCACTCCACGCTCAAATATTAACTCAAAGGGAATGAACTTTTAGGGGCAATGACAAACAATGCAAATGGGATACTTTTATCCCAATCATTTTGGGTAATCCTGACAGTAAGCTCTTAACATTGTCTTCAAGGTCTGCTGCTACCTTTCTAAGGCTTCCTGGGATTCAGGATGATATGTACTGGATTTAAAGTGCTGTATACCTAATCTATCCATTACCTCCTTAAACAGCTGACAGTAAAATTTGACCCTCAGTCCGACCGAATCTCTCTGGGTAGCCCATGCCGTGTGAAGAAAGCTACTAACTCCTCTACTGCCTCCGGAAATCCGGTAAACACATCCATTATGGTTAACAAGTATTGGCTCCCATTTTTAGTTCTCAGGAGGGGACTGACACAATCAATTATAACCGTGTGAAAGGTTCTTTAAATGCAGGAATTTGCAACAAAGGTGCTGGTTTTATTACTGCCTGTGGCTTACCTACCATTTGGCATGTATGACATGCACAGCAAAGGTTAATCACATCCTTGTGCATTCCAGGCCAATAAAAATGTTTTTGTACCTTAGCCCGAGTCTTTTGTACCTCTAGGTGACGTCCTGCAGGTAATTCATGTGCTACTCATAACACTTCCTCACTGTATGCTACCGGCAACACAATCTGATGCACTTTGGCCCATTTCTCCTCTGCACTAACCCGCCGTGGTTTCCATTTCTGCCTTAGAATTCTATCTTTCAGGTAATAACCCTCTGAAATATTCTCTGCTCCCTTTTCGGAATATGCATCTACATATATATTGTTTATCATCTTGTCTTGCTGTTGCAAATCTCTTAGTCTTTCAGGAGAAAACACTTCTGTCTGACCCTCTGCCTGTTCAGGTTTTTCATGCACCATTCATCAAACAGGGTGTCCGCTAACTGAACCTCAACTCCTTCATCTTTCTCTTTACTTTTTGCTTCTTGCTGTGATCCATGATAGTGCGATCTGGTTACCACACAGTCTGGGAAAATACCAGGATATTTCTGTTTTAACCCCTCAGTTTCTTGGTCTTCCTTGGTTTTCTCCACAAAAGGTGGTGTCACTCCCACCTTGGATGCTGCCAAATCATTCCCAAGAACAAACTAAATTCCTGGAAGTGACACTCTGTCAATCACTCCCACTGTAACTTCCCCAGTCTTAAGTTGGCACCTGATCTTACATAGGGGCACGCTAAATTTCTGTCCAACTATCCCACAAATTACCACACTCTTGGGTAACAGATTCTCTCATCCCTTACTATCAGCAACTGGTTAGATCCAATATCTCTCAAAATTATAACTTCTTGTCCTTCTCCCCTTGTTCTTTTTGAATAAACTTTACCCACAGAGGTGAATTGTTTGTAGAGATCAGGTAGTAACTCCATACCCAGCTCCTGGCTAGACTGTGCATTTCTTGGTTCTTTTTGGGATCTCCTTTACTAACTTCAATAATGTCACTGGCTTAGCTTCTTTTATGACATCTTTTCCCACAGTGCCTTTCTTTAACGACCAGCACTGTGACTTTACGTATCCCACTTTGGAAGCACCTAAGGCCTTTCACCTCCTTTCCACCCTCTAAGGCTTCTTTTTTATCCTGTGATAAATTGTTACCAGTGCTCTCTACTCTTGGTTTTGCACAGTAGGATGTGCCCCTCTCCCAACATATATTCCTCACAGGACGAAATTCTAGCCGGAAGCTTGTCTTCTGCACCAACATGTACTCATTAGCTAATTTTGCTGCCCTTCTTACTTCCTGAACTTTCTGTTCCTCCACATGAAGTTTTAACATTTCTGGAAGTGAGTTTTTAAACTACCCCAGCTGAATAAATTCTTGTAAAGCTTCAAAGGTCCTATCTATATTTAAAGCATGCACCCTTCCATCAAAATGACTATGTTTAATTCTTTCAAACTCAAGATAAGTCTGACCTGGTTCCTTCTTTGTGTTTCTAAATGGCTGTCTACATGCTTCTGGTACCAATTTATAAGTATTTAAAACAGCCTGTTTAACCTGTTCATAATCTCTTGACCCCCTCATCTGACAGTGCAGCAAATACCTCATGAGCTCAGCCCACCATCTTAGTCAGAAGTAACATTGTCCATAAATCCTCATACCACTCTATCTGCTGAGCCAACTTTTCAAATGAAATAAAGAAGGCTTCAACATCTTTCTCATCAAAATGTGACAGAGTTTTGACGTATTTGAATATATCACTACCTTCTCTTTTAATCTCCATCCAGTTAACTTGACTTTGCTGACTAAGTCGCAATGTCTCGAGTTCAAATTCTCTCTCATTTTGCTCAGCTAAGAACCTTCTCTCTCTTTCTTATTCCTCTCGGTCTCTTTCTCTCTCTCTTTCTCGCTTCCTTTCTTCTGTCTTCCTTTCCTCAGCCAAGAACCCTCTCTCTTTCTCTCTCTCCCCTCTTTTTCTCTGTTTATCTTCTAACACCATTTTCCTCAGTTGCAATTTAAGTTTTTCTATCTCTTGTCTGTTTCTCTAACACAGCTAGGTGTTTGAGTAACTCCCTTACAACTTCAGCTTTATTTTTGTCCTTGATTAAACTCAAATCTAATTTATTTGCTAATTGTAAAAGAGTGGCCTTTTTCTTTCCTTTTCTTTTCTTCTAACCTCTCTTGGCAAATTTGTGAATCATCTTCAAATCCCAGAACCTCTTTAGCAATTTTTAGAACCATTTCTCTCACTTTTAACTTAATCAACAACAAGTCACTGAACTTAAATTGTCTCACCTACGTTCTACACTAACCTGCAATGTTTAAACCTGCTGGGTTTTTTTTGTACTCTCAAATCTATTCAAATCTGTCTAAACTAGTTCAAATCCCAAATCCAAGTACCAAACTGTTCAAATCACGGACAAAAGCCCTCTAAACCATTAAATCCCAATGACAAGCCCCCAGACAGTTACAACACGAGGTAAACCCTTTGTCTTAATTTAAACCAGCAACACAGAAAAGATTTATCCCATGCAGTAATCTGTGAAAATCCGAGAGACCAATAACTATTTAAAGTAAAAAGTAACAACTTAATTTCTTAAAGAATAACAGAGAATAATTAACTAACAATTATTTACAACTCCTTCCTCTAACCTATCTTTTACTTCCCCTTCTATAATGCTAGTCTGATAAAAACCCCTGATTAATATTTACTGAAAAATTCAAATTTCAAACCCAGCCAGCAGTCGAATCTTCTGTTTATCTTCCCCGGTAGATTTGCTCTCCAGGTTGGTGTTGATGTTATAGTCTGCGTAAACTCCTTCTCTAGACAGCTACCTTTCAGAGAGTTCTGACCAGCAACCTACATCTGTCAGTCTTTTGGCAGTTCTCTCCCAAATGTTCAATTTGTCCTGGTCTTATATCCCCAGAGCATTGGATTGTGTCATTGGCTTTTAATGTTGTCAATATACTCAATTCAAACCTTGATTGGAGTTTGTTTTTTTTGGAGGGGTATAATTTAAATGGATTGGCCTAATTCAAATTTGTTTTTTGTCTCCAGGCAATCAGCTACCCTAGCTGCTGGACCACATGTTACATTGTATCTTGTTCAGAACACTTGGTGCTGTCAGGTAGTTCTGTTGCTTTTAACTCTCTTAAAGGTACAGTACACCCACATTTTCATAACAATAGAACACAGAACATAGAACAATACAGAACAGTACAGGCCCTTCACCCATTGATATTGTGCGAACCATTTATCCAACTCTAAGATCAAACTAACCTGCATACTAGAACATAGAACATAGAACATAGAACAATACAGTACAGAACAGGCCCTTCGGCCCACGATGTTGTGCCGAACTTCTAACCTAGATTAAGCACCCATCCATATACCTATCCAAATGCCGCTTAAAGGTCGCCAATGATTCTGACTCTACCACTCCCACGGGCAGCGCATTCCATGCCCCCACCACTCTCTGGGTAAAGAACCCACCCCTGACATCTCCCCATACCTTTCACCCTTCACCTTAAATTTATGTCCCCTTGTAACACTCTGTTGTACCCGGGGAAAAAGTTTCTGACTGTCTACTCTATCTATTCCTTTGATCATCTTATAAACCTCTATCAAGTCACCCCTCATCCTTCGCCATTCCAACGAGAAAAGGCCGAGAACGCTCAACCTATCCTTGTACGACCTACTCTCCATTCCAGGCAACATCCTGGTAAATCTTCTCTGCACCCTCTCCAAAGCTTCCACATCTTTCCTAAAGTGAGGCGACCAGAACTGCACACAGTACTCCAACTGTGGCCTAACCAAAGTCCTGTACAGCTGCAACATCACTTCACGGCTCTTGAATTCAATCCCTCTGCTAATGAACGATAATACTCCATAGGCCTTCTTACAAACTCTATCCACCTGAGTGGCAACCTTCAAAGATCTATGTACATAGAACCCAAGATCCCTCTGTTCCTCCACCTGACCAAGAACCCTACCATTAACCCTGTATTCCGCATTCTTATTTGTTCTTCCAAAATGGACAACCTCACACTTGGCAGGGTTGAACTCCATCTGCCACTCCTCAGCCCAGCTCTGCATCATATCTAAGTCCCTCTGCAGCCGACAACAGCCCTCCTCACTGTCCACAACTCCACCTATCTTCGTATCATCTGCAAATTTACTGACCCACCCTTCGACTCCCTCATCTAAGTCATTAATAAAAATTACAAACAGCAGAGGACCCAGAACTGATCCCTGCGGAACTCCACTTGTAACTGGGCTCCAGGCTGAATATTTACCATCTACCACCACTCTCTGCTTTCGACCGGTTAGCCAGTTTTCTATCCAATTGGCCAAATTTCCCTCTATCCCATGCCTCCTGACTTTCCGCATAAGCCTACCATGGGGAACCTTATCAAATGCCTTACTAAAATCCATGTACACTACATCCACTGCTCTACCCTCATCCACATGCTTGGTCACCTCCTCGAAGAATTCAATAAGACTTGTAAGGCAAGACCTACCCTTCACAAATCCGTGCTGGCTGTCCCTAATCAAGCAGTGTCTTTCCAGATACTCATAAATCCTATCCCTCAGTACCCTTTCCATTACTTTGCCTACCACAGAAGTAAGACTAACTGGCCTGTAATTCCCGGGGTTATCCCTATTCCCTTTTTTGAACAGGGGCACAACATTCGCTACTCTCCAGTCCCCTGGTACCACCCCCGTTGCCTTCATTTTATTCTTCATTTACTCTTCATTTTATTATCATCCATGTGTCTTGTTATCATCCAAGAGTCACTTGAATGTCCTTAAGGTATCTGACCCTACTACCACTGCTGGCAGTGCATTCCATGCACCGTTTCTCTGTGTAAAGAACCTACCTCTGACATCAACCCATACCTTCTGCCAATCAACTTAAAATTATGCCCCCTCATGATAGCCATTTCCACCCTGGGAAAAAGTCTCTGACTATCCATTCTATTTATGCCTCTCATCATCTTGTATACCTCTATCAAGTCACTTTTCACCCTTCTTTGCACCAATGAGAAAAGCCCTAGCTCCTTCAACCTTTCTTCATAAGACTTGCCCTCCAGTCCAGGCAGCATCCTAGTAAATTTCCTCTGCATCCTGTCTAAAACTTCCACATCCTTCCTATAATGAGGTGACCAGAACTGAACACAATATTCCTAGTGTGGTCTAATCAGGGCTTTATAGAGCTGCAGCATAACTTCGTGGCTCTTAAACTCAATCCTCCTGCTAATGAAAGCCAACACACCATATGCCTTCTTAACAACCCTATCAACTTGGGTGGCAACTTTGAGGGATCTATGGACATGGACCTCAAGATGCCTCTGTTCCTCCACACTGCCAAGAATCCTGCCTTTAACCCAATATTCTGCATTCAAATTTGTCTTTCCAAAATGAATCACTTCACACTTTTCCAGGTTGAACTCCATCCATCACTTATCAGCCCAGCTCTGCATCCTGTCAATGTCCCGTTGCAACCTACAATGGTCCTCCATACTATCCACTACTTCACCAATTTCATGTTATTTGCAAACTTACTAACCCACCCTTTCACTTCCTCATCCAAGTCATTTATATAAAGCACAAGGAACA
Source organism: Chiloscyllium punctatum (assembly GCF_047496795.1). Taxonomy (NCBI): domain Eukaryota; kingdom Metazoa; phylum Chordata; class Chondrichthyes; order Orectolobiformes; family Hemiscylliidae; genus Chiloscyllium; species Chiloscyllium punctatum. The sequence goes on from NC_092786.1 coordinate 18,710,480, forward strand.
GAAGTCCCAGAACAGATCTCTGCGGAACACCATTGGTCACTGAGCTCCAGGCTGAATACCATCTACTACCACTCTCTGTCTTCTATGGGCCAGCCAATTCTGTATCCAGACAGCAAGATTTCCCTGTATCCAATGCCTCCTAATTTCTGAATGATCGTACCATGGGGAACCTTATCAAGTACCTTGCTAAAGTCCATGTACACCACATCCACTGCTCTACCTCCATCATTGTGTTTTGTCGCATCCTCAAAGAGTTCAATAACCAGTACTGGTTATCAGACAGACTGTGTTACAATTTAGAGACAGTAGGGGAGGAGAGGGAATGGGGGTGTTAGATCTGGGTACCGTCAGCAGACAAGTGGAAACTGACACCATGTCTTCATGTAGGAGATGTTCTGGCTTCAATTAAATAGGAATGGAATTAGGCAAGTGCACTCCCTGGGCAACCTGATAATAACGAAGACAAAGGTGTTATGGGCAACTTTGTTAAAGACTCAATGCAGGATGAGGAGGTCGAGGAGGTCACATCCAAGATAATGCTTGTAACTTCTCCACATGACAAGGAGGCAGAGCACAGAGATTCAAACATGGAGATCCAGGAAAAAGTATTCAGACATATTAGGGAGGTGACAGCATGTTCAGAGCCATGAGGACAGGGCCCAGCAGTTTAAGGAGACAGACGAACAGCTGTTTATCAAGATTGGCAAATCTCCTGCAGTGAAATTTCACGACTCATCCCCATATAGAAAACTGTTAATATTGGAAAATCTCAGAAAAAATGGTGAGAGCTGTCCATGATCTGGCAGTCATTACAACTGCTGTGTCAAATTTGCTCAGCAAAGATGGTCAGGTTCCCTCAAGCTGAAGGTAGTGGAGTCTGCGAGGGGCTTCTTAATTGCCCTATTTGCAGTTAAGGTATTTTTTTGGCAATACAAGTTTACACAATTCCCATGTGCTATATCTTGCTCCAATGCCCATGAAGAGATCTCATTCCTCGTTAGTCAAAGCATATGATCTGTACACAGGCCCAGGGCTTTTGCATTTCATGTACAGATGTAGTAAAATAGAATATAAATGTCAGAAATCACACAGAGGAGTGAATCCTTCAATAGCTGCTGAGTATCGAGTGACAGCTCTGGTGTACAAAAGATGTGCGATATATAAAGCAGTTCGAAAATTAAGCAATAAAAGTTTCAGGAAAAATACTTTCAACATGTCTGTATTCAATTTCATTTACCTGCGTGTCAGAAAGCCATGGAGTCATAGAAATGAACAGCATGGAAACAGACCTTTCGGTTCAACTCGCCCATGCCGACCAGATATCCTAACCCAATCTAGTCCCACCTGCCAGCACCCAGCCTATATCCCTCCAAACCCCTCCTATTCATATATCCATCTATATGTCTTTTCAATGTTGCAATTGTACTAGCCTCCACTACTTTCTCTGGCAGCTCATTCCATACATGTACCAACTTCTGCGTGATCAGTTGTGAGTTTCGCTGCTTGTTAATTTTCCCAGATGCATTCCGATCTCCAGCGATACATGAATTCAAACAGCAAAGGTAGCAACTGTGCAGGTTCACTGCTGTGTCAGTTAGCAGTGTGGGTTTCTTTCTCTCTATCTCTCCGTCTCTCCCCCCCTGCATTGACCTAACTACGTGCTTCCTTTGTCTGTTCCTCTCCCTTTTAAAATTGCTGTTATTTTGATTTTTTTTCTCCAAAGTTCCGAAACAATGCAACAGCATATAAAACAGCAATTGTTGCTCCTGGAATTCGAGGAGCACCTAAAATGCCTCAAAAACGAGCAGCTGTTGCAGTCAGAAATTTCTCCCGTCCTCCATCTTGAATCAATTCCCGGAATGGCGGGACTATCATATGTTGAAAGACTGGAGCACCTGGGCTTGTATACGCTTGAGTTTAGAAGGATGAGAGGAGATCTGATTGAGATGTATAAGATTATTAAAGGATTGGACACTCTGGAGGCAGGAAGCATGTTTCCGCTGATGGGTGAGTCCAGAACCAGAGGACACAGTTTAAAAATAAAGTGTAGACCATTTAGAACAAAGTTGAGAAGAAACCTTTTCACCCAGAGAATGCTCTACCCCAGAAGACAATGGAGGCCAAGTCTCTGGATACATTTAAGAAAGAGATGGATAGAGCTCTTAAAGAGAGTGGAATGAAGGGTTATGGGGATAAGGCAGGAACAGGACACTGATTGTAGACGATCAGCCATGATCATGGTGAATGGTGGTGCTGGCTTGAAGGGCCGAGCGGCCTACTCTTGCACCCATTGTCTATTATATTGTCACATTGTCACATGTATTCAGATGGAAAACGGTGGAGTGAGCAGTTTGCCAGTTTTTAGGCAACACTTACTTGGAAATAACAATGTGACAATGAATTATGTTGTTAATGGGCAAATGAGCCAACAGATTCAGGGGATCAGGCTCACAGGTGCTTACTGGTTTGTTACTCTTTCCACCAGTTGCATTGCACAAGCAGTGTTCCATTTCAAACCTCTTCAGAATGTTTATTAACCTGCTGGATTTGCAGTTCAATCATCAGATCAAATTCTCTGCAGAAAATTAGGGTTTGTTCTATACTCTACAGCACATGTTCGCTTTAGCAATGTGATAATTGCTGAAAAGCAACATTTTTTTTGAAACTTTTCATCTTTTCCTCATCAGAACAATTGGCAGGAATTATCAAAGAAAAGGATAAGCATCAGTTAGGAGAAGAGTGCTGATTGGTTAGCAAGTAGACTTTGATTGGTTGAGCTGCTTTGAGGTATTGACCACACCAAACAAGCTGATGCTTGCAAAACCCACAACTTACAAGACAGGGTCCAATATTGGATCAAAGCCAGACCTAGAGAACTGTGTGCGGTTTTGGTCTCCTTCCTTGAGAAAAGCTGTACTGGCACTGAAGGGGGTGCAGAGGAGGTTCAGTAAGTTGATTCTGGAGTTGAGGAGGTCGATTAATGAGGAGAGATTGAGTAAACTTGGACATTACTCAGTGGAATTTAGAAGAACAAGGGGAGGTCTTATAGAAACATTTAAATTATGAAGGGAATAGATAAGATAGAGGCAGGAAGGTTGCTGCCACAGGCGGGTGAAAGGAGAACAAGGGGGCATAACCTCAAATAAGCGAGAGCAGATTTAGAACTGAACTTCTTCACTCAAAGGGTTGGGAATCTGTGGAATGCCCTGTCCAGTGAAGCAGTTGAGGCTACCTCATTGAAAGTTTTTCAGGCAAAGATAGATAGGTTTTTGAACACTAAAGGAATTAAAGGTTATGGTGAATGGATGGGTAAATGAAGCTGAGCTAGCAAAAAGATCAGCAATGATCTTACTGCAGGTTGAACACGCCAGATGGTCTACTCCTGCTCCTAATTTGTATGTTTATATATCCTATCTTATGCTATTATGTGACATTTTCTAAGTAATCCACATGTGTCAATAATAGTATGCTGACAGCCAATTTAGGATTGCTAATTGGGCGCATAGGGTGTCACACTTACTTTTACTGAAAGTTGGACATATTAATAAACTGAACCCTATTCTTTGCAGACAAAAAATAATATGTATATGCTCTCTGTCTACTTCAGTCCAACATAGAGTCATAGCGATGTACAGACCCTTCGGTCCAATTTGTCCATGCCGACCACATATCCTAACCCAATCTAGTCCCATTTGCCAGCACTTGGCTCATATCCCTCTATACCCTTCCAGATGCCTTTTAACTATTGTAATTGTACCAGCCGCCACCACTTCCTCTGGCAGCTCATTCCATACATGCACCATCCTCTCCGTGAACAAATTGCTCCTTAAATCCCTTCTATATCTTTCCTCTCTCACCCTAAACCTATGCCCTCTAGTTCTGGACTCCCCCACCCCTTGGAGTCAGATACTCTCTGTTTTATTTCTCAGGGGAATGCTTTGACCAATCGATGTGAAACTGCTTGGTTGAAAATGTAAACAAAAGCCTGGCAGTTTACTGTCAATCATCATGAACTTGTGCATACTAATGAAATACTTCCACCAAACAGAGCCCATTTGACAATCAGTCAATATATCCAGTAAAAATGTGGTTTCCTTTCACATTGACAAATCTGACACATTATCCTGGTGAACGAAAGAGAAAAGCTTCAACAGAACACATTGTTTTTCAGAAGTGCTCAAGTTGTGTCATAACAAACAACAATGCGAACATTGTTAATGATGAGAATCAAGCTCTGCAGTCCAGAAAGATTTAAACTGTTGACATTCATTCCTGCAGAGGGTCAATTCTGAGAGATTGTTAAACATTTAAAAAATCTTACCCTCCCTTTTGGTCTTTCTCTCTCTCTTTCTCTTTTTGTCTGTCTCTCTCTCTCCCTTAGAATCCAATCAGCCTTTCTTTAATTCAGTTTTAGTGTCTAATGTGACTCTTTTATAACTTCCTTTACCATTCTTCTGTTCCTTCTGCAATCCCAAGACTTCACTGGTTACAGAGATAGAGTGTTTGTCCTGTTGCACAGAATTCCTGTTATCCTATCCATGCAGTTATCAGCTCAGAGTCCCAACAATTTTATACCACCAGAGGAGGTTAAACCAGTAGCAAAGGCCACTTCAGCAAATGGTGGTTCATTACATTTAAGCTCCATTCAATATTAACTATTGAATATATGTACTAAAAAGAGTAAACACTGGAAATATTCAACAGTCCGGGCAGTATCTGTGGAGAAAGAAACAGAGATAACCTTTCAGGTCTGTGAGCACCAAAGAACAAAGAAAATTATAGCACAGGAACAGGCCCTCCAAGCCTGGGCTGATTCAGACCCTCTATCTAAACCTGTCATCTATTTTCTAAGTGTCTTATCCCTTAGCTGCCTGCCCATTCATGTATTTTTCTAGATACATCTTAAATGACCCTATCGTACCCGCCTCTACCACCTCAGCTGGTAATGCGCTCCATGTACCCTCTGCATAAAGAATTTTCCATGCATATCTCCCCTAAACGTTTCCCCTCTCACCTTGAACTCATCACCCCTAGTCCTCCACTCTGGGAAAAAGCTTCTTGCTATCCACCCTGTCTTCACCTCTCATGAATTTGTAGACCTCAACCAGGTACCCCCCCCCACCCCCCCCCCCCACCAACCTCCATGTTTCTCATGAACATAATCCTAATCTACTCAACCTCTCTTTATAACTAGCACCCTCCATACCAGGCAACATCCTGGTGAACCTCCTCTGCACCCTCTCCAAAGCATCCACAACCTTTTGGTAATGTGGCAAGCAGAACAGTACACAGTATTCCAAATGTGGCCGAACCAAACTCTTATAAACTGTAACATGACCTGCCAACTCTTACACTCAATACCCAGTCCGATGAAGGAATGCATGCCCTATGCCTTCTTGACCACTCTATTGAACTGTGTTGCCACCTTCAGGGAACAATGGACCTAAACATCCAGATCTCTCTGTACATCAATTATCCCCAGAACTTTTCCATTTACTGTATAGTTCGTTCTTGAATTGGATTTTCCAAACGCATGACCTCACATTTGCCTGGATTGAACTCCACCTGCCCTTTCTCTGCCCAACTCTCTAATCTATTTATATTCTGCTGTATTCTCTGACAGTACCCTTCACTAACTGTTACTCCACCAATCTTAATGTCACCTGCAAACGTGCTAATCAGCCCACCTATACCTTCCTCCAAATCATTTATGTATATCACAAACAACAGTAGTCCTAGCATGGATCCCTGGGGAACACCACTGGTCACAGATCTTCATTTTGAGCAACTCCCTTCCACTACTACTCTCTGTCTCTTCTTGCCCAGCTAGGTCTTTATCCATCGGGCTAGAACACCCTGGACCCCATGTGACTTCACCTTCTTCATCAGCCTACCAGGGGGAACCTTATCAAACACCTTACTGAAGTCCATGTATAAGACATCTACAGCCCTTCCCTCATCAATCAACTTTGTCACTTCCTCAAAGAATTCTATTAAGTTGGTAAGACATGACCTTCCCTGCATAAAACCATGTTGCCTCTCACTGATAAGCCCATTTTCTTCCAAATGGGGACAGATCCTATCCCTCAGTATCTTCTCCAGCAGCTCCCAATTAGAATGCAGCTGATAACTAGATAGCAGAGGGAACTCTACTCCAGGACTCTAAGGAGCACTGCAAGCATCCCTGTATCTTCTTTAACAACAAGTTTGAAAGACTGTTAAATAACCACTGTAACAATTACAAGAACCATGTAAACTGGGGGGAGATGAAGTCAATGTCAAATCAGGTAGAGAGAGAAAAATAGTGAGTGAAAGAAAGATTTGATGGAGAGAGAAAAGATAGACTGAAAGGCTGTTGTTTCAATTGCCATATAATTGAAATATCTAATAATTAAAACCTGAAGGAACGAGATTCTACACTTGTGAGAATTTTCATAAACTGCCTATAGTGTGATCAGTAAAAAAATCGGACACCTAATTCATGGCTCACACACACCCATCTGAGCTGTTCCTTGTATCATTTCAGACCAGTTCTAACTCACAGCAGCATTTAATTCATATTAATTGTACGAATTATTTGGACACTATCTCTTTCTGACCCGATAGAGTGCACAAACAGTTCACTTGATAATTGCTTGTGATGCCGGTTGAAGGAATAATATTAGCCAGGACAATTCTCAGCTTGTCTTCAATCACTCATATGGAATTTTTAGCATCCACCTAAATAGATAAAGCAGTGATAGAATTCAAAATTGCTTCATTGCATTACTGAGTGAAGGGTTTAAAAACCAGAATCATTTGAAACTGCGTTTTGCTGTGACACACAATTTTAAATTTTGTAGCCAAAAATGTTAACTCCTGACAATCGAATTTTCTAAGCCATTGAAAATTAAGGATGAGACACACAACGGCAAACAATGATTTCTGACCGATATTTCTCTTTGATCATTCTGACTGAACTCACCTGTTTTGAACTGAATCTAAGTTGCAGCATCTGAACTTGAGGATTTAAGTCAAAGCAATGTTTAGACAGTTCCTGAAATGACTGAATATAGATGGCAGTCACTGGAAACGGTACACAATAGTCCACACCATAGAGATATGCAGCATGGAAACAGACCCTTTGGTCGGCTAGAGATTAAACAAGCATGATTTCACCAGATGTGGGTGTACAATCTCGTGACATTTATCGCCTATCTCTAATTATCTACAGGATGGATAAGAGTCAACCACATTGCTGTGTGCCTGGAGTCACATGCAGGCTGGTTAAGAATAGCAGGTTCCTTCTCTAAAGGTCATTAGTGACCAGATGATTGTTTCCCCAACAATCACCTGTGGCTTCCTGGTCATCATTAATCTCTTCATTTCAGATTTTTAAAAATTGCAACAAAATTCTCACCTGCCATGACAGGATTTGAACACAGGTCCTCAGAACGCTACCTGATCCTCTAGATTAATAGATCTACCAATAATACCATGAAGCTAACACCTACCTGAGGTGCCAACCCTGAAAAGTGGGTCCACAGGGTGTGCCACTTGTACAGGTGTGCAACAGGCAATAATGGTTTGGAGACAAGTGACAAGAAGTTAACTCGGACACCAACATACACCAGCTTTCATTGTAGTGCCCAGAATGTGACTAATGTTGTATGCACGGACAGTGTTATCAGAAGCATAGAACTTCTACAGTGTGGAAATAGGTCATTTGGACCAACAAGTCCATACTGACCCTCTGAAGGGTAACCTACCCAGACCAATTCCCCAACCCTATTACTCTACGTTTATTCCTAACTTAAACATCCCTGAACACTACGGGCAAATTAGCACAGCCAATTCACTTAACCTGCACATCTTTGGAGTGTGGGAGGAAACTGGAGCACCCGAAGGAAACCCACGCAGACACTTGGAGAAAGTGCAAACTCCACACAGACAGTCGCCCGAGGCTGGACGCAAACCCTGGTCCCTGGTGCTGTGAGGCTGCAGTGCTAACTACTGAGCCACCATGCCTCTCAGTGCCTCCATAACTGCTTATGTATTGCTTATATATGCAATTACAGAGGGTACTTCAAAATTGTTGCAGCTCAGAAAAATGTATAGCTCCAGACACAAGCTAAGCCTGGATCACATAAACCTCTCAGACAGAAACGGAGCTCAGTTAACGGCAGTTTTGGCTTTATATCCGATGGCGCAGACAGGCCCCGCCCTATTTCCTGCCTTGAAGAGGTGCGAAGGTCACTGCAGGAAATGGAAGTGGGCACAGATTTTTAAAAAGTGCATCAAAATGGTGAAACCTGGTATAACTTATCGCTGCCATCTTCAGGACAGTCACCACTCACTGACTAGAGGTTCTGTTAGTCTGGGCCGGGGTGAGAGAGGACAAGAGGCTTGGGCCAGGAGGAGGGTAAAGGGATTAAGGGTGATGGTGAGCGGGCGGATAAGTGGAGCTGAGACCACAGAACGATCAGCCGTGATCTTATTGAAAGGCGAAGCAGGATCAAGAGGCCCCCTCCTGCTCTTATTTCTTACGTCCTGGCATAATGCAGAGAGTACTGACGCTTGTTTCTATTTTGAGAGTAAGCCTTGGACATCCCACAAAGGTAGTTTTAAAAAAAGGCCACTGCCTACCTCTGGTTGAAATTTCCAGTGAAGATTCCAAGTCCAGCCTGTCCTGGACATGTCCAATGGAGACAGCTGGAAGCCCACTCAGCACAGGATTAACGTTGGCAGAAGTGGGTACTGCAGATGCTGGAGATTAAAGTCAAGACTGGAGTGGTGCTGGAAAAGCACAGCAGGCCAGGCAGCATCTGAGGAGTAGGAAAATTGACATTTCAGGCAAAAGCCCTTCATCAGGAATGAGGCTGGTAGCCTTGCTGGAGAGATAAATAGGAGGGGGGTGGGACTAGGGAGAAGGCAGCTGAGAGTGCAATATGGCATCAATGTGGACTTCACCAGTTCCCTCCTTTCCCTCCCCCCCACCTTACCCCAGTTCCAATCGTCCAGCTCAGCACTGTCCTCATGACCTGTCCCACCTGTCAATCCTCCTTCCCACCTATCCACTCCACCCTCCTCTCTGACCTATCACTTTCACCCTCACCTCCAGCCACCTATTGCACTCTCAGTTACCTTACCCCCAGCCCCACATCCATCCCATTTATCTCTCCACCCCTGAGGCTCCCAGTCTCATTCCTGATGAAGGGCTTTTGCCCAAAATGTCGATTTTCCTGCTCCTTGGATTTCCTGCTGTGCTTTTCCAGCACCCTCTAACCATGACAGGGTTAACATTCCAGGCCAAGTCACAATCTTTTGTCGGTTCACTTATTGCTGTATTTCAGGAGTTAAAAGATTGTCCTTCCTCAGAGATGTGGTTCAATGTTCCGGTTGTGCACATAGGTTAATGCAAAATCATTCGTCCACAAATCTGCCTGCCATCAGGTTTGGGCCTATCTGTCTTATCTCCCATTATCAGGGAGGTTCCAACACAGTAAGACAGAGTCTAACACAGTATATGTGGGAACTTGGGACAAAGTGGGTGTTCAGGCGTGACGTATTATGAGGCAGGCTTGATTATTACAATTGAGGGAAGGTAATGACAAGGACTGGAGAAGCTGGCCAGAGTTGATTCGAAAGGGAGACTAGCAGGGAAGGGGATGGAGCAGCAATGGCAGGAGTTTCGGGGGGTAACTCGTGAGGCACAGCAGGAATTTATCCCAAAGAAGATAAAACATGCTGAGGTTGGATGAGGCAACCATGACAAATGAGGGAATTCAAAGACAGCATAAAAGCTAAAGAAAAATCATGCAATGTGGTGAAGATTAGTGTGAAGCCAGAGGACTTGGAAATATTTAAAAGCCAGAAGAGAATAACTGAAAAAAGCAATAAAGGGGAAAAGATGAAAAAACAGGGCAAGCTAAATAGTTAGATATGATTGCAAGAGTTTTTTTTAGGTATATAAAAGATATATAGATAAGTAAGTGGTAAGAAAATGCAAGAATGGACATTGGACCACTGGAAAATGAGTCTGGAGAAGTACTAATGGAGAAGAAGGAAATGACAGAGGAACTGAATAGTCATTTGAATTTATCTTCACAGTGGACAACACCAGCAGCATACCAGAACTTCAAGGTAGTCAGGGCACATAACTAAGGAGAAGGTGCTTTGAAAGCTGAAAGGTTTGAAGGTGGATAAGACCAGGTGGACTACATCCCAAGATTCAGAAGGAGATCGCTGAGGAGATTGTAGAGGCATTGGTGGTCATCTTTCAGGAATCACTTGAACCAGGGTGGATCCCAGAGGACTGGAAAATGACTAATATAACACCCTGTTTAAGAAGCGAGAGAGGCAAAATGTAGAAAACTATAGGCCAGTTAGCCTGACCTTGGCTGTTGGCAAGATTTTGGAGTCTGTTCTTAAGGATGAGTTTGTGTAGTACATGGAAGTGCATGGTAAAATAGGGCTGGTAAGCATGGCTTCATCAAGGGGAGGTCATCTCTGACAAATCTGTTAGAATTCTTTTGAGGTTGTAATGAGCAAGCTAGACAAAGGAGAGGCAGTGTACTTGGATTTCTGGAAGGCCTTTGTCAAGGTGCCACACAGGAGGTTGCTCAGTATGTTAAGATCCCATGGTGTTAGGGCAAGGTACTGGCATGGGTAGAGGATGGGGCTGATTGACATGTTTGGGAACATGTGTGTTTCCCTTCAGTGCTGAGCTATTAACTGAGTGCTCATGTAATAGTATCCCTGGCTTCTGTTTTGATTCCCTCAGTTGTATGTGTGTTTATGCCCTGTTCAGGAACACATGCAGATATCGAACATTCTCTGCCAGGCCTTCTTTCACAAAGCATCTTAGGAGAACAATCATGGCTATTAGTCTTTCATTTGATGCATTCATCCTTTCCCAAAGCCCCCAACAGCTTTAAACTTTTCCCCTTCATCACTGCCTTCTCATTTCCTTTGGCATCTCCTCTGTCCTTCTTCAATCTCTCCCCAAGACTATTTTGTCTTCCAGTATCTTCCTGGATATTCCTACTTCTCCCACCAGTCCCACTCTCATCCAGATCCCCATTCCCAGCCTCATCTTTCATTGTCCCTAATTCGATTTACCTGCTGTTTCTCTCTCTCCACCTATTGCACCTAATTACCCAATTGGGTTCCCATCTGAAATGTATAGCTCCTACTTTTCTTATTCTCCCTTGACCCCATCACTGTGATTCTCCCCTCTGCATCCCAGTCTCCTCCGCCCATTCCTCAAGATCTTTCCAGTGCTCCTGACAACCACGCTGTTTAAGTTTCACCCCTACCAAGCCTTTCTATCCAACTCGCCACTCTATGAACTATTTGAGTTAAAGTCCCCTTTTAAGATAACTCCAGCCTACCTATTCCATTTGCTGACACTGTCAATGTGGCTGCCTTGAATTGGGCAGGTTTATTGAGCCTAGCCAAGCCTCAGCTCTTACATTGTACATGCTTAAAAACAACAAGCAAGATCACATATGACTAAGACTTCTGATGGGCTAATTGATCTGGTCAGGCTTCTACTCTTAAGTAAGTGTATGCTGAAAGAAATGGCTTGGTTATGAGGGAGCCAAAGAAAGTTATGCTCACTGGAGTTTGCAGAAGAAATTATACTTTGCCAGGCACACGCTTCATATTAATAATCAGGGTCTGTTAACACACTATCTGCCTGACAAGATTGCACCCATGAATCTAATTCTAGCCCATTGGGGTGTTAATGAGTTCACATCACATGCTACTGAATGCAAAAGAGCATCCCAACCATTAAGAGCAGGAAAGACACGCTACCTGAAAGTTCTGAGAAATTACTTGTAAACTGTGAGGGTGGCATGGTGGCTCATTGGTTAGCACTACTGCCTCACAGCACCAGGGACCTAGGTTCGATTCCAGCCTTGTGCAACTGTCTGTGTGGAGTTTGCATGTTCTCCCTGTGACTCCATTGGTTTCCTCCCATGGTCCAAAGACATGCAGGTTAGGTAGATTGGAAAGACTAAATTGTCTTAGTATCTGGGGATGTGCAGGCTAGGTGGGGTAGCCATGGAAAGTGCAGGTTTATAGGAATAGGGCAAGGAGGTGGAACACTCTTTGGAGGGTTGTGTGAACTCAATTGGCCTTCTACACTGTAGGGGTTCTATGACTTCAATCTCCTTTGACCTTCTAAAAGCTATGGAAGGTCTGGAAAATTCAATTCCTATTTAAGAAATCCTGTTTCTGATGAGATTCAGGACTAACTGCCCTCTTAGGTGAGATCCTATAGCATTGCTATTATAAAGAGATAATATTTGTCCTTTAATCAACATCACTAAAACACTAAAGATGCTAAAACCTGATAGTTACCACATTGGTAGTGTGTCTTTACTGTGTGTAACAGATCTGCTGAATTTCTCACATTCCAAGTCACTTCTTGAAAACTTACTGCAGGTAGGGCAGCACAGTGGTTAGCACTGCTGCCTTACAGCGCCAGAGACCCGGGTTCACTTCCACCTCAGGCAACTGTCAGGCAACTGTGTGGAACTTGCACATTCTCCCTGTGTCTACGTGGGTTTCCTCCAGGTGCTCCGGTTTCCTCCCACAGTCCAAAAATGTGCAGGTTAGGTGAATTGGCCATGCCCGTAGTGTTAGGTGTCGGGGAATGGGTCTGGGTGGGTGCGCATCGGTGGGTCGGTGTGGACTTGTTGGGCCGAAGGGCCTGTTTCCACACTGTAAGTAATCTAATCCTCTAATCTAATAGGGATATCCTGCAATCATGAATAGCATTGTATATTGTCCAGGGATATGCAGGTTAGCTGTGTTAGTCATGGGGATAGGGCAGGGGGTGTTAGGTCTGGGTGGGATGTTCTTCGGAGGGTCGTTGTGGATGCGATGGATTGAAAGGTCTGCTTTCACACTGTAGGGATTCTATGATATGCATAGTACATTCAGCACTTTCCATGTTGGAACACAGAACGGATAATTACAAAGATACACAGGTTAGGTGAATTGGCCATGCTAAATTGCCCATAATGTTTAGGGCTGTGTAGGTTAGATGCATTAGTCAGGGGTAAATGTAGAGTAATAGGCTAAGGAGATGGGTTTGGGTGGGATACTCTTTGGAGGGTCAGGGTGGACTTAGAGTCAGAGAGTCACAGAGATATACAGTACAAAAACCGAACCTTCGGTCCAACTCACCCATGCCAACCAGATATCCCAACCCAATCTAGTCCCACCTTCCAGCACTCAGCCCATATCCCTCCAAACCCTTTCTATTCATATACCCATCCAGATGCCTTTTCAATGCTGCAATTGTACTAGCCTCTACCACTTCCTCTAGCAGCGTATTCCACACACCCACCACCCTCTGCGTGAAAAAGTTGCCCCTTAGGTCTCTTTTATATCTTTCCCCTCTCACCCTAAACCTGTGCCCTCTCGTTCTGGACTCCCCCAACCCAGGGAAAAGACCTTGTAAACTTATACTATCCCTGTCCCTCATGATTGTATAAACCTCTATAATGTCACCCCTCAGCCTCCGACGTTCCAGGGAAAACAGTCCCAGCCTGTTCAGCCTCTCCCTACAGCTCAAATCCTCCAACCCTGGCAACATCCTTGTAAATCTTTTCCGAACCATTTCAAGTTTCACAACATCCTTCCGCTAGGAAGGAGACCAGAATTGCACACAATATTCCAACAGTGGACTTATTGGGCTGAAGGGCCTGTTAACACACTGTAAGGATTCTATGATTTTGTGGGGATTCTATGAAAAATGTTTTAAACAAAGTGAATGTTAATCCTTAGATATCACAATGGATGATTGCCAGTAAGTGTAACTTCATGATATCACAGGATAGGGTATCCATCAAATGTCTGCTCCAAAGCTTGAATGTAGATACAGATCATTCGACACAATTAGTCTGCGTTGGCATCTGTGCTTCTTTCAAGCAATTATTTCTAAGCTCATTTATCCATACTGTTCCTCTATTCTTTCAACTCCTTTCCTTCACACACCCAAATCTGCTGTAATTTTAATATTGACATAACTTCTATGTGAATCACTGGGCCTGTAAATAAATTCCACAGTTTCATAACCTGAGGCTGTTTCCAAAACAACAAGAAAACTGAAAACTATTAAATCATTGCGATGTTTATCTGTGCCAATGTATTTTCCTTTATCCTGCAGAACATTTTCACTTTTAAAAGTTCATTTTGTTTTGTTTTCTGTTGTCCCGTTTTAAGCTACGTCAGTGAAATTTCACTCCCGTTTGCCAGCCATTCAGGGTTTCCTTTGGTTGCTTTCTGCACTATAAAAATGCAGAGATGGAGAGATTGTTCTTCTTACACCATGCCACCAAGCACTCAATCGCTTTCCTGTATTCTGTCTTGTCATTGTTTGAGATCCGCCCAATGCGGTAGTGCCATCAGCAAACTTGTAAATGGAATTGGACTGGAATTTGGCCACACAGTCATGAGAGAGTAGTAGAGGTGTGGAACACACTGCCTGCAACAGTAGTAGACTCGCCAAATTAAAGCGCATTTAAATGGTCATTGGATAAGCATATGGACGAGAATGGAATAGTGTACGTTAGATAGGCTTCAGATTGGTTCTCCAGGTCAGCACAACATCAAGGCCCTGTACTGTGCTATAATGTTCTATGTTCTATGAGTGCATAAGGAGTATAGTAGTGGGCTGGGTACGGAGCATTGCAGGGCCCTGGTGTTGAGAATTATGGTGGAGGAGGTGTTGTCATGGGTCTATGGGTCAGGAAGTCAAGGAACCAGTTACAGTGGGAGGAGCTGAGACCTGGGTCTCAGAGTTTAGAGATGGGTTGTTTGGAATTATTGTGCTGAAGGTGGAGCTCTGGTCAATAAGTAGGACCCAGACATGGGTAACCTTGTTATCCAGATGTTCCAGGGCCAGGGAGATGGTGCCAGCTGTGGACCTGTTGTGCTAGTAGGAATAAGGCAGTTTGATAGGCTGGAGTTGATAGGAGCCATGACTAACCTCTCAAAGTTGCTAGCTGAATGTAAGGGATGGCACGGTGGCTCAGTGGTTAGCACTACTGCCTCACACCACCAGGGTCCCAGGTTTGATTCCAACCTCGGGTGACTGTCTGTGTGGAGTTTGCGCATTCTCCCCGTGTCTGCGTGGGTTTCCTCCGAGTGCTTTGGTTTCCTCCCACAGTCCAAAAGATGTGCAGGTCAGGTGAATTGGCCATGCTAAATTGCCCATAGTGTTAGGGGCATTAGTCAGAGGGAAATGGGTCTGGGTGAGTTATGCTTCGGAGGGTCAGTGTTGACTTGTTGGGCTGAAGGGCCTGTTTCCGCACTGTAGGGAATCTAATCTAAACAAATTCAGAGCAAATCATTCAGTCCTTCCTGGATAAATAAGCTTAGAAATAATTGCTTGAAAGAAGCACAGATGCCAACGCAGACTAATTGTGTCGAGTGATCTGTATCTACATTCAATGAAGTTGTGACATACTAAATTTCATATTACCATTTATTCCTGAAAACTTTTGATTCCCTTGCCTAACAAGAATCTATCTACCTTTATCTTCAATGTTGTCAAAGATCCCCAAAGGTGCCGCCTTCTGAGGCAAAGAGTTCCAAAGATGCACAACCCCCTGAAGAACAAAAAACCGTTGCCTTGTCTCTGTCCTAAAAGGAAGAGTCTAAATTTTAGAAAAGTGCTCCTGAGTGTGGGACTCACCAACAAAGCAAAAACATCCTTTCCATGTCTATTTGGTTTAGACCATTCAGGATCAATCAAGTCACCCTTCAATCTTCGAAACTCTCATGAGAACAAGTCTACCTCACCCAAATCTTTTCTGTATGTATTTTATGTTTCTTATCTGAGAAGATAACCTACTCATTCAAGATCTTTAAAATCCCAAAGTGCTTCAGCATTTGATTTCATATGGGAAAATGCTTTTCCAATTCATATTAAGTCTCAAATGTCAGCAAGAAATCTTCTGCATTAATATCTTCATTCATTGGTTCCTAAATAAAGGCATCTATTCAAACTAAGGAGTTGCATTCTGTCACGATTCTCCTTGCAATCTCTCTTCACTCATTATGTAGAACATGTCAGAGATTGCCTTTCTAAAATTCAGTCGAGAGTGTGGTGCTGGAAAAGCGCAGCAGGTCAGGCAGCATCCGAGGAGCAGGAGAATCAACTTTTTGGGCACAAAAGCCCTTCATCAGGAATTCAGGCAGTTACAGTCTGCAAGGGACAAGGCTTGGTACTATCTTCTCAATCCTTTCTGTCAACTTCAGGACGTCTTCCCAGTTACATTAAGCCACTGTAGTAAAAGAAAGCACTCACTCTTGAATATTTTTGGGTTGCATAACATTGAATTTTGCAGAATATTTCAGTCCAATCATTTGGGCAAGAGCTCCACCATATCTAGAGACCACATATTCTCAATTGTCATGGGCATGAGTTACATTGTCATGAAATTAAAAGTACCACTTTTAAGATATTATGAGGAGCTACCTTGTTAGAAGGCTCAAAGTGAGCCAGAGGCTACACCATACAGGTGCTGGGGAAAGAAAGCTGTGGTATTTGCAGTTGAGAAATTGGGATAACTGGTGAATTATCTTTTACATCAACCTCTTTGCTTTGGAATTCGAAGCTTTAAGAAATGGGTGTTGCAGATCATCTGCTTTGTCAGCCTGGCTCTCAGTTGTATTGTCAAAAGCAATAAAGTGTGCAATTACACCAAGTAAGTGGTGAGCTGAATCTGGCAGGTTCCCATGTCTAGCTTGTTTGGAAGGTTTTGGAAAGATAGAAAGCTGACCATTAATGAGGTGAGCTGGACCATCAGAGAGGCATTTAACAAGCAACATGCATCATAAATTCTGTTTTTATAATTTTTTTTAACTATACTATTGTGAAAGGACTGTTATTCTGAACTTCTTATTGCTTAATCTTTCTAATCTATTACTGTGATTTTGTGCTTTTGAAGGTCTGTAATGCTGGACCTTTTATTTCTCTATTTTTAATTTTTTTCTGAAGAATTGTACTCAAGAATATGAACCTAGATACGTTTATACCTAAGATGGTGCTGTAAGTGGTGACTTGTGAACTTTTCACTGCACTGGTGTGGGTACATGTGTCAATAAAGCTATTTTGAACTCTAATTAGCAACTCATGACCACCTAGTGAGAAACTCGCCTTGTCACTAGGAATGGAATGAAATGCTCCCAATGTTAGAGAGGCCTTGCCAGACTTCATGTCTGTTTCTGCCACACATCATGCCCTAGTTCAGACACCTATACAATTTCTCCCTTTATCTTTTAGCTCATTTCAAAGTTATCTAAAAGTATAACCTTTTGTCAGCAGTGCCATGTGAAATATATATGAAAGAAACATAAATATGTGGCTTATGATATTTCAGTATTAATTAAAGCATAGGTGTTGCATTCAGTAGGGGCAGATTATTGGCAGACCTCTTACTAAGAATCATGTTTAAGCATATATAATTCAGGAACAGTGTGCTGTCATTGGATTTGCAAGAACAACAACTTGCGTTAATCAATAATATTCTTGGCCTTGCTATGTTGTTAAAGAATATGAAGTAAGAGGAAATATC
Source organism: Chiloscyllium punctatum (assembly GCF_047496795.1). Taxonomy (NCBI): domain Eukaryota; kingdom Metazoa; phylum Chordata; class Chondrichthyes; order Orectolobiformes; family Hemiscylliidae; genus Chiloscyllium; species Chiloscyllium punctatum. Next base: position 18,728,059 of record NC_092786.1, read on the forward strand.
CACTTTATTTAGAAACTTCTTACTTCATCCTGCTGTGAAGAAAGGGGAGGTAGTGTCATAATGATGTCATTAGCTTAGTAACTCAGAGACCCAGGCTAATGGTCTGGGGACAGGCATTCAAATCCCACAACAGCATCCAGAGTCATAGAATCCCTACAGTGTGGAAGCAGGCCATTCAGTCCATCAAGTCCCTCCAAAGAGCATCCCCCCACTAGGTCCACCCCTGCTACCCTATCCCTGTAACCCTGCATTTCCCATGGCTAAATGGCTAATCCACCTAGCCTGAATATCCCTGGACTCAATGGGCAATTTCCCATGACCAACCCACCTAACCTGCTGATCTTTGGACTGTGGGAGGAAACCAGTGAACCCAGAGGAAACCCTCACTGACTCATAAAGAGTGTGCAAACTCCAAACAGACAGTTGCCCGAGGGTGCAATCAAACTTGGATCCCTGGTGTTGTGAGGCAGCAGTGCTATCCATTGGGCCAGCATTAAAAGATTTAGATTACAAAGCTATGCTCAGTAATGTGACCATGAAACTGCATCAATTGGTGTAAAAACCCATTGGACCCATCAATATCCTTTGAGTTGGGACATCTATCATGCTGACCTGGTGACTCCAGACCCACAACAAAAGCAGTTAGTTCTTAACTATCCTCTGAAATGACCCAAACATATCATTCATTTCAAGGAATAAATCAATATTTTGCATCAGTGTTTACTGTGGAGAAGGATATGAAAGCTAGAGAACTTCAGGAAATAAATAGCAACATCTTGAAAAATGTCTATATTACAGAAGAGGAGGTGCTGGACTTCTTAAAACACATTAAAGTGGATACATCCCCAGAACCTGATCAGGTGTTCCCCAGAACTCTGTGGGAAGCTAAGGAAGTGATTGCTGGGTTCCTTGCTGAGATATTTGTGTCATCGATAGACACAGGTAAGTGTTGGAAGACTGGAGATTGACTAACATGGTGCCACTATTTAAGAAAGGTAATAAGGAAAAACCAGGGAATTATAGGCCAGTGAGCCTGACATCGGTGGTGGGCAAGATTTTGGAGAGAATCCTGTGGGACAGGATTTGCCTGTATTTGGAAAGACAAGGACGGATTAGGGATAGTTAACATGGCTTTATTTGTGGGAAATGGTATCTCACTAACTTGATTGAGTTTTTTGAAGAAGTAATAAAGAGGATTGATAAGGGCAGAGCAGCGGACGTGATCTATATGGACTTCAGTGAGGCATTCAACAAGGTTCCGCTTGGTAGACTGGTTAGCAAGGTTAGATCACATGGAGTACAGGAAGCCATCTGATACAGAACTGACTCAAAGGTAGGAGACAGAGGGTGGTGGTGGAGGGTTGCTTTTCAGACTGGAGGCCTGAGACCAGTGGAGTGCCACAAGGATCGAACCTGGGTTCATTGCTTTTCGTCTTTTATATAAATGATTTGGATGTGAACATAGGAGGTATGCTTTGTAACTTTGCACATGACACAAAAATTGATGGTGTAGTGGACAGCAAAGAAGATTACCTCAGAGTACAATGGGATCTTGATCAGATGGACCGAGGAGTGGCAGATGGAGTTTAATTGAAACAAATATGAGACGCTGTATTTTGGAAAAACAAATCATGGCAGGACATATATACTTAGTAGTAAGGCCCTGGGGAGTGTTACTGAACAAAGAGACCTTGGAGTGCAGGTTCATAACTCCTTGAAAGTGCAGTGACAGGTTGACAGGACAACGAAGAAGGCATTTGGTATGCTTACCTTTATTGTCAGACCATTGAGTATAGGAGTTAGGAGATCATGTTGCGGCTGTACAGGACATTGGCCAGGTCCACGTTTGGAATATTGTGTGCAGTTCTTGTCTCCCTCCTATAGGAAGGATGTTGTGAAACTTGAGAGGGTTCAGAAAAGATTTACAAGGATGTTGCCAGGCATGAAATGTTTGAGCTATAGGGAGAGGCTGAATAGGCTAGGACTGTTTTCCCTGAAGCGTCGGAAGCTGAGGGGTGACCTTTTTGAGGTTTATAATATCATGAGGGGCATGGGTAGGGTGAATAGGCAAGGTCTTTTTCCTGGAATGGGGGAGTCTAGAACTAGAGGGCATAGGTTTAGGGTGAGAGGGGAAAGATTTAAAAGGGACCGAAGGAGCAAATTTTACATGCAGAGGGTGGTGTGTGTATGGAATGAGCTGCCAGAGAAAGTGGTGGAGGCTTGTATAATTATAACATCTAACAAGCATCTGGATAGGTGCATGAATAGGAAAGGTTTAGAGGGATGTGGGCCAAATGCTGGCAAATGGGACTGGATTAATTTAGAACATAGAACATAGCGCTGTACAGCATAGGAATGGACCCTTCAGCCCATGATGTTTTGCTGAACATGGCACCAAATTAAACTAATCCCTTCTGCCTTGGTCCTTGCATGTACCTTGCATATTCATGTGCTTATCTAAGAGTCTATTAAAAGACTCTTTTGGGATATCTGGTCAGCATGGACAAGTTGGACTGAAGGATCTGTTTCCATGCTGTCCAGCTGTATGATTCTGTGACTCTATGACAATCAGGGATGGGCAACAAATGTTGGTCTTGCCACCGATGCCCATGGAGTAAATGAAAGATCATGCAATGTCATAACACACAGGGTCACTGTCTCCTCCACAATAAGTATCTTTAATTTATCGAATGCCCCAAGGTGCTCCGCTGGAATACACCAACAAACTTTGTCATTGATTCACATATTAGAGCAGTAGATCAAACAAAATGTGAAATAGCAGCAGCCAGCTGAACACTTGGCCTTGACTCCCACAGCACTCTGCATGTTCCATGGTGAGTTTTGGCAGTGCTTGAGAAAAAAAACTGAAAATGTAGATTTTGTGTTTAAAAATATCAGTGTAAACCTTAAACAAAATGGTATTCACTGTTTGTTCTGGAGTAGCTGGTTACAATTGGTGAAGTAAGATTGAACCCTTTTTTTTATTGTTTATAATTAATGCAGGAAGCCCATGTGAAGAACAAATCACAGGTTTCAGGGGGAAGAAAGGGAGAGGTTTGTGATAGCTGTCAAAGCCAGGAAGAATAAAATGAATAATTGACTTCAAGGTTGGTTGAGGAGGTTTGGAGGGAAGAGAAGTAAACCTAACAGCATTTTGATGATATGAATGTGGTTAACAAATGGAAAGCAAATGACCTCAACACTGATTTTTTTAATGTTATTTATACGGATGAACCTTCAGTGATTAGAAACACTTTCTCTTTACTTACTCCAAGTCAACCATACATGATTTTGAAGATTTTTGCCAAATATTTTCTGTGCCCGAAGGAATAAGAATATCCCCAAAATTTCCAGTCCATCATTATTGTAATCCTGTATCCCTGAGACCCTTGTGTAAATCTCTTTTGTACCTACTCAAAAGCCTCAATGTCATTCATATTGCCTGGTGCCAAGAATTGGATTGGGTTAAAACTAACTTCATAATTCTTGCACAGCGTGGACCATCTAGATTCCTTTATTACAATTTATTGTTTTGTTAAGGACTACAGCAGATCAAGATGGCAGCTCACCACCACCTTCTCCAGGGCATTTGGAGATGGGCAATAAATATTGGTCTAGCCAGCAACACCCATATCTCATGAACAAACAAAAAAATCTGTCCTGACACTTTCTAAGGTTTGTGTAGAAGCACTCCCAGGTTTCTGTTTCTATGCACTCTCTTTTCAATTGTGCCATTTAGCATACAACGTCTCTCATTTTCCCTCCCTCATACTTTTCTGAGGTGTTTTTCACTGGCCATGTCCCCATCTCTTTCATCAGTTGGTTTATGCACTTTTAGAGTTTAGATCAGAGTGGTGCTGGAAAAGCACAGCAGCTCTATTCCTGATGAAGTGCTTTTGCCCGAAACGTCGATTTTCCTGCTCCTCAGATGCTGCCTGACTTGCTGTGCATTTCCAGCACCACTCTGGTCTAAACTCTGGTTTCCAGCATCTGCAGGCCTCACTTTTGCCTTATGCACTTTTAAAGTCCACTGCTAAATTTTTTAGAGTACAGGGCTTGAGATCCAATTAGACTTAGTGGCTCAGGTACACACCTTCTTAAAATGTCATGGGCAGGTACAAAAAGCATTTTAAACCATGAAAAGAATTGGCTTTTACATTTACAGGCCAGGAATACAATGGCATAGAATTCATGTTGTAGCTAAACAAAACCCCACGCTGCAGGAATGATATATTGGCCCAGAGGAAACTGAGGACATAGGCGTAATTTTCACTGGAAGGAAGCAGCAGTGAACATGGCAGAGACTGTGGGACTAAATAGCTCTTTTCAGAATCACACTGATGACACTAGAGGGGGGAAATGGCCTAGCGGTATTATGACCGAGCTATTGATCGAGAGACACAGATAATGTTCTGTAAACCTAGTTCAATTCCCTCCATGGCAGATGGTAGAATTTGAATTCAGTAAAAACTCTGAAATTAAGAGTCTAATAATGACCATGAAACCATTACTGATTGGCAGGAAAAACCCATCTAGTGTGCTCATGTCCACTGGGAAGGAGATCTGATTTGGCCTACATGTGACTTCAGACCCACAGCAATGTGGTTGACTCTCAACTGCCCTTTGGTCAACTAGGGATGGGCAATAAAACTGGCCTGACCTGTGACATCCACACATTCGTGAATGAATTATAAAAAAAAAACCCTCATTCTGAAAGGACTAGAAAAGGTGCCTAAACCTCACCATGGATCAGGCCTAAACTGAGAGAGATGCCATCAACATGGCCATTGGTCAATCTCTGAAAAGAAACTAAAGATCACCATAGAATTATCGAACATTGCATCCTCACAGAAAGCTCATTGCTGACAGACCTGGACAAATTTAGAGAGCTGTTTCAGTACAACATCAGTTCACTGAGACACATCTCAGTGCTGCTGAAGAATCGTCATGGTTTCAGAAAGTTTGAGGAAGCAGTGATCTCGTCTTTACAGTCAGACAGCTCCAGAGGAAAGGCCAATTACAAAACACAGACTCTCTACAACAGATTTTCAAGACCTACGACATAATTAGTCATGGGAGCCTTAGGAAACTAGTTGGAGAGATTCTACTGTGCTGACAAAATTGAGCAGAATGGTTCCACTGTTCCATAATTACACATGTGCCCTCAATTATCCATAACTCCATTCCAGCCTCCTCCATCCAATTGTTTTCATGGACAAGCTCAAAACTTTTTGAGGGGACTTGATTAACATGGTTTTATATGTGAAAATTATTGTAGCTTTTAATTTTGTTCTCTCAGCCATGCAGGCTGGTAATACCATCAGTCTGAAACAAAATGGCCGCCACGAAGCTGGACTCTTCCTCAGGAAACAGCCCACAGATGTAAAAGAGGAAACCAAAGGTTTATGTTGGATGCTGGCTGTCTCCCCATGACGTTAATGAATTGTTTCCCATCCTCATCAAGATCAAGATGGCGATGGAGTTTGGCTCTAGCGCTAGTGCTCGTCTACTCTATCTGTTCCTTTTCTTTCCTTTTTTTTGCTTGTATGTGTGTTTATTTTAAAAACCTTTTTAATCTTTCTCAGACAGAATTAGCTGGGAATAGAGGCAAGGTGAGCATGTGAGCTGGAGACCGTCATGGAGAGGCGATTCCCCGGCCTGAGTAGGAGGCGAGTCCCCAGACTGGAGGCCATCCGAGGAGGTGAATCCCTGTCATGGGTAGGTGAGGCCCCATGTAGACTGCAGGCAAGGCCTCAAGTTTCAAAGCCTGGTCTGATCTAGAGGCTTTGTCCATCTGGTCTGGAGGCTTGGTCCAGTCTGATCTGGAGGGTTGGTCTGGTCTGGTCTGGAGGCTTGGTCCAGTCTGATCTGGAGGGTTGGTCTGGTCTGATCTGGAGGCTTGGTCCAGTCTGATCTGGGGGGTTGGTCTGGTCTGGTCTGGAGGGTTGGTCTGGTCTGGTCTGGAGGCTTGGTCCGGTCTGGTCTGGGGGGTTGGTCTGGTCTGGTCTGGAGGCTTGGTCCAGTCTGATCTGGAGGGTTGGTCTGGTCTGGTCTGGGGGGTTGGGCTGGTCTGGTCTGGAGGGTTGGTCTGGTCTGGTCTGGAGGCTTGGTCCGGTCTGGTCTGGAGGCTTGGTCCAGTCTGGTCTGGAGGGTTGGTCTGGTCTGGACTGGAGGCTTGGTCCGGTCTGGTCTGGAGGGTTGGTCTGGTCTGGTCTGGTCTGGAGGCTTGGTCCGGTCTGGTCGTGGAGTTGGTCTGTCTGGTCTGGGGGATTGGCCCGATCTGGTCTGGAGGCTTGGCCCGATCTGGTCTGGGGGGTTGGCCCAATCTGGTCTGGAGGCTTGGCCTGATCTGGTCTGGAGGCTTGGTCAGATCTGGTCTGGACACTTGGTCTGGGTCTGGTCTGGAGGCTTGGTCCAGTCTGGTCTGGAGACTTGGTCCGGTCTGGTCTGGAGGTTTGGTCCAGTCTGATCTGGAGGGTTGGTCCGGTCTGGTCTGGAGGGTTGGTCTGGTCTGGTCTGGAAGATTGGTTCAGTCTGGTCTGCAGAGCAAGTACTGTCACAGACCTGGGTTAGAAGGACTGTAAACTGCTAAGTATTTTTTTTTAAAGAACATTTTTCTTTTTATTCTTCTACTAGACATTTTACTTATTATTTTATACAAAATAATTAAATATGTGTGCATAGGTATTGTTGTACCTAAGATGGTGTTGTAATGTGGTGATTTTTCATTGTATTCATTCGAGTTACATGTGACAATAAAATTAATTCTAATTCTAATTCTCATTTCTCATGCCACTTGAACTGTTTCCGAACCTTTGCACTCCACTATAAGTCGCTGGGCGTGTTGATATTCCTGAGGTTCATATTCATGGTGCCCTGTGGAACAATGGGCACTTGTGGTTTGGTACTATCTGATGATGGTTAACTGGAAACTGATCATTTTGCCAGTAATGAAAAAAAATTCTCAATGTGACTCACAGGAGGTGTGTTACACAAAATTTGACACCAAGCCATATGTAGAAATGTTAGGACAGGTGACCAAAAATGTCATGGCCATGGAAATTATTTTTAGGAGTGTCTTAAAGGACAAGACAGACGATGAGTGGCAAAGAGGTTTGAAAGGGAATTCCAATGGCTCAAGGCTGTGGCACTGGGAGGCCCTGCTATCAATGAACCAGCAATTAAAATTCGGGATACACAATAGACAGAACTGGAGGAGCATAGAGATCTCAGAGAGTTGGAGGACTATAGACATTTCCAGAGTTAGGGAGAGCTGACACTATGGAAGGATTCAAAAGCAAGGGTGAGAATGATTTAATTTCATGTTACAGCGCTGAAGGCCAGTGCAGAAGTGAAAAGATAAAGGAGATGAGATATTGGGACTCGGTCCAAGTTAGGACATGGGCAGTGATGGTTTCAATGAGCATTAATTTGTGTTGCTGGAAAAATGAATGCCAGCCAGGAGCTCACAGCACTGGAGCACTCAGATCAGAACAGCCAAGGCTCCAGGTAACAAAGACGTGAAAGAGAGTTGCAGCAACCTGAATCATTAAATCACCCACAGAGAATGAACCTGTGAATGTGAAAAAGAGCTGGAAATGTTTCTAAGTGCTTCATATCCGGTTCTAGCAACAACTTAAAAGGAAGATTTTAATGGCATCTCTATAATGTTTAAACACCTCAAGTGTAATGAGGTTGGCAACCAGTCAGCGACAGGAAAGCTGCAACCTCCTGAATCTCTGACACTGGAGATAGTGCCACATTCACTGAGTGCTGTGAGGAGGGGAGCTACTGCTGCACTTGTAACAACACTTCAAAAAGAGCAGCGCAATTTGGATAACTTTCATCCTCATGTCATGCTGTTGGAAATAACAGTTTTCTCCCATACAGCATTTTGCAAGTGCATCAGAAAAACAGCCATTTCACGGGCCAGTGGCATAGAGGTGGCTTTGGTCAAAGGGTCAGACAAAGAGCCCAGAGAGCCGAGTTCAAATCAACCAAAGCAGCTGGGGGAATGTAAACTCTACTTTTAAAATCTGGAATAAAATGCAAGCCACATTTACATCATTTGTGAATTGTTCTACAAACCCATCTGTTCATTAAAATGTTAGAGTTCGCAGAATCCCTACTGAGTGGAAGCAGGCCATTCAGCCCATCAAATCCACACCAAACCTCTGAAGAACATCCCACTCACACCCACTCCCCTACCCTCTAACTCTGCATTTCCCATGGTTAACCCATCTAACCTACACATCTATAGGGCAATTTCCTATGTCCAATTCACCTAACCTGCACATCTTTAGGGTGTGGGAGGAAACCCACACAGACAAGGAGAGAATGTGCAGACTCCACACAGATAGTTGCCCGATGCTGGAATTAAACTTAGATCGTGAGCTGTGAGGCATCAGTACTACCGCTGAGTGCTGTGGCAGTACTCAGTCACAGTATCACCCCGGTTCACTAATGCCCACTATTGAAGAAGCTGCCATCCTTATTTGGCATTGCTATATAGCAATAACTGCCTACTGCAATGACATATCAAACTGCTGTAAAAAATGATAGTACTGTGCGTGTACCCATATGACAAAGATTGAGGCAGTTGATAAAGGGGGTTTGGCGGCACCTTCTCGAGGATAATCAGAAATGGCCAGTATATGCTGGCGATTTCCATCTTAAGGAATGGATTTTCAAAAAACACAGCACGTTCTTTAATATGCTATAACTGGTAAGCTGCTACACTACTGAAAATCTCGGATAGTTGTCGAGATTAGTTCTGATTCTTGAACTCTTTGACACTCAGCTACTAATGTTTGAAGATATGTTTTCCACTTTGCAGCAGTGGTTACATTTTAACAGGACATATTTGGCTGTGAAATGCTTTGGGACTGCATCTCAAGCACTTAGGAACAGGAATAGACCATTCAGCCACTTTCAAATGCTTCACCATTGAATGAGATCAATAGGTGTTGTATTACGCCATGCAGGGGAACAGAAAAGAAACAGTTCTCACAGCATGCAAATGGTACAGATAACACTTCATTCTAAATACATATTGCTGTTTATGAAGCAAACTATACAGGTGAACCATTCGTAGCCTCATCCCTTCGAAGAATCTTGGCTAAAGGAGTGCTACTCTTTCTTCAATGCTCACTGTAGCCATTAGTTTAGTCACATTGCACTGTCCCTCTGTCAAAGCCAGGGTGTTGTGAATGTTGGCGACACTCCCACCTTCCCTGTAACCGATGTCCTCAAAGTGTCACTATCTCCCTTATAACTGACCTCACAATTGTCACCGCCTCAGTATCCATCTTGACTGTCCCAACTTTCTTACCACAGAAAAGCCAATGAACTCCACATGCTGGGAATCCAAAACAAAATTGCTCCAGCAACTTCTGTTTTTGGTCCCTACCACCCCTTGTGACCCCTGACAAATCTCTTCAGTTTTATTGAGCTGAGGCCGAGGAGCTTGCAGATGTTGGAGAGCATCACAGATCAGAGTTTTAGGGATGTGGCCACATCCAAAGTTGAGGCAGACAGATGGATAACTGCCAGGGGATTGGGGGGCACTTAGTGCAGGAGACGCTTGGGATTGTACTCCTCTCTAAGAAGTATGCCATTTTGGATACTGTTGAGGAGACAGGAAATGGCCAATCAGAGTACAGCAGTATGCAGAGCAATGGCACCACAGCTGACTCTATTGTACAACAAGAAGGGTCAAAGTGCAAGTTAGCTGTGGTAGTCAGGGGAACAGATAGGGCGGTCATTGGCCTAATGGTATTCTCACTAAACCTATTAATCCAGAAACTCAGCTGATATTTCAGGGACCCGAGTTTCAATCCTGCCAATGCAGATGTGAAATTTAAATTCAATTTTTAAAATTGGGAATTAAGAATCTACTGAAGACTGTGAGTCCATTATTGATTGTCAGAAAAATCCGTCTGTCTCATTATGTCATTGAGAAAAGGAAATCTGCCACCCTCAGCTGGTTTGGCCTTTATGTAACTCCACACCCAGAGTAATGTGGTTGAGTCTCAATTGCTCTCTGAAATGGAATAGCAAACCTCTCAGTTGTACGAGTTACTACAAGGTCTCACCTAAGAAATAAAACCAGATGGGTCACCGGGAAAGACAATGGCAGAAACAATCCTGTTAGCTCTGAAAAGTTCTCCTCACCAAAGCCAAAATTGGGCGAGCTGTCTCATAGACTAGTCAAACAGCAGTCTGATATAGCCATACTCTCAGCCTAACTGAGGACTATTTCCCTTAAAGGTGGCCTTTTGTTTAAATCACAGGCAGTGCTTGGGGTTTACACTGCTTTTCATGTGCAGCAGTGAGATAGTTGTAGCGCAGTGCTCTACAGCAATAGGTCCATCCCCTTGACCGATCATTGCTGACAATATGCCTGACTTTGTGGGGAACCCTGAGGTGTACTCTTGTCCATCGGTGATCTGGGAGTTTATCCCCGCTTGCAAAGTGTCCTGGCAGCAGCATTCCAATGAAAGGTGCTGAAGATTTCCAGGGTGCAGCATTTAGGTCCAGAACTGAATTGCAAGTGGGCTGGAAGGGGTTATTTGAAGTTGGGAAATACTCAGTTTAATAACAAATGAGCATTTGTTATTATGCTCATAATTCTCATGACCTTGAATAGAAGCCACAACTCAGGAAAACCTCTGTGGGATAGATTAGATTCCCTACAGTGTGGAAACAGGCCCTTTGGCCAAACCAGTCCACACCAACCCTCCAAAGAGTAACCCACCCAGACCCATTTCCCTCTGACTGATGCACCTAACACAACGGGCAATTTAGCATGGCCATTTCACCTGAGCTGCACATCTTTGGACTGTGGGAGGAAACCCACACAGACACAGGGAGAAGGTGCAAACTCCACAGAGACAGTCACCCAAGGTTGGAATTGAACCTGGGACCCTGGTGCTGTGAGGCAGCAGTGCTAACCACTGAGCCTTCTCTGGTGTGAGTACCATCAAGTAGCACTTTTGGGTTTAGATTAGATTACTTACAGTGTGGAAACAGCCCCTTCGGCCCAACAAGTCCACACCGACCCTCCGAAGAGCAACCCACCCAGACCCATTCCCTTACATTTACCCCTTCACCTAACACTACGGGCAATTTAGCATGGCCAATTCACCTAACCTGCACATTTTTGGACTGTGGGAGGAAACCGGAGCACCCGGAGAAAACCCACGCAGACACAGGGAGAATGTGCAAACTCCACACAGTCAGTCGCCTGAGGCGGGAATTGAACCCGGGTCTCTGACGCTGTGAGGCAGCAGTGCTAACTAACATGGGTTTAAATTTATGCTATATGAAAACAGTTAGTTTATTCGGTTTAATTTAAATTTATTTTGCATAACAAACATTTGTTTTATTGTCAAAACTGCATCTGTTAGCATTGTGTGTATGTGTTCCAGTGAAAGACCACTTTGTTAAAAACCAGTTCACAGGATATGATCTATCAAGCCCCACTTCAGTCTGGGATCTGATCTATCCAGTAATAAATCTGGGATCATAATGGTATGAAGAAAAATAAACTAAAATAAAACGTGAAAATTCCTGCAATGCCCATTAGGATCAGTGTTTAAAATAATTTTCCTAAGCAAACCTGCTGAAGAAAAACAAAGAAATAAACTTGCATTTATACATTATCTATCAGGTGATGTCACCTGACAAAGGAGCAGCGCTCCAAAAGCTTGTGATTTCAAATAAACCCATTGGACTATAACCTGATGTCATTTGACATCTGACTTTGTCCAGCCCAGTCCAGCACTGGCACCTTCATCAAGGTGTATTGAAGAATAGTGAACTAAAATGAGTAAATGCAGTTGAGTGACAGATAACCATTATCTACTTGAATGGTGGAGCATGTCAGAGGGGTTGAATGGTCTACTCCTGTTCCTAAGTGCTCTCGACATCCTCCCAAAGTACCTCACAGCCAGTTAAGTACTTTTGAAGTGTAATTGCTGCTGTAACGTGGGGAAAAATCTACAAACCATGGTAGCTGGATGTCAGTGAAAGATTGATCAATGCAATCTCAGTGAAGAATTCAAGAATAAGACCTAATCACTGCAGCTACCTGAGTATGTCAGCTGTGTAGCTGACTGCCAGGAAATAATTCATTTGTTTTTATTGGCATAACCCTAATACTCCTTAATTCTGTGATCCTGCAGCTTGTTGAGAACAGCAAAAAATCTGATTAATTGGAAATCACCCTTTAATTTCACATTTGTCTTGTTAATTGCTGATAATTGTTCTATGTATTGTGCAACTGCAATCAACATTTAGAAGTGGCAAAATATTTTACTTGGGAAAAACTAACGCATGCAGCGAAGTATGCATCTGGAATCTAGCTTGTTCATCAATACATGTAGGCTGGGTGTCAATAAAAGGATTTAAGGAATGTTTGCAGTGTGTTCTCAGAGATTATTAATTTGAAAAAGAAACTATATTAATGTTGATGCTGGGTGATGTGAAACACAGCTGTAGCATTCAGGTTTAAAGCTAAAGAAATTACCTTCAAGCAGTAACTCATTACATTCGCAAACTTCTTTAATCAGAGAATATCTTGCACAGCATTCAAGATTTCAAGAATACAATAATTCATACAATGTCAAGCAATGACTGGGAAAATCGCTAAGACAGGAGAACACTGCACTTATCTGTTTTAATACATCACAGCTGCAAAAATACCACCATCTGCATTACTTGAATGCGTAACAATTTTGCCAATGATTCCTCAGCCCATGGCATTTCTTTTTAAAAATTGTTCATTCCATCTGACTTGTGCCCACAACTGCTAACTGCTGACTACACTCAGTCATTGACAAGCGCTGTACTGTTGAATCCTCATCAGCCTGATTAAAGACCTTGACTAGTTGTTGTGTCGTGTACTGTATATCAGAAGAGATCAGCAACCAGACTGAAAGTCAGCTGATATCAAAACATGCGCAACAAGCAAAATTCTGCAGCTAGCTGGCAAAGCAGCAGTAATGAGCCAATAGATTCCTATTTTGCCAATAGGTTCAACATCATAAAACTGAAATCACATTGATACTAGGAGCCGCAATCATTGCAAATCTAAGATGCCAAGAAAGGGCAGAGATGACTCTTGGGTGCTGGCATCAAATAAAGAACCCAACCCCAATGGTTTCTAGGTTTAATCTACTGGTGTGAGAGGCAGCCTGTTTATTAACTGTCGCTGGGAGTTAGTCGATTGGCAGATGGGAGGAACATTTGGAGCAGCGCTGGCAGGGATTGGTCGGTAGCTCTACAGGATGAAATGGGCATTGCCAGTGTGGTTAGAGAGTGTAAAAGTGCCCAGAAATGGTGGTGCCTTCTAAAATAGACAGAAACAAAAAGTAAGTGCACCACACTTGCCAGGCCAACGGTATGGAGGGGAAATTCCTCTAGGAATGGCCGTGGCTGAGGCTTGTAAGATGTTTGACATAAAAACCCACTATTTCTCTCTCTCTCTCTCTCACCCAGAAAACCCTCCCTATCAGTAGGCCTGCCTCTGGATACCTTCTCAGACTGTCCCAGTGAGGTCACCAACATTTATATGCATTCGTGGGATGTAAACATTGCTGCCTAGGCTAACATTTATTGACCATCCCTAATTACCCAGAGAGACGTTACAATTTAATCACATTGCTGAAGGATATTAATGAACCAATCGACTCTGGTTTCATGCTTATCGATAGACTCTTAATTCTAGATTTTTGTAGAATTCAAACTCCATGATCTCCCATGGCAGGATTTGAAGCCAGTTCTCCAGAACTTTGTCCGGTCTCTGGATTAATTTTTTTTTTAATTTCAAAAATATACTTTATTCATAAATGATTTGATGGTCTGTACATTGGATCATGCCATACATATGTCCATATTTACAAACACAGATTCGACTTTATCCTTGTCCTTTACAATCCTGTGCATTTTTCAATCTTGTATATATACATATATTTGGCTGAGGCATCAGCAGAGCCCAAAAAAACGTCTGTATGGGCCCCCTGTTCTTCTTTCGGCAGGCCGATCTTACACGGTGGTCTTTCCCCACCGCGCCTTGGCGGCAGCTGCCCCAAGCTTCAGCGCGTCCCTCAACACGTAGTCTTGGACCTTGGAATGTGCCAGTCTGCAACACTCGGTCGGGGTCAACTCCTTCAGCTGGAAGATCAACAGGTTTCGGACCGCCCAGAGAGCGTCCTTCACCGAGTTGATGATCCTCCAGGCGCAGTTAATGTTCGTCTCGGTGTGAGTCCCGGGGAACAGGCCGTAGAGCACGGAGTCCCGCGTCACGGCGCTGCTCGGGACGAACCTCGACAAGCACCACTGCATTCCTCTCCAGACTTCCTCTGCATAGGCACATTCCAGAAGGAGGTGTGTGACAGTCTCGACCCCCCCGCAGCCACTTCGAGGGCAGCGTGCGGTGCGGCAGAGAGTCCGGGCGTGCATAAAGGATCTCACAGGCAGAGCCCTTCTCACCACCAGCCAAGCCACGTCTTGGTGCTTGTTGGAAAGTTCTGGCGATGAGGCATTCTGCCAAATGGCTTTGACAGTCTGCTCAGGGAACCGCTCGACAGGATCCGCCCTCTCCTTTTCCCGAAGGGTCTCAAGGACGCTACGTGCTGACCACTTCCTGATGGACTTGTGGTCAAAGGTGTTTTTCCTCATAAATTTCTCCACGAAGGACAGGTGATACGGAACGGTCCAACTACTCGGAGCGTTCCGCGGCAGCGAGGCCAGGCCCATCCTTCGCAACACCGGGGACAGGTAGAACCTCAGTACGTAGTGACACTTGGTGTTTGCGTACCGGGGATCCACGCACAGCTTGATGCAGCCACACACAAAGGTGGCCATCAGGGTGAGGGTGGCATTGGGCGTGTTTTTTCCCCCATTGCACCGGTCTTTGTACATTGAGTCTCTTCGGACCCGGTCCATCTTTGATCTCCAAATGAATTGGAAGATGGCCCGGGTGACTGCGGCGGCACAGGTCCTGGGGATAGGCCAGACCTGTGCCACATATAGCAATACTGAGAGGACCTCACACCTGATGACCAGGTTTTTTCCCGCGATGGAGAGCGACCGTTGCCCCCATCTGCCTAGTTTCTGTCTCATCTTCCTGATCCGCTCCTCCCAGGTCTTGGCGCACGCCCCAGCCCCCCCCGAACCAAATACCCAGCACCTTCAGGTGGTCAGTCCTGACGGTGAAGGGGATAGAGGATTGGTCGGCCCAGTTCCCGAAGAGCATGGCCTCGCTCTTGCCTCGGTTTACCTTGGCCCCCGAGGCCCGTTCGAACTGGTCGCAGATGCACACGAGTCTGTGCACGGACAGCGGATCCGAGCAGAAAACAGCGACGTCATCCATGTACAGGGAGGCCTTAACCTGCAGGCCCCCGCTGCCAGGAATAGTCACCCCTCTCAGGCTCGCATCCTTCCTGATGGATTCGGCAAATAGCTCTATGCAACACACAAACAAGGCGGGTGAGAGGGGGCATCCCTGCCTGACTCCAGATCTTACAGGGAAGCTATCTGATTCCCACCCATTGATTGAGACTGCACTGACAATGTTGGTGTAGAGCAGTCTGATCCAATTTCCGATTCCCTCCCCAAAGCCCATTTTGGAGAGGACATCCCTCATATATGTATGCGATATCCTGTCAAAGGCTTTCTCCTGGTCCAGGCTGATGAGGCAGGTGTCTACCCCCCTGTCCTGCACGTAGGCGATCGTATCCCTGAGGAGTGCGAGACTCTCAGAGATCTTCCTGCCCGGTGCAGCACAGGTTTGGTCCGGGTGGATCACCGATCCCAGAGCAGACCTGACCCGGTTGGCGATGACCTTTGACAGGATTTTGTAGTCTGCATTTAACAGTGAGATCGGTCTCCAATTTCTAATTTCCTCCCTCTCCCCCTTCCGCTTGTAGACGAGGGTGATGATGCCTTTCCTCATGGATTCACTCATGGTACCTGCCCGAAGCATACTGACATACACCTCCAGCAGGTCCTGGCCGATCAAGTCCCAAAGAGCGGAATAAACCTCGACCGGTAAGCCGTCGTTTCCGGGAGTTTTATTCTTTTCGAAGGACTCGAGGGCCTTGGTCAGTTCATCCAGAGATAGCGGCTGGTCCAGCCTCTCTCGTGTTCCGTCATCTAGGACCTCCGTGATAGAGGACAGGAACGACTGGGAGGCCGCGCTGTCGGTTGGCTTCGAGTCATACAGGCTGGCGTAGAAGGATTTGCTGATCCTCATGACGTCAGCCTGAGATGACGTTACCGAGCCATCTTCTTTCTTCAGGCTGCTGAGCACGGAGCTCTCTTTGTGCACCTTCTGGAAGAAGAAACGTGAGCACGTCTCGTCCTGCTCCACCGAGCGGACCCTGGACCGGAAGATTATCCTGGAGGCCTCCGAGGCAAAGAGCGAGGCTTGCTGGCCCTTCACCTCCTTGAGGTCCTCCGTGACATCGACCCCCATCGTCTGCAGCAGGAGCAGGTTCTGCATACTTTCCTGGAGCTGGGACAGTTTTCCCCGCCTCTCTCTCGCCTCCTGGACACCTTTGAGGATAAAGAACCTCTTGATGTTCCCTTTTACCGTTTCCCACCAGTCCGCTGGAGACTCAAAGAGGGGCTTCACGGTTCTCCAACCTGCGTAATCCCTCTTGAGCTCTTCGATGTTTCCCGGGGTCAACAGCTTAGTGTTCAGTTTCCACGTTCCCTTGCCCGCCCGCTGTTCATCCTGTAGGTGACAGTCGGCCAGCAGGAGGCAGTGGTCAGAGAAGAACACCGGCTTGACGTCGGTGGATCTGACCGAGAGCGTTCAGGACAGAAACAGGTAATCCATCCTTGAGCGGATAGACCCGTCTGCCCGTGACCAGGTGTATCTATGCTGCGCTCCATCTGCAGGGGTGCTGAAGACGTCGTGCAGCTTGGCGTCTTTGACCGTTTCCATCAGGGCCCTGGACGTAGCGTCCGGTTTACTGTCCCCCCCGCTGGATCGTCCATCAGCATCAATGATGCAGTTGAAGTCTCCGGCCAGAATGACTGGCCTGGACGTAGCCAGCAGCAGTGGAAGCTGTTGCAGGACGGCCAACCGTTCACTCTTACCCACTGGGGCGTACACGTTGATTAGTCTCACGGGAGCATTTCTGAATTTAACGTCCGCGACGAGGAGGCGCCCGCCCACCACCTCCTTAACCTCGGAGATGGTGAAGTTGCCTCCCCGCAACAGGATACCCAGGCCGGAGGCGCGGCTATCGTTGCCCCCCGACCACACTGACGGCCCGTGGGCCCACAAGCTCGACCATCTCCTGTAACTGCTGAGGTGCGGTATCCCACACTCCTGCAGAAACAGGATATCGGCTTTGACGTTGGCCAGGAAGGCCAGCGTTGAAACACATCGCGTAGCCGCTTTAATGCTACGCACATTTATGCTGGCAATTTTAAACCCCATTTTAACAGTTTACGGGGTTCCCAGTGTCCATTTGCTTCTGGTCTTGCTCCAGTGGGGTAGCTGCGTGCATCCCCGTGGTGACAGCAAACTGCTGGACCTTCCCAGGGCTGAAGTAGTTGTCCGGCTCCACGCTGGAGTCATTTCCCCGCTCTGGTGTCATCGTGTCAGACCCAGGGTCCGCATCGCCCCGTTCTCCATCTGACAGCAGGGCTGTCACTGGGACGCTGCTCCCAGTTCCCTGGAGCTGTGGGCCGGTGGGTACCCCTTGGTTCTCACCGGGTAGGGGGAGGCCTTCACCCACCCCCTCAGAGGGATCGTCTTTCCCTTCTTGGGCGGTGCTGCCCTCCTTTCTCCCCACGGCGCTCTGCCTCTTCCTCCGGAGGCGACCCTTCTTGCGCCCGTCCTCACCCTCGGAGGAGCTGCCTGTATCCTCCTCTTGGAGGTGTCTCTTCTCCCTTCGCTTGGTGGCTTTGGGGCCCTCGAGAGGTTTCCTTTTCCTGTTTTTAATGATAATCCACTGCTCTGCCTCCTTTGATCCCTCCTCTTCCATTTCCTCCGTCTGTCTTGCAGGAGCTTGGGTCGGCTGCTGCATCTCCCCGCTGTCTGCCGCCTGCTCCTTTACAACCTTCCCTTCCTTCTGGGTGCCTCCAGGCACCGTTCCTTTGCTGATTCGCGGTACCTCGCTGGACTTTGTCGGTCTGCAGCTCGTGTTGCCACCTCCAGCCATCTGTGCGTAGGTGGCGGCTCCTCGTCTTGGGCAGGCCTTGTACATGTGGCCCGCCTCCCCGCACAGGTTGCAGCTCTTTTCCTCCCGACAGTCCTTAGTCAAGTGACCCTCCTGTTTGCAGTTCCTGCAGATGGTCTCTTTGCAATCCACCGCCACGTGTCCCGGCTTCCCGCAGGTTCGGCACACTTTCGGCTGCCCTGCATATGTCAGGTAGCCTCTGCTCCCTCCGATTGCGAAGCTCGAGGGTGGGTGGAGGATGTTCCCACTGTCATCGGCCCTCAGAGTTACCCTGACCTGCCTCTTGCTGGTCCAGATCCCAAAGGGGTCGATCACATCAGTGGCTTCTCCCTCAACTTGGATGTACCTTCCCAGGAAGGTCAGGACATCAGCCGCTGGGACATAGGGGTTGTACATATGGATTGTAACAACCCGGTTCCTCTGTGCAGGAAGCACACACAATGGGATTGCCGACAAGATGGAAAACAGCAGCTCCCCTTCCTTCTCCTTGAAGACCTTCAGGAGCTGTTCGCACTGCTTCACACTTCTGAAGGTCACATCGAAGTAGCCTGCCCCAGGGAAATCCTGCAGGCAGTATACATCTTTTTTTTTTATTTCAAAAATATACTTTATTCATAAATGATTTGATGGTCTGTACATTGGATCATGCCATACATATGTCCATATTTACAAACACAGATTCGACTTTATTCTTGTCCTTTACAATCCTGTGCATTTTTCAATCTTGTATATATACATATATTTGGCTGAGGCATCAGCAGAGCCCAAAAAAAACGTCTGTATGGGCCCCCTGTTCTTCTTTCGGCAGGCCGATCTTACACGGTGGTCTTTCCCCACCGCGCCTTGGCGGCAGCTGCCCCAAGCTTCAGCGCGTCCCTCAACACGTAGTCTTGGACCTTGGAATGTGCCAGTCTGCAACACTCGGTCGGGGTCAACTCCTTCAGCTGGAAGATCAACAGGTTTCGGACCGCCCAGAGAGCGTCCTTCACCGAGTTGATGATCCTCCAGGCGCAGTTAATGTTCGTCTCGGTGTGAGTCCCGGGGAACAGGCCGTAGAGCACGGAGTCCCGCGTCACGGCGCTGCTCGGGACGAACCTCGACAAGCACCACTGCATTCCTCTCCAGACTTCCTCTGCATAGGCACATTCCAGAAGGAGGTGTGTGACAGTCTCGTCCCCCCCGCAGCCACTTCGAGGGCAGCGTGCGGTGCGGCAGAGAGTCCGGGCGTGCATAAAGGATCTCACAGGCAGAGCCCTTCTCACCACCAGCCAAGCCACGTCTTGGTGCTTGTTGGAAAGTTCTGGCGATGAGGCATTCTGCCAAATGGCTTTGACAGTCTGCTCAGGGAACCGCTCGACAGGATCCGCCCTCTCCTTTTCCCGAAGGGTCTCAAGGACGCTACGTGCTGACCACTTCCTGATGGACTTGTGGTCAAAGGTGTTTTTCCTCATAAATTTCTCCACGAAGGACAGGTGATACGGAACGGTCCAACTACTCGGAGCGTTCCGCGGCAGCGAGGCCAGGCCCATCCTTCGCAACACCGGGGACAGGTAGAACCTCAGTACGTAGTGACACTTGGTGTTTGCGTACCGGGGATCCACGCACAGCTTGATGCAGCCACACACAAAGGTGGCCATCAGGGTGAGGGTGGCATTGGGCGTGTTTTTTCCCCCATTGCACCGGTCTTTGTACATTGAGTCTCTTCGGACCCGGTCCATCTTTGATCTCCAAATGAATTGGAAGATGGCCCGGGTGACTGCGGCGGCACAGGTCCTGGGGATAGGCCAGACCTGTGCCACATATAGCAATACTGAGAGGACCTCACACCTGATGACCAGGTTTTTTCCCGCGATGGAGAGCGACCGTTGCCCCCATCTGCCTAGTTTCTGTCTCATCTTCCTGATCCGCTCCTCCCAGGTCTTGGCGCACGCCCCAGCCCCCCCCGAACCAAATACCCAGCACCTTCAGGTGGTCAGTCCTGACGGTGAAGGGGATAGAGGATTGGTCGGCCCAGTTCCCGAAGAGCATGGCCTCGCTCTTGCCTCGGTTTACCTTGGCCCCCGAGGCCCGTTCGAACTGGTCGCAGATGCACACGAGTCTGTGCACGGACAGCGGATCCGAGCAGAAAACAGCGACGTCATCCATGTACAGGGAGGCCTTAACCTGCAGGCCCCCGCTGCCAGGAATAGTCACCCCTCTCAGGCTCGCATCCTTCCTGATGGATTCGGCAAATAGCTCTATGCAACACACAAACAAGGCGGGTGAGAGGGGGCATCCCTGCCTGACTCCAGATCTTACAGGGAAGCTATCTGATTCCCACCCATTGATTGAGACTGCACTGACGATGTTGGTGTAGAGCAGTCTGATCCAATTTCCGATTCCCTCCCCAAAGCCCATTTTGGAGAGGACATCCCTCATATATGTATGCGATATCCTGTCAAAGGCTTAGTATACATCTGCAGCTGCAAGGCCACAACACTCCAGCCGAACTTTCTTCACAAACTCTCCGATCCACCGGTGTGTGCTCCTCCACCTTCTTCACAGTCACCCTGACTGTGTTCCGAATGCCCTGGCCTGGGCGGCGAGTGGCTGCTGAGGCCATAGCTCAGAGGTTGGCTAGTCCCTGAATTGGCGTTAGGCCAAAGCCAGCATGAAGATCCACCAATAGCAGGTCAGCACAACCAAATGATCCTCCAACGTCCAATCACGATCCAGCAATGATCTCTTCACTAGCTCTGATGACTCGCAACTCGACACCTGTCCTGATAAGAACAGACACTTGATCTTAGCCAAAAGGCCGAGAAGGATTAATATCACTAGGCCATTGCCTCTCCATGTTCACAAAAAGGAACTTTGAAGTTGTGGAGAGAGATGGAACTCACAGTTTAGGAAGAATGCCACTGAGTAAGACTGAGCTGATTGAAGACTTTTCCAATGATGTGGGAATGAAAGAAGAGGGTTGACCTCAGTGGATCAAACGTTTGGAAACAGGCATGGAGACGATTTCTCAGGACAAAGACAAGGGATGCAATGAGATCGCAAAGGAACTTGTAAATGAGCTTTTGAATTAAAACTCACATCCCTTCACGGTCCAGGGTGGGAATTAGGTGTCCATTGGAGGATAACAAAGATGATAGATGAATGAAACTGATTTCACAACACGGGGGTTGTTTCCAACAAGAGTTGGGACTTTTGAAGAATGGACTTCAGAAGGCAATCCTGGAGGTCACCGAAACAAGGATAAGGATTGCACTGGAAGCAAGAGTTTGATGAGAATGGAAATGTGGACTGCTGGAGAAGCAGGAATGAGCATCTTGTGGATGAACTGTGTCCACGCAGGAGATTGAGAAGGTACACAGTTGGGTTTAACCTGAGGCAGCAGCCAAGTGGGCATCTTGTTTGTCTAGCAGCCAGGTCAAACTGTTCTGCTCTTGGTAATTGTGGTGCAGTATTATTGTTATTAAAATCGACCAATGTTTGTATTTGTTTGCTGTGACTTGTTTCATGGATGTACAGACACAAAATTAAAGAATGCATTTTCCATTCAATGAAACCACAAGAAGTTACTTAACTCTATTGTGCACTTTAGAGTGAGGAAGTGATTTTGCAGCTTAAGCAAATACACAAATATGAATCTCGTACCGCTAGAGTGTGCTGTTAAACAAATTAAACCAAGGAAAGTGGAACATGGGCAGCTGGTGAGTATCAAAGCAGAGAACAAGGGCTGCACCTGCACAGATTGTAAGCAAAGAGTTGGATAACGTTGGTCAGGAAACCCAGATGGTCCATGGATTTAGGCTGATATCAATGAGCAGAAAGGTCAAGAAATGAAAGTAGTCTGGACTGAGTCCATACGTCCACCATTTGATCCCAAGCTTTGACTGAATCACAGGAGCACTTGATACATGTTGAGATCAAAGGAAATGAAGACAGACTCGCCCCAACCCTGTGAAGTATGATGCATGGCTTGCTACCCATTTCCCAAACAAATAAAAAGATACAAGCAATTAGTTCCCACAGCAAATAAATAAAGTACATTAAAAAGAAAATAAAAAGGGACCATACTGTTTTCTCATGCAGTCCCTACCTGCTATTGTGGAGATTTGGCAGAGGATTAACACCTAGAGACTGACAGAGGGGAAATTGTGAGTTTCATGTGAACATTCTGATATGCAGTCCCCTTGTGTGGGATCATGAGTTTGCAACGTCATACATGTGTTCAACATTGGTAACATTTTTAAGCTTAATAACAACCAATTGAACATACAGCATATTTTTAAATCAAATTTCTCTTCAGACATACTTTCTGCTCAAATCTTAAAGTCATCATAAAATAGAGAACAGGCAGACTAGTTCACTGCAGTTTATACGAATGAAGGAGAATCCTAAAGAAACCCAGAAAACTCTAAAGACCCAGACAGTATAAATGCAAGAAAGATGTTCTCCATGTTTGGGAATCCCACAGCCAAGGATTGTAGTCTAAGGATATGGGCCATTTAGGATTGAGATGCAGAGAAATGCTTTCATCCAGCGTGAGGCGAGCCTCTGGAATTCTCTGCCAAGGAATTGGTTGAAGCCGAAACACTGAAAGTTTCCAAGAAGGAGTATTAAAAGGATCAAAGGGTATAGGGAGAAAGCAGGAACAATGTGCTGAGTTGGATGGTCAACCATGATCAGATTGAATGGTGGAGCAGATTTGAGGGGCCAAATTTTTTATGTTGCCATCTGCACAAACATGCCATTTATCACTCTAAAGATGGTAACTCGAGAGGTGACCTGCTGACATTGACTGTGAATGAAGTTGGTGATGAATTTAGACCAGATATTGGTTCTGTCACCACTGGAGTATTATCTGAAATTTTAATCCCAATCCAAAGAAAAGATGCAGCGCAGAATCTGCAACTCAGATAACACGAGAGAATATCGTTTAATAGCAGAAGCAAAAAATGGGGGTTGCATTCACTGATGAAGACGAGTTTAAAGAGAATTTGGAATGATCATAATGAAGGGTTCTTTCCCAATGGATACTTCTGGAATTAATACCAGAGATGTAAAGATGGACATTAGATGATTTTCTTCACACAGAGGATTATTTGATTATGGAATTATCTAAAGTGGGTATTGAGACAAAATCAATAATGATATTGAAGTGGTAATTACATAAGGCCTTGCAAGAGAAAAAAGTTAAAGGACAAAAAAATAGGATTAAGGAAATGGAATTAAAGTTGATGGCTTTGATGGTGGAATTTAATTGAGTAGACATGATAGCAGGGGAGGGGGGAGTGAAGAAGAATTGGATGAGAGTACAACCATTGGATTCCAGCTACCAGGAAAACTGTTCCCACTAAAAGGGTGAGAAGGGTTTGACATTGGAATCATAGAGTCAAAGAGTATTTACAGCATGAAAGAGGTACTTTGGCCCATTATGCCATGCTGGTCATCAAACATCCATCTACTCTTATCCCATTTTCCAACACTTGTATCCCATGGCATTTCAAATCGTCATCTAAATTGTTCTTAAATGTGGGTTCTCACCACTACCACCCTTTTAGGCAGTGTGTTCTGGGTATACAGCTCTCTAGGTTAAAAAGAAAGCCCTCAATACCCCTCTGAACAATGTTAAAAATCACACAACACCAGGTTATAGTCTAACAGGTTTAATAGGAAGCACTAGCTTTCGGAGAGCTGCTCCTTCATCAGGTGGTTGTGGAGTATAAGACACAGATTTGATAGCAAAAGTTTACAGGGTGACGTAACTGAAATTATGTATTGAAAAAGAAGTGGGTTGTTTGTTAAGTCTCTCATCTTTTAGAATGATCATGTTGGCTTCAGTTCTTTCATGTGTAAATCACAAAACTTTTTTAAAAGTTACATTCTTAAATGAACTTTAACAATCTAAAAAACAGATTTACAGAATCTTACATGGATTCATACAGTTTTTGAGCAGAGTAAAATGTAATTCTGCAAGTGCAAATTCACTCCACAAACTTATATGTTTATGTGTGTGTGTGTGTTGGGGGGGAGGGGGCCATGGGGATTATAGGTGCCTGTGAAACAGTGTGTGTGTGTGTGTGTGCGTTCATATGGTTGTGGGGGGGGGGGGGGGGGCGCGGGGGTTATGGGTGCCTGTGAAACAGTGTGTGTGTGTGTGTGTGTGTAAAGAGGTATAAGGTTGTGAGAGGGTGTGTGTGTGTGTGTGTGTGTGTGTGTGCGTGCGTTCATATGGGTGTGGGGGGGGCGCGGGGGTTATGGGTGCCTGTGAGAGGGTGTGTGTGTGTCAGTCTGAGTGTAAAGAGGTATAAGGTTGTGAGAGGGTGTGTGTGTGTGTGTGTGTGTGTGTGTGCGTTCATATGGGTGTGGGGGGGGGCGCGAGGGTTATGGGTGCCTGTGAGAGGGTGTGTGTGTGTGCGTTCATATGGGTGTGGGGGGGGGCGCGAGGGTTATGGGTGCCTGTGAGAGGGTGTGTGTGTGTGCGTTCATGTGGGTGTGGGGGGGGGGGCGCGGGGGTTATGGGTGCCTGTGAGAGGGTGTGTGTGTGTGTGTGAGAGTGTATGCGTGAGCATATGAGAGAGGGTCTGTGTGAGTGTGTGTCTGTAGGAGTGTGTGTATATGTGTGTACGTGCATTTGTTTGTGTGTGCGTGTGCGTGTGCGTGTGCGTGTGTGTGTGTGTGACATGAACCCAAGGTCCCTGTTGAGGCCACCCCCACGGGTACTGAACTTGGCTATCAGCCTCTGCTTGGCCACTTTTCATCGTTGCCTGTCCCAAAGTCCCCCTTGGACGATGGTCACCCGAAGGTCCGAGGTTGAATGTCCCGGACCGCTGAAGTGTTCTCTGACTGGGAGGGAGTACTGCTGTCTGCTGATTGTTGTGCGGTGTCCATTCATCCATTGCCTTAATTTCTGCTCGGTCTCGCCAATGCACCATGCTTTAGGGCATCCTTGCCAACAGCGTATAAGATAGACAACATTGGCAGAGTCACATGAGTACCTGCCACATACATGGTGGGAGGTGTCCCCACGCGTAATGGTGGTATCCCTGTTGACACACTGACACGTCTTGCAGCATCTAATATGATAAGGTTATATGGTGTTGTCATGAAAGCCGGATAGTTTGCTACAAACAATAATCTGTTTGAGATTTGGTGGTTGTTTAATGGCGAGCAGTGGAGATGTGGGAAAGGTGCTTGTCCTCATAGATAATGTTTGCAGGCTATGAAGAACATGGCATAGTTTTTTGGCTCCTGGGAAATACTGGTCAACGAAGGGTATCCTGTTGGTTGCAGCTCGTGTCTGTCTCTGAGCATTCTACTCCTTTCCTTAAATTTGAATCCTCATTTATTGACCTCCCTAACTAAGGGCAAAGGGTTTTCCTATCTACCCTGTCTATGCCATTCAGAACATTGACACTTCAATCAGATCCCATTCAATGTTCTGGTAGCAGGAAGTCCTTAGGTTCCTTAATAAGTCAATTAACACCAATTATTCATTAACGTCTCCATAATTTGGTGACTCAGGGATTCACTGGGGGCTGTACTGCTTTCCTGAGCATCTGAGGGCTGCTCAGTAAACCCTGTCAATGTCCTTGTCAGGCCACTCAGTGCCTGATCGAGGACCCGACATCAGGGAGGGAGAGGTGCTGAAGACCAACTCTATTCTTTGTTTTTTGACCACCTTGCCATCCCATTCTCGCAGTGTCCATCTCCTGCCACCACAATATCTCGGTTCCCTTCCAAAATCACCTTTGGCCTGGTGTTCCTCAGTGCATTGTGTTAATTCAGACATCTGGGGGCAGCATTACCCGCAGTTGCTTACAGAACATCCTCTGTGACCAGACTCCGAATGGTTAACTCCTCACAGTGAGCCGATATTTGACCCTGAGCCCTCCTCTCTGGGTGGCTTGTTCAGGACCTGATGGGCACTGAATAATAAAGGTCCTCTCACATGGACCTGACAGGAGCTCCCTATTGTATTAAGTAATGGTTATGAAGAGGTTAGTCAGGACCGATCATAACTGGGTGGAACATGAGGCAGTTTTGAGCAGTTGTGTTTGGAGACGATCGTGTCTGCTCCTCATGTTCCTATCACTACAAAGTAACCTGTACCTGATTAACACAACGTAATAAATCTTATCTTCTTTCTAAAAGCAAGATCCTCTTCTGCTGAGACTTATCTGTAGATCATTCTCCACCATGGACTACTGAGAAGCTCCTTAAAACTAGTATAGGATGGAGAAACAGCGGCAGCACACTGCCTTAGTACCCATGTATCACATCACATTAAAACCCTGCCCCTGTGTTCTCTAAACATTGGTCAAGACCTCCTTCAAATCCTGCTGATGTGGTACTGGCATGATGGGCTGAATGGCCTACTTTCTGGGCTGCAATTCCTAGAATACAATGAACATTTCTCTCAGTATTTTTTCTGCATTATTTACTTTTTTTTTGTCTATGTAACTCATATCTGAGAAATTAGGTGGAAGGCTTACATTGTGGTGTTTTAGTTTATATAATTGTAGGAAATTAGTTTATAATGTTGTTACACAAAGCTCAGAGAGAATGAGGTCATCCCTCTCATACTTAATGGCAAGCCATGAAAATCAAGCACCCATTTTTAAAATAATGCTTTTTTAAACATTTGTTCGTAGGTTCACTTGCATTTATTTCACACCCCTAATTGCCCTTGGACTGGTGGTGAGCTGCCTTCTTGAAATGCTGCAGTCCATGCGATGTAGATACACCACTCTACTCTTAGGAAGGGAGTTCCTAGTGATAGTGAGGAAGTACCAATATATTTCCAAGTCAGGGTGGTGGGTGACTTGGAGGGGAACTTGCAGGTGATGGTGCTCCCACCTACCTACTGATTTTGCCCTGCTAAGTCGTGCAAGTACAGATTTGGAGTATACTGTAAAAGGAGCCTTGCTGAATTCCCGCAGTGTATCTTGTAGTTGGTACACGCTGACCAACGTGTGTGTTAATGGTGGAGAGAAATTTGTAAGTGGTCTCCAGCTTCCACCACAACTTAGTTCAGATATGACATGACATCAATTCCAACACAGTGGGCCATCCAGAAAGAAACAAGGTTTTACATTAAGTTTTCACTTGCCATTAACAAAGAAGTGAAGTGTATCGCATTGTTATTTCCTCAGAAACTATCACATCAGTGCCTTAAGGGAAGAATAAATATTTTCTCCTTTGTAACCTCTTGCATATTGGAATGAATATCCAAAACCCCATTTACTCATTAGTGGAAATGTTTTTCAGCCAAAGATAACTCAGCGACAGATAATCTCTTTTGATGGTGTCTCCTTCTCGGACATGGTCAAAGAATCATAGTCATAGAGTTATATAGTAAAAACAATGTTGTGAAACACATGTACGTTGATCAGTCACACTTTCCTGGATTCGTTGCACACAATCCTTTGGACTGTGGGAGCGACGGCAGCAAGGTTAAAAGGAGCGTCGAATGCAGTGTGGTCTCAGTCACAGACACGCCGCTGGTACACAGAGCTGTGTGGGACTTGGAGGCAGTGACAGTCAGGTTACAGTGAGAGCAGTGATTCCCCAGAGGAAGACCGACTGGCCTCCAACACTCCTTTAAGCTGAAACAAAAACAGATGTTGCTGAAAAAGCTCAAAACCGCACATGGCTCCGTGCAGAAACACAACAAATTAACAGAAACACTGTCAGCCAGAGCAGCTCCAATCACATTGAAGCTTGGAGCCACAGGAGAAAAGGTGGCTAATTGTTGGGCCTTTTTCGCTTGCCCCTTGTGACTGGAAAGTTTAAGACCATGAGTTCTGGTTGTTTGTCCAATCAGAACAAGAATGTGATAAGGCGGTGCTGGTGTTGGACTGGGGTGGACAAGGTCAGAAGTCAAATGACTTCACCTGATAAAGGAGCAGTGCTCCAAAAGCTTGTGATTTCAAATAAACCTGATGGACTATAACCCGGTGTTGAGTGACTTTTGACTCTGAACAAGAATGGAATTTTTCTCATCTATACTTAAGTAGGGGTAAGGGTCAAATAAGAGCAAAACTCCACGTGCTCTGTAATTGGATTACGTCTGGGGAGCTCAGGCCTGTGCTTTGCACAATCTGCTTCCTGTGGCAGAGCCTGGATGCTCCAGGCGGCCTGGAGGACCATGTGAGTGAGAGGTGCCTCCTGCTTCTGAACTCTGAATTCTGGGATTGAGCTGCAGGAGAGGCTACAAGGGGGCATTCATCAGGCTGAGGGGGTTGTGGATGTCACATTTCAGTATGTGATCTCCAGCTTAAGGAGGTGCAGGTAGCCCTCTGGGAACGAGAGAATCCTGCCCGAGCGCATCTGACTTGCAAACTGTTTGTCAACCTTGGAAAACTGTTGGAGTGACCATCCGTCTGTGAATGCCAGTCAGAGCCAAGGCTATGGCATTGTGGGTAGTTCCACCACTAAGGGTAGGGCAAGGGGAAGAGGCTTTGTCCAAAGTCATCAGTTGGAGGGGGTTGTTAGTGAGAAGAGTAGACAAGGATGTCACAGAGTGTCAGAAAGACATTCCGAAGGGGCGAGGGTGAATAGTTAGAGGTGGTGGTCCATCTTGGCACCAATGACATGGGAAGAAAGGGAAATAAAGTTCTGCCTAGCAAAATTTAGGGATTGAAGTAGGAAATTGAAAGGCAGGACTTCAAAAGTAGTAACCTCCAGATGTCAAGCAGTAGCAAGTACAGTAGCGCCTTGACTTACGAACTTAACCCGTTCCGGGACCCAGCTCACGAACTGAAAAGTTCACAAATGGAATTAATTTTCCCATTGTTTGGATATTTCTGGAGTCTTTTCTCTTTTTTGTCTCTTGGAGGTTGGTGGTGCCACAAGAAAACGATCCAGAGAAACTTGTTTTTGGCTTTGTTGCAGAATTTTCCGAAAATGGGACATCACATTGTCATTTAAGATGTTCACCTTCGTTTGTACCTTGAATTTCGTACGTACGTTGAAGCAAAATTTTATGTACAATCCTGTTCATAAACTGATTTGTTCGTGAATGGGATTGTTCGTATGTCGAGGCACTACTGTACAGGAATAGATGGATAGAGCAGATTCTCGCTTGGCTGAAAAGATGGTGCAGGAGGGAGGACTTTAGATTCCTCGGGTATGGCAGCTTTTCCGGGGGAGGTGGGATGTGTACAGGTTGAGTAGATCACATCTAAACAGGAACAGGACCAACCTCCCTTCCAGCATTCAAGAGTTTATGCTGTAACTGTGTAAAATTTGGGCGGCACGGTGGCACAGTGGTTAGCACTGCTGCCTCACAGCACGAGGGACCCAGGTTCGATTCCAGCCTCAGGCACCTGTCTGTGTTTAGTTTGCACATTCTCCCCGTGTCTGCGTGGGTTTCTCCAGGTGCTCTGGTTTCCTCCCACAGTCCAAAGATGTGCAGGTCAGGTGAATTGGCCATGCTAAATTGTCCAAAGTGTTAGGTGTATTAGTCAGAGGGAAATTGATCTGGGTGGGTTACTCTTTGGAGGGTCGGTGTGGATTTGTTGGGCCGAAGGGCCTGTTTCCACACTGAAGGTAATCTAATCTAATGCCTGTAAGGTCACAACTGGCGTGCTTCATGCTGTAAACAAAAAAAAAATCCAAAGACTGCTGATGCTGGAAATCAGAAACACAAACAGAAATGACTGGAAAAACTCAGCAAGTCTGGCAGTATCTGTGGAGAGAAAGCAGAATTGACATTTTCCTTAAGTGACCCATCTTCAGAATTGACTGTAGCTAGGAAAAGGTTGGCAAATATGTGATGAAGATACAATTGGGCAGAGGTAAGGAGTAAATGGTAGTTGGACGTGGAGAGAGAGAGCAAATTGGGCAGGCAACTGAATGAACAAAGGTGAGCCTGGGAGAATCAGTAGCTTCTAATGGGGACTATGGATGACAATAAGATGGTTGTGTGATGTCCATATGATGACAAGGCCTGGTGAGTGGGGGTTGGGGTAATGACATGGGAGAAGGTGCTCAGGCCATAAAATAATTGAACTCAATATCGGGTCCAGAAGGCTGCAGGATTTCCAAGTTAAAATTAAAGAGCTGTTCTTCTAGTGCAAGTAAATTGCTGTTTCAACCACGAGTAAACTGGCAGGTTTTGTATGTTCTGTGATTGCATAGATAGGTTATTGACAGGACCCTCAGTTGTATCTGACCCATCTCCCACACTTCAGCACTCACCCCCTCTTCTCCCTCCCACAATAGCAAGAGGGCCTCCTCACCTCCCCAATCCACAGCATCAACATTCAAAGGATCATTAGCCATTATTTCCATCATCTCCAATGGGATGCCACTACCAAACACATATTCCCTGCTCTTCCATTGTAAGCCTTCCATAGTGACCGTTCCCAACAGACCACCCTGATTCACCCCTCCTTCACTCCCAACAAATTCCCCACAGCCCCACGACACTTCCCCATGCAATCGCGGAAGGTGCAACACCTGCTCATTTACTTAGAACATAGAACAATACAATACAGTACAGTATAGGCCCTTCGGCCCTCAATGTTTAAGATTAGATTACTTACAGTGTGGAAACAGGCCCTTCGGCCCAACAAGTCCACACCGACCCTCCGAAGAGCAACCCACCCAGACCCATTCCTCTACATTTACCCCTTCACCTAACACCATGGGCAATTTAGCACGGCCAATTCACCTAACCTGCACATCTTTGGACTGTGGGAAGAAACTGGAGCACCCAGAGGAAACCCACGAAGACACAGGGAGAATGTGCAAACTCCACACAGATAGTTGCCTGAGGCGGGAATTGAACCCGGGTCTCTGGCGCTGTGAGGCAGCAGTGCTAACCAATGTTGTATCGACCTGTAAAGCCCATCTAATCTATACTATTCCATTATCATCCATATGTTTATCCAATGACCATTTAAATACCCTCCAAGTTGGCTAGTCCACTACTGTTGCAGGCAGGGCATTCCATGTCCTCTGAGGAAAGAACCTACCTTTGACATCTGTCCCATATCTATCACCCCTCAATTTAAAGTTATGTCCTCTTGTGCTAGCCATCAGCATCTGAAGAAAAAAGGTCTCACTGTCCACCCTATCTAACCCTCTAATATCTTGTATGCCTCTATTTAGACCTTCTTATCTCTAACAAAAACAGCTTCAAGTCCCTCAGACGTTCCTCCTAAGACCTTCCCTCCATACCAGGCAACATCCTAGTAAATCTCCTCTGAACCCTTTCTAAAGCTTCCACATCATTCCTATACTGCGATGACCAGACCTGTATGCAATACTCCAAGTGCGGCTGCACCAGAGTTTTATACAACTGCAACATGATCTTGTGGCTCTGAAACTCAATCCCTCAACCAATAAAAGCTAACACACCATATGCCTTCTTAAAAACCCTATCAACCTGGGTGGTAATTTTCAGGGATCTATGTACATGGACACCAAAATCTCTTTGCTCATCCACACTACCAAGAATCTTACCATTAGCCCAGTACTCTGTATTCCTGTTACTCCTTCCAAAGTGAATCACCTCACACTTTTCTGCATTAAACTCCATTTGCCACCTCGCAGTCCAGCTCTGTAGCTTATCGATGTTCCTCTGTAACCTGCGACATTCTTCTGCACTGTCCACAACACCATTGACTTTAGTGTCACCCGCAAATTCACTAACCCATCCTCCTACACCTTCATCCAGGCCATTTTTGAAAATGACAAACAGCATTGTTCCCAGAACAGATCCTTATGCTACACCACTAGTATCTGAACACCAGAATGAAAATTTCCCATCAACCACCACCCTGCCTTCTTACAACTAACCAATTTCTGATCCAAACCACTAAATCATCCACAACTCATGCCTCTGCATTTTCTGCAATAGCCTACCATGGGGAACCTTATCAAACACCTTACTGAAATCCAAATACTCCACATCAACTGCTTTACCCTCATCCACCTGATTGGTCACCTTCTCAAAGAACTCAATAAGGTTTGTGAGGCAAACCCTTCAAAAAGCCAAATTGACTATCCCTAATCAACTTATTCCTCTTGAGATGATTATAAATCCTATCTCTTATAATCCTTTCCAAAACTTTGCCCACAGCAGAAGTAAAGCTCACTGGTTAATAATTACCAGGGTTGTCTCTACTCCCCTTCTTGAACAAGGGAACAACATTTGCTATCCTCCAGTCTTCTGGCACTATTCCTGTAGATAATGTCGACATAAAGATCAAAGCCAGAGGCTCTGAAATCTCCTCCCAAACTTTCCAGAGAATGTCATGTGCCCTTCTGGCTTTTCTTAGTTCTCTCTTTAGGTCCTTCCTGACTAACTTGTAATTCTCACGCACCCTAGCTGAGCCTTCACATCTCATCTTTACATAAGCCTCCTTCTTCCTCTTGACTTTCTCCATCCTCAGTATCCAAGTGCCCAAACACACAGGTGAGGCACTAGTTCACTTGCACTTCACTCAATCTAGTCTACTGCATTCATTGCTCGCAATGTGGTCTCCTCTACACTCGGGAGATGAAGTATAGACTGAGCAACACAAAAGACCCTGAGCTTCCAGTTGCCTGCCACTTTAACGCACCATCGTGTACCCTGGCCAACATCTCTCTCTCAGGCTTGCTGCAGTGCTCCAGCAAAGCTCAGCACAATGTGGAAGAACAACACCTCATTTTCTACCTCAGGATCCTATAGTCTTCTGGACTCAATGTCAAGTTCAATAATTGTAGGCCTGAGCACCTTCTCCCATGTCCTTACCCCTACTCCCACACACCAGGACTTGTCATCGCATGGACTGCTACCACAACCAACCCATTGTCAGCCCTGAGTGGTCTCCATTAACAGCTATTGATTCTCGCAGGCTGATCTGTACCCAATCCTTTGCCTGCCCAATTCCAGTTCTCTCTCTCTGGGCTCCATCTCTACCTATCGTTTACTCTTCCACCCCTCCTTCATTCCACTCTCAGCAAACATATGAACCTTTTCCGAGCGAGAATCAATTCTGGTGACGGGTCATTGAACATTAACTGCATTTTCTATCCAGAGGTGCTGCCAGATCTGCAGAGTTTTTCTCGCAATTTCTGTTGGTGTTATCATTGCAGGTCTGGCCTTCACCTTATAAGAAAGATGTGACTACACTAGAGAAGGTACATAAAACAACATGGACTAGAGGGTCTGAACTATGAGGAAAGACTGGATAGGCCAGAGTTATTTTCCTTGGAGCAGCAAGTGTTGAGCTGGAACCTGATTGAGGTATATATGGTTATGCGAAGCACAGATAGAATGGATGGGAAGACACCTTTACCATTAGTAAAGGGGTTCGTAACCAGGGGGCACAGATTTTATGATAGGAGTTAGAAGGCTCAGAGGTGGGTTGAGGAGAAATATTTTCACCCAGTGAAGTGGGAATCTGGAACTCATTGCCTGAAAGAATAGAGTCAGAGAGTCTATAGTTCACTGGTTTGTCCTTACCACCTTTCTTAAACAGTTTCTTAACCACATTAGCCAACCTCCAGTCTTCTGGCACCTCACCTGTGACTATCGATGATACAAATATCTCAGAAAGAGGGCCAGCAATTACTTCCCTAGCTTCCCACAGAGTTCTAGAGTCCACCTGATCAGGTCCTGGGGATTTATCCACTCTGATGCATTTCAAGACATCCAGCACTTCCTCCTCTGTAATATGGACATTTTCAAGATGTCACCATCTATTTCCCTACATTCCATATCTTCCATGTCCTTTTCCTCAGTAAATACTGATGCAAAATACTTGCTTATTATCTCCCCCAGCTCCTATGGCTGTACACAAAGGCCGCCTTGCTGATCTTTGAGGGGAGACAGTGAGGTTCTGCAGATGCTGGAGATCAGAGTTGGGAATGTGTTGCGGGAAAAGCACAGCAGATCAGGCGGCATTCGAGGAGTAGGAAAATCGATGTTTCGGCTCAGAGCCCTTCACCAGAAATGAGGCTGAGAGCCTCGGGGGTGGAGAGATAAATGGGAGGGATGTGAGGCTAGGGAGAAGGTAGCTGAGATTGCAATAGGTGGATGGAGGTGGGGTAGTAGTCAGGCTTGTGCACCTTGGATAGGAGGTAGAATCGGGCACTGCAGGGTTCCCGAACTGTGAGATTAGAACCCCGTAGCGTCCAATTCTGCCTCCTAACCAAGATCCACAAGCCTGACTAACCAAACCGATCTATCATCCCAAGCTGCTCCTGCCCCACCGAATTCATCTCCACCTACCTCGTTATTGTCCTATTCCCCCCGGTCCAGGAACTCCCCACATACATTCGAGACACCACCCATACCCTCCACCTCCTCCAAGACTTCCGTTTCCCCGGCCCCCAATGCTTCACCTTCACCACGGATATCCAGTCCCTCTACACCTCCATCCGCCATAACCAGGGCCTCCAAGCCTGCCGTTTCTTCGTCTCCTGATGTCCCCAACAGTACCCTTCCACTGACACTCTCATTCATTAGCTGAACTGTTCCTCACCCTCAATAATTTCTCCTTCAAATCCTCCCACTTCCACCAGACGATAGGGGTAGCCATGGGCACCTGTATGGGCCCCTGCTATGCCTGTCTCTTTGTCGGCTACGTAGAATAGTTTATCTTCCAGAATTATACCGGCACCACTCCCCACCTTTTCCTCAGCTACATTGATGACTGCATCGGCGCCACCTTGTGCTCCCGCGAGGATGTTGAGCAGTTCATCAACTTCACAAATACATTCCACCCTGACCTTAAATTCACCCGGACCATCTCTGACACCTCCCTCCCCTTCCTAGACGTCTGCATCTCCATCTATGAGGACCGACTCAACACTGACTTTTTTTAAAACTCACTGACTCCCACAGCTACCTGGATTACACCTCCTCCCACTCTACCTCCTGCAAAAATGCGATCCCGTATTCCCAATTCCTCTGCCTCCGTCGTATCTGCTCCCAGGAGGACCAGTTCCACCACAGAACACACTAGATGGCCTCCTTCTTTAAAGACTGTAATTTCCCCTCCCACATGGTTGAAGATGCCCTCCAAAGCATCTCATCCACGTCCCACACCTCTGCCCTCGAAGCCCACCCCTTGAACCGCAACAAGGACAGAAACTCCCCAGTCCTCACCTTCCACCCCACCAGCCTCCACATAAACCACATCATTTGCTGACATTTCCGCCACCTACAAACGGACCCCACCATCAGGGATATATTTCTCTCCCCACCCCTTTCCGCTTTCTGCAAAGACCGCTCCCTCCGTGACTACCTGGTCAGGTCCACCCTCCCCCCCCCCCCCCCCCCCCCCCACCCCCTCCAACAACCCACCTTCCCGTCCTGGCACCTTCCCCTGCCACCGCAGGAACTGTAAAACCTGCACCCACACCTCCTCCCTCACCTCTATCCAAGGCTCTAAAGGAGCCTTCCACATCCATCAAAGTTTCACTTGCACTTCCACATATGTCATTTATTGTATCCTTGCTCCCAATGCAGTCTCCTTTACAACGGGGAGATTGGATGCCTACTCGCAGAGTGCTTTAGAGAACATCTCCAGGACACCTGCACCAATCAACCCCAACGCCCCGTGGCCCAACATTTTAACTCCCCCATCCCACTCTGCCAAGGACATGCAGGTCCTGCACCTCCTCTATCGCCGCTCCCTCTCGCCCGACACCTGGAGGAAGAACTCCTTATCTTCCGCCTTGGCACCCTTCAACCCCAGGGCATCAATGTGGACTTCCCCAGTTTCCTCATTTCCCCTCCCCCTACCTTACCTCAGTTCTAACCTTCCAGCTCAGCACCAGCCTCATGACCTGTCAATCTTCCTTCCCACCTATCCGTTCCACCCTCCTCTCCAACCTTTATCTCCATCTCCATCCACCAATTGAACTCTCAGCTACCTTCTCCCCAGCCTCACCCCCTCCCATTTATATCTCCATCTCCAAAACTCACAACCTCCTGATAAAGGGCTCCTCCCCAAAATGTCGATTTACCTGCTCCTTGGATGCTGCTTGATCTTTGAGGTGCCCTATTCTCTCCCTAGGTACCCTTTTGTCCTTAACATATTTGTGAAAACCCTTTGGATTCACCTTAACTCTATTTGCCAAAGCTATCTCAAGTCTCCTTTTTGCCCTTCTGATTTCCCTCTTAAGTATACTCCTACTTCCTTTAAACTCTTCTAAGGATTCACTCGATCTATCCTGTCTGCACCTGACATATGCTTCCTTCTTTTTCTTAACCAAAACCTCAATTTCTTTAGTCATCCAGCATTCCCTATACCTATCAGCCTTCCCTTTCACCCGAATAGGAATATACTGTCTCTGGATTCTTGTTATCTCATTTCTGAAGGCTTCCTGTTTTCCAGCCGTCCCTTTACCTGTGAATATCTGCCCCCAATCAGCTTTTGAAAGTTCTTACCTAATACTGTCAAAATTAGCCTTTCTCCAATTTAGAACTTCAACTTTTAGATCTGGTCTATCCTTTTCCATCACGATTTTAAAACTAATAGAATTATGGTCGCTTGCCCCAAAGTGCTCCCCCACTGACACCTCACTCACTTGAAAAGCCTTATTTCCAAAGAGTAAGTCATGTTTTGCACCTTCTCTAGTAGGTACATCCACATACTGCATCAGAAAATGTTCTTGTACACACTTAACAAATTCCTCTCCATCTAAACCCTTAACACTATGGCAGTCTCAGCCTATGTTTGGAAAGTTATAGTCCCCTACTATAACCATCCTATTATTCTTGTTGATAACTGAGATCTCCTTACAAATTTGTTTCTCAATTTCCCTCTGACTATTAGGGGATCTGTAATACAATCCCAATAAGGTGATCATCCCTTTCTTATTTCTCAGTTCAACCCAAATAATTTCCCTGGATGTATTTCCGGGAATATCCTCCCTCAGCACAGCTGTACAGCTATCCCTTATCAAAAATGCCACTCCCCCTCCTCTCTTGCCTCCCTTTCTATCCTTCCTGCAGCATTTGTATCCTGGGACATTAAGTTGCCAGTCCTGTCCATCCCTGAGCCATGTTTCTGTAATTGCTATGATATCCCAATTCCATGTTCCTAACCATGCCCTGAGTTTATCTGCCTTCCCTGTTAGGCCCCTTGCATTGAAGTACATACAGTTTAATTTATCAGTCCAACCTTGTTCTCTGCTTTGTCCCTGCCTGCCCTGACTGTTTGACTTGCTTCTGTTCTCAACTGTACCACTCTCAGATTGATCTCTTTCCTCACTATCTCCCTGGGCCCCACTCCCCCACCTTACTGGTTGAAATCCTCCTGAGCAGCTCTAGCAAATCTCCCTGCCAGTATATTAGTCCCCTTCCAATTTAGGTGCAATCCGTCCTTCTTGTACAAGTCACTTCTACCCCAAAAGAGATTCCAATGATCCAAAAATGTGAATCCTTCTCCCATACACCAGCTCCTCAGCCATGCATTCATCTGTTCTATTCTCCTATTCCTGCTCTCACTAGCTCGTAGCACCAGGAGTAATCCAGATATTACTACCCTCGAGGACCTCCTTTTTAAACTACCCTCGAGGACCTCCTTTTTAAACTCCTGCCTAACTCTCTGTAATCTCCCTTCAGAATCTCAACCTTTTCCCTTCCTATGTTGTTGCTTCCAATCTATACAATGGCCTCCTGCTGGTCCCTCTCCCCCTTGAGAACATTCTGCACCCTCTCTAAGACATCCTTGATCCTGGCACCAGGGAGGCAACACACCATTCTGCTTTTTCGCTGCTGGCCACAGAAACATCTGTCTGTACCTCAGACTAGAGAGTCCCCTAACACAATCGATCTCTTGGAACCCAACGGATCCCTCATTCCATTAGAGACAGTCTCAATACCAGAAACCTGGCTGTTCATGCTACGTTCCCCTGAGAATCCATCACCCCCTACATTTTCCAAAACAGCATACCTGTTTGAAATGGAGATAGCTACAGAAGACTCCTGCACTACCTCCCTCTCTTACCTTTCCTGGAGTTAACCCATCTATGTGACTGCATCTGTAACTTTTACCTCTTCCTATAACTGCCATCCATCTCATCACCTTGCTCTTGTAAACTCCTGATTGCCTCTAACTGTCTCTCCAACCAATCCATTCGATCTGATAGGATTCACAACCAATGGCATTTGTTGCAGATATAATCCTCAGTAACCTGTAAACTCTCTCTCTCACCTCCCACATCCGACTAGAAGAGCATATCACTCTCCTCAAGGCCATGTTTGCTTCTTTCAATCTACAGGCCCAACTGAGTCAGAAACTCTCACAACATTTAAGCAGTAGTTAGATATTTATTTGCATTGCTGTAGTCTCCACAACGACAAGCTAAGAGCTGGAAAATGTGATGAGTGCAGTCAGATCATTGTTCATGAGCGTGGACATAACTGTGCTCAGCTCCATGAGTTGATCATGGAGATTTGGCTATCTGGATTCAGAATTGGCTAGCTGACAGACGGCAGAAAGTGGTTGTAGATGGACTCCATTCTGCCTGGAGGTCAGTGTTGAGTGGGGTCCTGCAGGGGTCTGTTCTTGGGCCTGTGCACTTTGTAGTTTTTATAAATGACTTGGATGAGGAGGTTGAGGGGTGGGTTAGTACATTTGAAGATGTCAAAAGTTAGAGGTGCCGTTGATAGTATTGAGGGCTAGTGCAGGCTGCAGTGTGACATACACAGAATGCAGAGCTGAGCTTAGAAATGGCAGATGGAGTTCAACTTGGATAAATGCGAAAAGTGATGCATTTTAGAGGGTCGAACTCAAATGCTGAATACAAGATTAAAGACAGGATTCTTGGCAACGTGGAGGAACGGGGGATCTGGGTGGGCAGGTACATAGGTCCCTCAAAGTTGCCACCCAAGTGGATAGGGTTGTTAAGAAAGTATATGGTGTTTTGGCTTTCATTAACAGGGGGAATTGAGTTTAAGAGCCACAAGGTTTTGCTGCAGCTCTACAAGTCCCTGGTGAGACCACACTTGGAATATTGTGTACAGTTCTGGTTACCCTACTATGAGAAAGATACAGAGGCTTTGGAGAGGGTGCTAAGAAGGTTTACCAGGATGCTGCCTAGACTGGAGGGCTTGCCTTATGAAGGGAGGTTGACTAAGCTCAGACTTTTCTCTCTGGAGAGGAGGAAGAGAGGAGACCTGATCAAGGTATTCAAGATAATGAGAGGCATGGATAGAGTCAATAGTCAGAGACTTTTCCCCAGGACAGGATTGACTGGCACGAGGGGTCATAATTTTAAGATATTAGGAGAAAAGTATAGAAGGGACGTCAGAGGAAGGTTCTTTACGCAGAGAGTTGTGAATGCATGGAATGCATTGCCAGCTGTGGTGGTGGAAGCAGAGTCATTAGGGACATTTAAGCAACTGCTGAACGTGCACATGAATAACAGTGAGTTGAGGGGTGCGTAGGTTAAGCTTTTTTTTAACATTAGGATTAATCCTTGGCACATCATGGGCCAAAGGGCCTGTTCTGTGCATTACTTTTCTATTTTCTTTGTTCTCCAACTTCAAACCTTGCCTTTTTACACCTCCTGTGCAGTTGTAACTTTGTATTCCTCAAAGTTAAAAATCACACAACACCAGGGTATAGTCCAGCAGGTTTATTTGGAAGCACTAGCTTTTGGAGTTCTGCTCCTCCATCCGTGGTTGTGGAGTAGAAGATCGTAAGACATAGAATTTATAGCAAAAGTTTACAGTGTGATGTAGCTGAAATGACATGTTGGAAAAGACCTGAATTGTTTGTTAAGTGTCTCGTGTTTTAGAATGACCATGTTGGTTTCAGTTCTTTCTTATGTAAATCCCAGAACTTTCTAAAGTTGCATTCTCAAGTGAACTTTAACAATAGGTGCCATGTCAACTCAGGTAATGCATTGAAGGTGTGAGGTCCCCTGTATGCGTCTGTCTGTGCCACAATGGTCAGACTGATTCTAATCTAAAAAACAGATTTACAGAATCTTACATGGATTCATGCAGTTTTTGAGCAAAATAAAATGTAATTTTGGAAGTACAACTTCACCCGCAAACGTGTGTGTGTGTGTGTGTGTGTATGTGTGTGAGTGTGAATGTAGAGGGGTATTAGTCTGTGAGAGGATGCATGTGTGGGTGTGAGCGTGGGGGTCTATGTGTGAGCATATGAGAGAGAGCTTGTGTAGGAGAGAGGGTCTGCATGAGTGTATGGGTCTGTAGGAGTGTGTGCATGTCTGTAGGAGTGTGCTGTGTGTGTGTGTGTGTGTGTGTCTGTGTCTGTGTCTGTGTGCAGTGGGGTCACCTATGGCATGGCATGAACCCAAGGTCCCAGTTGAGGCCATCCCTCGGATACCAAACTTGGCTATCAGCTTCTGTTTGCCCACTTTGAGTTGTTGCTTGTCCCTCATAATCTATACGTCCTAGTTAGCTATGATCTGCCTATACTAATCGCAAAACAAAACTTTTC
This sequence comes from Chiloscyllium punctatum, assembly GCF_047496795.1. NCBI lineage: Eukaryota > Metazoa > Chordata > Chondrichthyes > Orectolobiformes > Hemiscylliidae > Chiloscyllium > Chiloscyllium punctatum. The sequence continues at coordinate 18,768,677 of NC_092786.1, forward strand.
TCTCTACTTAAGTAAATGTGACAACAGCAAATCAAATCAAAATAAAATCAAAAATCAAATTTTAAAAATTCCTCTGTGGAATTTCCACATTCTCCCTGTGTCTGTGAGGGTTTCCTCCAGGGGGCTCTGGTTTCCTCTCACAGTCCAAAGATGAGCAGGTTAGGTGGATTGGCTGTGGGAAACTGCCCCATAGTATCCAGGGATGTGCAGGCTAGGTGGATTAGCCACAGAAAATGCAGGGTTATAGGGTAGGAGGTGGGTCTGGGTGCGATGGTCTTCTGAGGGGCAGTGTGGACTTGATGAGCTGAATAAACTGCTTCCTCAATGTAGGGATTATATGTTTCCACGTCCTGCTCCACCTGGTCCACATCAGTGATGTCCAGGCACATATGTTCTCCTGCGTCCACTGTGAAACTTGTAAACCACTGAAATCTGACACTGACAGCCCCATTAGAATATTTACATTTCCAGCCCTTCTCATGGAAGCAGTTTGTTTGCCGACCGTATTGCTGTATTTCCTGCAAGTTCGAACTGGGTGGGTTGAAGCCAGGATTGAGAGTTTTTAAATTTTAACTGATTTCCAGACCCCATTTACTAGTTAAAATTCACCTCATGTCTTTCAAACAAGGCAATAACCACCACAGTCAGGTGAATATAAAAGATCCTATGACAAAGAAAAGCAATGACTTCTCCCTGGTGTTTTCTACAATATTTATCCCTCAACTGGCATCCTTAAAATAGAGTACTTCATTATTATCTCATACTGTTTTCCAGACCTAGCTGTATAAAATTTTGGCATCAGTCTTTCTTTCTCTATTCACACACTTCGCTGATTCAAACCTTTTCAGACCTCCTTCACTGTGCTTCTCATTATAGACACTGCATTAACTCTCTAGTCAGCCTCTCTTTGTCATGATCAATGGGCCTTAGCAATCAGGCTTTTAATCATTCCACAGGTCCTCACATGATGATTCAATCCTGCATCTACTAGTTCTGAAATGTTTTCTAATTGACCTGTTCAGAGACATTATTGCATTCCCCTGGAACAGGTGGGACTTCAACCAGGGCCTCCTGGTTCAGAGATGGAGTGCCAGTTTCTACCAGTTCTGAAACAGCACACTCTAACCTTCAGCACTTACAGTCAATTTACAGTCCAACAGGATCACTCTTGTCTCTGCAAGTCGGGCATGTTAAGATTATTAAGCAACTACGTGGTTCGTGGGACACAGCAGGCGAAGACTGGGTTTGTAATTCTGCTGGAGACACAGGCCAGGGTCCCTTTCACTTTCTGTGCAATTAAAGACCAAAACTAAAAGCAGGTACTGTCAGTCTGATGTCCACATTCATTCAGACATTTCCAATTGTGGCCATGTATTCACGTCCATCTCTCTCCTCTGAGAGATTCCATTGCCACTCAGGTGAGTACAGGTCACTCAACAGAGCCGAGTGTAGTTCTAGAACCTATTTTTGTGGCTGTGATATCTCACTGGCCAAATCACGGAACCATTGATGAAGCCTTTAGTCAATCTCCAAGGTGAGTGTTTCAATATTTCGTTCCTGATATTTGGACAATCTTCCATAGTGAAGAAATTCTTTTTAGTTTAATTGACTTTATCTAAAAGCCTGAAGCTTTAATTAGTTCCCTACTAGTCTTCCCAAAGAAGCTAGGTAATAACAGAAAATGTCAGACTTCCCTTTATTGTAAGTGATAGCTGACAATATCTTTACCTTCCAAAGGCAATAATATATTTTGTAAAAAATACGACAGGGGAAAGAATAGCAGAAAAAAAGTGTTTAGTATTAAAATAAATATGTCAAATGTTACTCTAACTATCTTAGTGAAACTAAATGGAGTAACTACAACATGCAGCAGTTATAGATTTTTTTTCTACAAATTTATGCCACTGACACAGAGCTTCATCCACAGGGACTGTGCATCAAGAATTAATGGGTAGAAGTCAGCATTGGATTCTTGCACCGAATCAGTAATAATATGCTGCATTAATGACGTATCTTCAATATAAAATAGCTTAAGCTGTGTTATATGAACCTGATCAAACAAGGTTTCACACCAAGTTACATAAAGGAAAAAAAACAGGATAGGTGTTCACTAACTTGGTCAAAGAACTACATTTCAAGAAACATCTTCAAGAAGGAAAGAGGGTAGAGAGGTGTAAGGTCCACAGTTTTCTCCTTTTTGGATAAACTGGAATAATGGAAGTTGGACACAGCTGTAGAACTAAAACATCCAAGAAGAGTTTTGTAACTTGAACAAACAAATGGGACTGTGTAATATATGTTTCTAGCTGTGCAAGATAATGTTACTTTTTGAACCAGTGAGGTAGAATGCTTCAAGACTAAGTGGCAATGAGAACCTTTGAGCTTAGGAGATTCTGCTTGATGACAGCCTCCTGATTGGTTGAGCTTCAGTTGGTTACCCTCTCTCTCTCTGTGGGTGAAGTGAGAGATAAATCAAGAAAACTTAAAATAAAGAATTCTCACATGAAAGAGCTAGGTCTGGCAAATTGACGATTAGAATGAAGAATGACCATTGTTTTACAGACAGCAATGTCTCATCAGGACTAAAAATCAAGAGGAACTGTGAGACATAAAATAACCTATCTTTGAAATATCAATTTGCTTTTCTCAAAACTTGATTTTCCCTATCTATATTTTTCCAATCATAGTATCTGTGCCAAACCATCTTCTTTTGACTCTTAGTTGTTAATTGAGTGGGTAGGTATTTTGGGGCTTTAATGGGGAATAGTTTAAGTTGCATGAAGTAGGTTAGAAATCCTGACACTTGCTAAAATTAAATGTGTTACAATGAGTAGAGGTCTGGTGTGAACTGCTTTTGTCCTGAATGGTAGTCAGAGAGGCAAATTGATTATCTTAGTGATTCAACTGAGATTTTATTCATTTTTGTGATGGCTTGTCGAGCAATGAGGTACAATTATTGCTATACTCTTCCCAATTAATGTGTGCCATAGGAAGGGAGATTAAAGGAGGAAGTTCCAGTGCTGGGTGTTATCATGTGTGGTGAAATGTATGTTTCTGCAAGACTGTCCCTCCCAATCGATGATAAGAATGAGAGATGATGAATAATCTCATGATTCTGTAAACATAAAATAGCATCACTTTTTGACTTTGATCTCCAGCGTCTGCAGTCCTCACTTACTCCTAGAAAACAGCATCAGTTCTACAAGTTAGAAGTTGCAAGTGTCTGCATTGCCTTCCAGTTACAATTGCCTGTATATAGGGCAACAATCACTTAATAAAATACACATTATTGTTTTACTGATTGCTTGTATGATTGGTACATTTGTACATTGGAGTACCTAACTTTGGTGGTCATGAAGCGATTCGAAAGGCATTAATCAACTCCAGCCTCCCCAATTTGCCTATCGGACCAACAGATCCATGTCAGATGCCATATCACTTGCCCTTCACTCCTCCCTAGAACATCTTGACACCCGAGAACAGCTAAGTAAGAATCCTACTCATTGACTACAGTTGAGCCTTCAACACTATTATCCCCTCAAGACTGATTACTAAACTTAGTGATCTCGGACTAAGTCCCACTCTCTGTAACTGGATCCTCAGTTTCCTGACCCACAGGCCACAATCAGTGAAGACAGGGAACAAGATTTCATCCTCACTAACACTCAACACTGGAGCCCCCCAGGGGTGCGTACTCAGCCCCCTACTGTACTCACTCTATACCCATGACGCGTTGCCAAATACCAGACTAATGCCATTTGCAAGTTCACTGATGACACCACCATAGTCGGTCGAATCTCAGATGGTGACGAAACAGACTCCAGATGGGAGGTGGAAAACCTGGAAAAATGGTGCACTGAGAACAACCTAGCTCTCAATGCTGGCAAAACCAAGGAACTTATTATTGACTTTCGGCGGGATGTTACTCACTAACAGCACAGAGGTGGAACGAGTGGAGAGTGTCTAGCTCCTGGGAGTGGTCATGTGGACGCAGTGGTTAAAAAGATCCAACAACGTCTCTTCTTCCTCAGGCAGCTGAGGAAATTTGGCATGATGGCAAATGCCCTTGCCAATTTATGTAGGTGTGCCATCGAGAGCATTCTGTCTGGATGTATCATTACCTGGTATGGCAACTGTACCATTCAAGATTGGAGACAGTTACAGAGAGTGGTGAACGTGTCACGGACAATCACAAAGGCCAACCTCCCATCTATATAATCCATCTACCAGGCCCACTGTCAAGGAAAGGCCGCCAGCATTCTCAAAGATTCATCCCACCCTGGCAATGTTTTTCTACAACCTCTACCATAGGGGAGAAGGTACAGAAGCCTGAACACACGCACCAGGCTGGTTTCAAAACAGTTTCTACCCTACTGTTGTTAGAATACTGAATGGACTCACAAACTCTTAACATTCGCCTGTACCTGTGTTTTTGTTTTTGCCACTGCTACCTATTATTATCCTACTTAACTCTGTGATCTGCCTGTATTGCTTGCAAGACAAAGCTTTTCACTGTGCCTCAGTATACGTGACAATAAATTCAATTCAATTCAATTTGTGGTACAAAGCTGAAGATTGCAATAGGCAGGTGAAGACTTGGCTGCCAATGTTTGAACTATGAAAGTTGGAGATACAGAAGAGGCCAGAGTTGGCGGAATTTGGAGGAAGCAGAGAACTCAGCAAATTGTAGTGCTGGAGATTGCTATCGAGCTAAGGAGGGGAAAGGCAGGGAACAATATTGAGAATCTCTGTCTTTATGTAATATCACATTTTAAAATAGCTAGACTTAAAGTGAACTAGAATTCCAAAAGGTGTAGGTAGGCTTGTTTGTGCAAGTTGATTGCTACATTTCAAACCAGTACAACAGTGGCTACACTACAAATGTACTTAAGTAAAGTAGTGCAGATGCTGGAAATCTGAATAAAAAACAGCAAAAACCATTCAGAATATTCCATAGATTGCACAGCATTGACAATTGGACAAATTGAAGGTGAAATTCAATGCAGAGCATTGTGAAGTGATTCATTTTGGTAGCAAAAATATAGAGGGAGAATAGGAAATAAAGTCTAAGTTCTAAAGTGTGTTGGTACAGAGGGAACTGGGTATATATGTGCATAAATCTTTGAAGGTGGAAAGTTGAGTGCAGTTAATAAAGTAGACAGTATTTGAGCCCATAACAGCGGTGTAGAGCACAGTGGTATATATCTCAATAGCAAGGAGGTTACAATAAACTTGTGTAAGATACTAGTTTGGCTTTAACTGGAGTGTTCTGTCCAGTTCTGGCCACCATACTTTAGAAAGGACATAAAAACATTGAAGAGAGGGCAGAGAAGATTCACAAAAATGGCTCCAGGGATGGGGAACTTTGGTTATGCAGATAGATTGAAGAAGTTATGAATGCTTTCCTTAGAAAAGAGAAGGTTGAGTGTAAATTCGATAGAGGTAGTCAAAATCATAAAGGCTTTGGCCAGAGTAGAGGGGCAAAAACTATTGACTCGATTGGAAGGCTTGAATGTGAGAGGGTAAGGATTGAAGTAATTGGCAAATGAAGAAAAGGAGATTTGAGGAAAGTATTTGTCACCCATTTAGTGCTTAAGGTCTGTAATGTGCTACCTGAGTGTATGGTGGAGGCAGGTTCAAACAACCATTGAATTTGCAAAGAGAGAGTGAGGGGGAATGAGAGAGAGAGAGAGAGAATGTGGGGAGTGGGGGGAATGAAAGAGAGAGAGAATGGCGGAATGAGAGAGTGAGGGGAATGAAGAAAGACAGTGGGAGGAATGGAAAAGAGAGAACGGGGGAAATGAGAGAGAGAGAGAGAGAGTGGAGGGAATGAAAGAGAAAGAGACAGTGGGGGAAATGAGAGAGAGAGGGAGAATGAGAGAGAGGGAGTGGGGGCGAATTAATGCACTACCTCTATCTAATCCCCTCGATCTGCAGGTTTTTGGATTCTTATTGGAATTTTCAGAGCTATGGAGACAGGGTGAGATAATGACACCATATGACTTGCTCCTTTAGAAATCTTGCATTGATCTGACAAGAGGTTGGTTAGCTTAGATGGCTGGTTTGTACAGTAACACCAACAACGTGGGTTCAATTCCTACACTGGTTGATGTTACTATGAATAACTCTCCTCTCAACCTCTCATAAGGTGTGGTTACTCTCAGGTTAAACCACCACCAATTAACTCTCTCTCTCTAGTACCAGAATGGGACTATCATGGCTTTACCTTTCACTTTTTACAGACATGATGGCCCAAATGATTTACTGGAGCACCTCTGAGATTAGATTAGATTCGATTCCCTACAGTGCGAAAACAGGCCCTTTGGCCCAACGAGTCCACACCGACCCTCCAAAGAGCAACCTATCTAGACCCATTTCCCTCTGCCTAATGCACCAAACACTATGGGCAATTTAGCATAGCCAATTCACCTAACCTGCACATTTTTGGACTGTGGGAGGAAACCCACGCAGACATGGGAGAATGCGCAAACTCTGCACAGACAGTTGGCCGTGGCTGAAATGAACCTGGGACCCTGGTGCTGTGAGGCAGAAGTGCTAACCATTGAGCCACCATCAAACAAAGAAGGGAAGAACTCAAGCAAAGCTGCTTTTGCCAAAACCCTGGGTTAAACCAGGGACCTTTAGATCTTCAGTCTAACGCTCTCCCAACTGAGCTACTTCAGCTATGTAACATACAATGCAACAGATTCTGTGATATGACAAAAGAAACTAATAAATCAGAAAGGTTAACTCAGTTTCTATCTCCATAGGTACCGCCCTGCCAGTTGAGTATTTTCAGCACCTATTGCTTTAAGAAGTTCTTAATTGATTCTCAGTCGAAGACTGTTAGTGTTACATAAACACAAATTCTTTGCTTCTTGATTGTCCTGATCCCTCAATCTATCAGGACATCATCTGGTTCCATGCTAACAATTAATTGGTCAGTCCATATGAAATACTTTGATAATTACAAAATCAATACAACAAAAATAAATGGTGCCAGGTATTTCCAAGTTACATTTGGACATATTTACAATTTGGATTTGCACTCAAATTCAAATTTCACAAAATAAATTCCCAAATCTGATGCTCAAATTTCTCGATCTGAATCCCAAGAAAAGACAATGGGTATTTTCTACACAGCTTTTCCTCACTGCCTGATAACCAACAAACTGCTGGTGACTTGGAGGTAAGAAATTACTTCTCTTCAAATTAGATGAGTGATGAGCTGAATAAGTGTATCCCTCCAGTTTGTCACACAGTGACGTATGACCTCCAACAGTCACACAATAGTGCCAAGGATTCAGCTGCACAGTTCTCTAACCAACAAGGAACAGATGAACAGATGCATGAAGTTCTCCTGGGTTTCCAAGAGACTAAATTCATACAGCTCTTCCAGACAGCTGCAGACAGTTCAAGGGATTGCCAAGAATATTAGGCACAAGGAAGCTTCAGGCTACACTCTGCCAGAATATGGACATGTTCTGCAAGATTGAATACACACCTCTGTGCTAGATAAATCAGTCAGTCAAATTAGAGCAACACCGTTTAAAATAAAGAAAAATCTAACTTTGTTTATTTTGAAAAGAAAGTAAGGAATATGGTGCTCTCTACCCTTATAAGGGTTCCAGAATTTTGCCCATGGAATGCATAAAATAGAATAAACTTTCACTGCAAATTTCCTTCTTTAAATGAAAGGGAAAGTTTTGTCAAGGTGATTGTCACAATGAAAGAAGGAAGCTGCGATTATCTTACAATCTTACGAAGTTTTTCACAGCCAATGAATTATTTTTCAATTGTAGTCAACTGTTATGATGGAGGGAAATGTGACAGTCATTTTATGGACAGCAAGGTCCCACAAAAACTCATGAATTGTAGAGTCCTACAGCAGAGAACCAGATCCTTTGGTCCTACTCATCCATGCCGACCAGATATCCTAAATTAATCTAGTTCCATTTGCCAGCATTTGGCCCATTAACCTCTAAACCCTTCCTGTGCATGTACCCATGAATTGCCTTTTAACTGTTGTAATTATACCAGTCTCCTCCACCTCCTCTGACCGTTCATTCCATACATGTAACACTCTGCCTGGAAAAGTTGACCCCTAGGTCCCTTTTAAATCTTTCCCCTCTCACCTCAAATCTATGCCCTCTAGTTTTGGACTTCCCCTTCCAAGGGAAAGGACCTTGTCTATTTACCCTATCCGTGCCCCTTGTGATTTTACAAACATCTATAAGGTCACCCCTCAGCCTCTGAAGCTCCAGGGAAAATAACGCCAGCCTATTCAGCCTCTCCCAATAGCTCAAACCCTCCAACCCTGACAACATCTTTTCCATAGTATGATTTGGAGATGCCGGTGTTGGACTGGGGTGTACAAAGTTAAAAATCACACAGCACCAGGTTATAGTCCAACAGGTTTATTTGGAAGCACTAGCTTTCAAATCACTGCTTCTTACAAAGGAGTGGCGTTCGGAAAGATAATTCTTCCAATTAAACCTGTTGGACTATAACCTGGTGTTGTTTGATTTTTAACTTCCTATAGCAGGGAGACCTACCGTTTATGTGGTTTGGTCCATGCATCTTTACAGACATAAAATCCTGATCTCCATACAGTTGTTCTTGGTTTACAGTGCTATCACATCCACATGGGGTGAGAGGAATTAAACTTTGCTAATTAAAGCTTTGGCTTAAGTATTCTGAATCATGAAATACATCTCTTAAAATGTTGCCTGTTCCCACACAATTTTATTCACCTTCTGTACCATGTAATCTTTTGAATCATTCATTTTTCAAGGGAAGTGGGCATTCCTGGCAAGGCAGGACTTATTCCACATCCCTAATTGCCCTTGAACTGAGTGCTTTGCAAGGGCTATATCAGAGGGCAATTAAGAGTTAACCTGAAGGTCATTAATGAGCCAGATGGGCTGTTAGTGACAATCAATGATAGTTTTAACAGTAGTGCCTAGTCTGCAATTCCCGAACGATTGATTGAATTCAAATCTCATTAGCTGCTGTGATGTGATATGAACATATATCCAGAACATTGCCTGGAATACTCGATTATTATCAGAGTCAAAAAATGTGGCACAGCCAGTCAGGCCGCAGCCGAGGAGCAGGCGAGGTTTCAAGCATAAGCCCTTCATCAGAAATGTCGGGGGGGAGCTCAAGGGGGCTGAGAGATAAATGGGAGGGTGGTGGGGCTGGGGGGAAGGTAGCTGGGAATGCGATAGGTCAATGAAGGTGGGGGAGGTGATGGTGATAGGTTGGAGTGGAGGATGGAGCAGATAGGTGGGAAGGAAGATGGACAGGGTAGAACAAGAGGGTGATGCCGAGTTGGAGTCTCATTCCTTGTCTAGTCTTCCAGAAAATAAAGACTTGCATTTATGTAGCACCTATCTTCAGAATGCAAATGTGCTTTACAAACAATTAACTGCTTTTGAAATGTGTTTGCTGTGGTCAACGTAATGGCCTATTTGTGCACAGAAATATGACAAGAAGTGAGTCAGAGTTCAAAAAGGACCATAGGCAGTAGACTCTATTAGAGTGAGAGAGAGATCCAATTGGTTATCTATAGCTTGAGGGACATTAGAATGGAACAAGGCAAGGATGCAGACCTCCAGAACTACCATTGTGGGAATGGGCATTGAACCAATATCATTTGGAGTGGCATGGTGGCTCGGTGATTAGAGCTGCTGCCTCACGGGACCTGGGTTCGATTCCAGCCTTGGGCGAATGTGTGGTGTTTGCACATTCCCCCTGTGTCTGCATGGGTTTCCTTCGGGTACTCTGGTTTCCTCCCACAGTCCAAAGATATGCAGGTTAGGTGAATTGGCCATGCTAAATTGCCTTTAGTGTTCAAGAATGTGTAGGTTAGGTGCATTAGTCAGGGGGAAACGTAGAGTAATTGGAGAATCAGTCTGTGTAGGTCATTCTTCGCACGGTTTGTGTGGACTTGCTAGGCCGAAGGGCCTGTTTCCACTCTGTAAGAATTCTAATAGCAAAATGAACCTACCACACAGCAAATGTTTAGATCATCTGTTTTATGAATGTTGATCCAGTGATGAACATTAGTCATTGATGGAGCTCCCATGCTCTTCGTTGAGTAGTGCATTGGGATATTTAATGTTCAGGGTTTATGGTAATGTGGTATAACATCTTACCTGCGAAAGAGGACCTCCACCAATAAAGCACACCTTCAAAATTAGCACTGGAGTATCAACGCCAAGTTTCTGGTACAGCTTATGAGCTCATAACCTTCTGATGGAGAAAGTCAGAACTCACATAACACCAGGTTATAATCCAAAAGGTCGATTTAAAATCATGAGCAGCTCTCCGAAAGCTTGTGATTCTAAACAAACCTGTTGGACTTTAACCTGATGTCATGTGACTTCTGACTTTGCTCAGTCAAACACTGGCATCTTCACAGCACTTCTGATGGAGGGCATCAGTACCACCAGTGAGCCATGGGAAATACAGCAGCAACATGAATGCAACTTTGGTCCCAAATACTTTTCAATTTAACAACGAGTCCTGTTTTTCTCTTGATGCCTTCACATCACCGTCAGAATTTTAAAGTAGGTCACTGCGTTATAAAACAAATGTACATTTGTGGTTTGGATTTCATGCAGTCCTTCTTTAATATAACAACTTAGGTACATTCCGACCTTCATATAAATTGTTCTGCACCATTGGTCTGCCATCTGGAGATTTTATTCCATTCTTCTTTGTATTTAAGTAAAGCTTTGGAGCTTATAAATTCGGGTTATTTCTATAGTGTCAACTTGCATTTGGCATTAAGATAGCCGTGAAAATTTAACACTTAATTCCTTTTTAGGCAGCTTATGAGAGTGAATTGAGCATCTCATGATTGCAACGAGCTGAAAGTCTGTAAAATTATACCAATAATCAATTCAGCCTCAAATAAAAATAAAAGCATAGGGTGGAATTTTCCTCTCTCCAGTCAGGCGTGAATAATAATGAGAAAAATGGGAAAATAGGGTGAGAGTGAGAAAAGTTAAACTCTCAATGTCAAAAACATTTTCTCGATTTTCCTTAATTTAAGCTTTATTTAAATAATGGCTTCAGTATCGCACCATCTCATTAAAGCCACAGCTCATCTCGCAACTATCAATTCTCCCCTCCTTCAGTGCTGTTTCTTAGATGAAGCAGGATGACCAATAGTGCAGGAACACTCCCAAAGACTTCTGCATTCTGCAAGAAAAAGCGCTCCCATCCTTTCTCTACTGCCTTACCCTTACAACAGGGCCCACCACTTTCTCTAACTCTGCCACTGCCCACACCTCTCACCAATGCTCACGGACTCTTTAGTTTGGGAACATGATCAATGTGGACTGGTTGGACTGAATGGTCTGATTCCATGACTCCATGACTCTCATTATTGCATTATGCTCTCACCCATCTCATCTCCCACACGACTAAACTAACTTGGCCTCTGCATTCCTTTGGGGAACACCCCACCATCCTTCCTGCTCTGTAACACCACTAACGCCTCTTCCATTCTGTCCATCTCACTCAACCCTTCCCTTTGTCTCATTGCAGGAGAAGTGGTGCAACTGCTGGGTGGAGAGTTAGAGAGAGAGAGAGAGAGAGAGAGAGAGAAAATCATCAAGAGTCATACAACATAGAAAAGCCCCTTTGGCTCATTGAGTTTGCACTGAAAATAACCACCACTAGGGGTCGGCTAAACTCAGTTTCCTGCACTTGTCCCATATCTTTGAATGTTATGATATTTGAAGTACTCATTCAGAAATTTTTTAAAGGTTGTAAGATTTCCAGTCTCTACTATTTTCTCCAGACAGTGTATTCCAGATTCCCACCACCTGAATCTCCTGCCCCTTACCCTAAAACCATGCCCCCCTCAGTCTTCTCTGCTCTAAAGAAGGCAATCCAAGCCTATCTAATTTCTCCGTATAGCTTAATTTCTCCATCCTGGTGAATCTCCTCTGTACCCCCCTCTAGTGCTATCACAGATGGGGAATGGGGGTGGGGGGTGGGGGGAGGGGGGGAGGTGGTTGGGGGGAGGCGGAGGGGGGCTGGTTTCTTCTACAGGACGAAAGTTCTGGACTTTTCTGAAAAGGAGCATAACCACTCAGGTGAAAATGGACTTCTTCAGTTAACCACAGATGGTGTTTCCTCCCTTTCAAATTTATTTCTTTTGGGGGAATGTATTCTGAGTAATCTGAAATCACCACTTAAATGACTGTTGTTGCATCTTGATCTATCCCCAGCCTAGCACACCAGTTCACAACAGCCGGTTCAGCTTACATGCACAAAAGCTGTCCTTGTTTAAGTTTTAATTGCTAGTTTTAGATCCAATCTTCTCCTTTTCTGATTTTAAATTCAATCATATTGTGGTCACTACAACCTTAGGGTATTTTTACTCTGATTTCTGACATAATATCAAATCTCATCTAACCTGCTCTGTTATGGTTGTAGAATGTATTGCTCTGAGAAACTATCTTAAAAGCATTGGTCAGTCAAGAGGAAACTCCCTTTGCTCTCAACTGCTGACTATCAAGAGACTTCACTTTACAATACCCTGATAAGATATCCTGATAACTGTTTTAAGAGCTAGCATGTCAGTGACGAATAATGCACTGTTTCATTGACTTGATTTTCTGCCTCATGGTCAGTAGGAACATGTACCTGACTTTGCACATTTGCATGGCTTTGCATGGGTTTCCTTTAAGCCATGGGCTGTCCTGTGTGAGACTGTCCACCAGTTTCCTCCCACAGCCCAAAGATGTGCACATGATGTGGATTGGCCCATTCCGACGTGCCACAGTGAGAAACCGTAATGACCTCCTCAGGAGACAGACACGAGCTGCAACCAACAGGGTACCCTTCATTGTCCAGTACTTCCCGGGAGCCAAAAAACTACGCCATGTTCTTCGCAGCCTGCAACACATTATCAACAAGGATGAGCACCTCGTCAAGACCTTCCCCATGCCTCCACTTTGGGACAGGCAACAATGAAAAGAGGCTGAGCAGAGGCTGATAGTCAAGGTTGGTACCCATGGGGATGGTCTCAACCGGGACCTTGGGTTCATGTCACACGACAGGTGACCCCATTGCACTATACACACACACAGACATACACACACACACAGACCCTCTCTCATACACTCCCACACTCCCTCTCACAGACTTATACCCCTTTACGCTCACACTCACACACATACACACATTCTCTCAGACATTCATAACTGCGCCTCCACGGGCTCATATGCACACATACACATATAATTTTGTGGGATGAATTTGCACTTGCAGAATTACATTTTATTTTGCTCAAAAACTGCATGAATCCATGTAAGATTCTGCAGATCAATTTTTTAGATTAGAATCAGTCTGACCGTTGTGGCACAGACAGTCTCACCCAGGACAGCTCACACATTAAATGCATTATCTGGGCCGACATGACACCAATTGTTAAAGTTCACTTGAGAATGTAACTTATAAAAAAGTTCTGCAATTTACATATGAAAGAACTGAAGCAACATGTTCATTCTAAAAGATGAGAGACTTAACAAATAATCTGGGTCTTTTTCAATATATAATATCAATCACATCACACTGTAAACTTTTGTGAAAAATTCGGTGTCTTACAATCTTACTCCGCAACCACCTGATGAAGGAGCACTGCTCCGAAAGCTAGTGCTTCTGAATAAACCTGTTGGACTATAACCTGGTGTTGTGTGATTTTTAGCTTTGTAACTTAATGCTGTTTGTGCAGTTTTACTCTGCATAGATTGGCTGCTGCATTACATTAAGTACAACACATTCAAAGGTACAATGACTGTAAAGCGATTTGGGATGTTCTGAGTCATAGAGTCAGACAGCACGGAAACAGACCCTTCAGTCCAACCAGTCCATGCCGACCACAATCCCATATTAAAATAGTCCCACCTGCCTATATCCTGGGGGCACGCAGAAGGAAGGACAGGCCGGAGCGAAGCAGATGTCAGCTACTGGAGAGGGACAGCGGCCAAGCGAAGCTCCGACAGGACAGACAGAGGAGGAGGAGAAGGGAAAGAAGGAGGCAGAGGAATGGATCCAGGTACAAAACAAGAGGAAGAAAACCCGCCCGGCCACCAAAACCTCCCAGAAAAGGGGGAAAAGGCAGCTGCACGGGGAAGACACAGACAGCTCTTCGGAGGGTGAGGACGGGCACAAGGAGGGTCGTCACCAAAAGAAGAGGCAGAGCCCTGCGGGGAGAAAGGAGGGCAGCACCTGTCAACCAAGGGACGAACCTCCTGAGGCAATGGGAAACGACCAGCCCCCACCAGGTGAAAGCCAGGAGGGCCCCACCGCCACCCAGCTCCAGGTCACTGGGAGCAATGACCCTCTGACAGTCCCGCTGTCAGATATAGAAGCAGACAGTGTGGACCCTGGTCCCGGCCCGATGACACCGGAGTGGGCAAATGGACCGAGTGAGGAGCTGGACAGCTCCCTCAGCCCTGCGAGGGTCCAGCAGTTTGTGTTCACCATGGGGATGTAGACAACTACCCCAGAGGGGCAGGACCAGCGGCAATTGGACACGGGTAACCTCACAACTTGTTAAAAAAATGGGGATAAAAATTGCAAGTATTAATGTGCACAGCCTAAAATCTGCTGCGCGGTGTGTTTCAACGCTGGCCTTCCTGGGCAACGATAACCGCTCCTCAGGCCTGGGTATCCTGTTGCGGGGAGGTAACTTCACCATCTCTGAGGTTAAGGAGGTGGTGGGCGGGCGCCTCCTCGTCGTGGATGTTGCAGGTTGGCCGTCCTGCAACAGCTTCCACTGTTGCTGGCTACATCCAGGCCGGTCATTCTGGCCAGAGACCTCAACTGTATCATTGATGCAGATGGACGATCCGGCAGGGGGGTCAGTAAACTGGACGCCACGTCCAGAGCCCTGATGGACACGGTAAAAGATGCCAAGCTGCACGACGTCTTCAGCATCCCTGCAGACAGAGCGCAGCGTAGATACACCTGGTCACGGGCAGACGGGTCTATTCGCTCAAGGATGGATTACCTGTTTGTGTCCCGAATGCTCTCGGTCAGATCCACCAACATCAAGCCGGTGTTCTTCTCTGACCACTGCCTCCTGCTGGCCGACTGTCACCTACAGGACGAACAGCGGGCTGGCAAGGGAACGTGGAAGCTGAACACAAAGCTGTTGACCCCGGGAAACATCAAGGAGCTCAAGAGGGACTACGCAGGTTGGAGAACCGTGAAGCCCCTCTTTGAGTCTCCAGCAGACTGGTGGGAAACAGTAAAAGGGAACATCAAGAGGTTCTTCATCCTCAAAGGAGTTCAGGAGGGGAGAGAGAGGCAGGGAAAACTGTCCCAACTCCAGGAAAGTATGCAGAACCTGCTCCTTCTGCAGACGATGGGGGTAGATGTCGCGGATGACCTCCAGGAGGTGAAGGGCCAGCAAGCCTCGCTCTTTGCCCCGAAGGCCTCCAAGATAATCTTCCGGTCCAGAGCCCACTCCGTGGAGCAGGACGATACGTGCTCACGTTTCTTTCTTCCAGAAGATGCACAAAGAGAGCTCCGTGCTCAGCAGCCTGAAGGAAAAGATGGCTCGGTAATGTCATCTCAGGCTGACGTCATGAGGATCAGTAAATCCTTCTATGCCAGTCTGTATGACCCGAAGCCAACCGACAGCGCGGCCTCCCAGTCGTTCCTGTCCTCTATCACGGAGGTCCTAGACGACGGAACACGAGAGAGGCTGGACCAGTCACTATCTCTGGACGAGCTGACCAAGGCCCTCGAGTCCTTCGAAAAGAATAAAACTCCCGGAAGCGATGGCTTACCGGTCGAGATCTATTCTGCTCTTTGGGACCTGATCGGCCAGGACCTGCTGGAGTGAATCCATGAGGAAAGCCATCATTGCTCTCATCTACAAGCAGAAGGGGGAGACAGAGGAAATTAGAAATTGGAGACCAATCTCACTGTTAAACACAGACTACAAAATCTTGTCAAAGGTCATCGCCAACCGGGTCAGGTCTGCTCTGGGATCGGTGATCTACCCTGACCAAACCTGCGCTGGACCGGGCAGGAAGAGCTCTGAGAGTCTCACAGTCCTCAGGGATACAATCGCCTATGTGCAGGACAGGGGAGTGGACACCTGCCTCATCAGCCTGGACCAGGAGAAAGCCTTTGACAGGATATCGCATCCATATATGAGGGATGTCCTCTCCAAAATGGGCTTTGGGGAGGGAATCGGTAATTGGATCAGACTGCTCTACACCAACATTGTCAGTGCAGTCTCAATCAATGGGTGGGAATCAGACAGCTTCCCTGTAAGATCTGGAGTCAGGCAGGGCTGCCCTCTCTCTCCTGCCTTGTTTGTGTGCTGCATAGAGCCATTTGCCGAGTCCATCAGGAAGGATGTGAGCCTGAGAGGGGTGACTATTCCTGGCAGTGGGGGCCTGCAGGTTAAGGCTTCCCTGTACATGGATGACGTTGCCATTTTCTGCTCGGATCCGCTGTCCATGCACAGACTCATGTGCATATGTGACCAGTTCAAGCGGGCCTTGGGGCCAAGGTAAACCTAGGCAAGAGCGAGGCCATGCTCTTCGGGAACTGGGCTGACCAATCCTCTATCCCCTTCACCGTCAGGACTGACCACCTGAAGGTGCTGGGTATTTGGTTCGGGAGGGCTGGGGCGTGTGCCAAAACCTGGGAGGAGCGGATCAGGAAGAGGAGACAGAAACTGGGCAGATGGGAGCAACGGTCGCTCTCCATCGCGGGAAAAAACCTGGTCATCAGGTGTGAGGTACTCTCAGTATTGTTATATGTGGCACAGGTCTGGCCTATCCCCAGGACCTGTGCCGCCGCAGTCGCCCGGGCCATCTTCCACTTCATGTGGAGATCAAAGATGGATCGGGTCCGAAGATATACAATGTACAAAGACCGGTGCAATGGGGAAAAAAACACGCCCAATGCCACCCTCACCCTGATGGCCACCTTTGTGTGTGGCTGCATCAAGCTGTGCGTGGATCCCTGGTACGCAAACACCAAGTGTCACTACGTACTGAGGTTCTACCTGTCCCCGGTGTTGCGAAGGATGGGCCTGGCCTCGCTGCCGCGGAACGCTCCGAGTAGTTGGACCGTTCCGTATCACCTGTCCTTCATGGAGAAGTTTATGAAGAAAAACACCTTTGAGCACAAGTCCATCAGGAAGTGGTCAGCAAGTAGTGTCCTCGAGATCCTTCCGGAAAAGGAGAGGGCGGATCCTATTGAGTGATTCCCTGAGCAGTCTGTCAAAGCCATTTGGCAGAATGCCTCATCGCCAGAGCTTTCCAACAAGCACCAAGACGTGGCTTGGCTGGTGGTGAGAAGGGCTCTGCCTGTGAGATCCTCTATGCACGCCCGGACTCTCTGCCGCACTGCACGCTGCCCTCGAAGCGGCTGCGGGGGGGGGGACGAGACTGTCACACACCTCCTTCTGGAATGTGCCTATGCAGAGGAAGTCTGGAAAGGAATGCAGTGGTGTTTGTCGAGGTTCGTCCCGAGCAGCGCTGTGATGCGACCTGTTCCCCGGGACGCACACCGAGACAAACATCAACTGTGCCTGGAGCATCATCAACTCGGTGAAGGATGCTCTCTGGGCGGTCCGAAACCTGTTGATCTTCCAGCTGAAGGAGTTGACCCCGACTGAGTGTTGCAGACTGGCACATTCCAAGGTCCAGGACTACGTGTTGAGGGACACGCTGAAGCTTGGGGCAACTGCTGCCAAGGCGCGGTGGGGAAAGACCACCGTGTAAGATCGGCCTGCCTAAAGAAGAACAGGGGGCCCAGGCAGTCATTTGGGCTCTGCTGATGCCTCAGCTAAAAATATAATCGTACAGACCTGTAAATAGGAATGATTACTCTGTTTCGGTATGCAAACAAATGGAATGTTTATATATGTATGGCATGTCCAATTGTATAGATAATCAAAGTATTTATGAATAAAGTATATTTTTGAAATAAAAAAAATATTAAAATAGTCCCACCTGCCTATATCCTGCCAAACATTTCCTATTCATGTCCTTATCTAAGTATCTTTTGAACATTGTACCTGTGCCCACATCCACTTCTTCCTCAGGAAGTTCATTCCTGATGCACCCACTGTGTAAAAGATGTGTCCCTCGTGCCTTTTTTAAATCTCTCTCTTCTCACCTTAAAAATATGTTGCCTCCCACATCTCACACCCTAAGGAAAAGACATTTACCACCAGACTTATCTATTCCCCTCATGATTTTATAAACCTCCATAAGTTCACTTCTCAACCTCCTCTGCTCCAGTGAAAAAACCTTTTCAGCCTTTCTTAAGATGTAGCATAAAAGCAAACATTTATTGTTCCTTCACCTGGTTTCCTCATTTATTGTTCTTTTTCTGTTTTTAATAATTGGCGAAACAGCAATATGGCACAGAATATTCACATTGCTGGAAAATAACCACCAGCTTAAGCTTTAGAAAGTCTGATACCAAGCCAAACAGTTCTCCATGGTAACACTTTCCGAAAATATAATTTTTGTATTCTACTTTATCCATACGGGAAGAGATCATTCAGAATGTGAAGCCTTCAATTGCAGATCTAAACTTAAAAAGCAGTATAAATATCAGTGAGTACATTGCTCACCTCTGCCATCCTAACACCAGTTGCTCACCTAGCTGTTATCATTCTTGTATTTGATATCAACTTGTCAGAGCAAATTATGTAGTTCTCTATTAGACTGATCATGACATTCTTTTCGTCTGCAGTATTCGTTAAAGGTGCCATTGAATTGTATGATGCTCTGGAGGGTTTTATTTTGCAACGCAATGTTGTTTTTAGCTCTTCAGTTACCGAGCATTGAGTTTCAGCCAACTGTGAAAAAGTCAATACGCTAATTCAATAATTCATATACAACATTTACATTTCGAGGGATTTGCTTCAGTAGAAAATATCAAGCTGTGTTCCTGCTAATGTAACTTTAATCAGATACATTCATTCACTTCTCAGGTAGTCATAAGTCAATACTGACAACCATGGCTCCTCAGAAGCATTCATTCAACTGATGTGTTCAGCCCAGTGTCCTCCTTCTATTCCTTTCACTATTTATAAAAAGTGCCTGCATGAAGCCGTGCTTTTCAATTTTAAATTAAAAAGTTAACACAAAGGAACAGTTTTTTTTTCCAGTGAATAGAATCACTCACCTCTGACTTTTCTGCGCCTGCTACAACTTACATGTGTTTCCATTTTTTTTAACTCAAGCAAAAGATTTTGCCTGACACTACGACCTGGGGAGTCCTCGCAGACAAAAACTGAAATTGTTGGAAAAGCTCAGCAGATCTGACAGCACCTATGCTGAGAAATCGGAGTTAATGTTGTGGGTCGAGTGACCCTTCCTCATAACCGATGATGAGATCTCAAAGTTAGAGGTACCATCTTTCCGAGTAGACACTAAATCCTAAGATCCCACATGGGTAGACAGCAGAAGATGAATTGTGACGAAGGTTTGACGGGGTTATTGCTATTTGTGGAAGATTGCTGTGCACAAATTGGTTGCCATGATTCCTACAGTACAACAGCGATGACATTTTTATGTCTTACATTTGTAAAAGATATGATCAATCTAAACCTTTCCTTTAAATGATAAAAGTGATGATGTATAAGCACAATCTACTTTAAAGTGATAGTTGAAACTCTCCTCAGATTTCAGAGATGCTTCTCAATGAAATTGGACTTGCTCTTATCATTTGCAACTTTTAGCATTTTCACTAATTGGGTAACATCTAAATCCCAGGTGAAGAACTGCAATTAGTTGCTCAAAGCTGTAATAATAATAGAAAAGGCTAGCAAAACTCAACCGGTCTAACAACTTTGTGGAGGGATAATACAGAGCTAATTGGTTGGATCTTACCAGAAATCAGCTAAGTGTTATTTTTGCCAACTTTGATGGAGAGCTGGCAAAATA
Source organism: Chiloscyllium punctatum (assembly GCF_047496795.1). Lineage (NCBI taxonomy): Eukaryota > Metazoa > Chordata > Chondrichthyes > Orectolobiformes > Hemiscylliidae > Chiloscyllium > Chiloscyllium punctatum. The sequence continues at coordinate 18,788,632 of NC_092786.1, forward strand.
AATTTTCTTGTGTAGTTGTCCCAAACTCGCCTCATTAACATTATGGCGCACCTCCAGGGTGCTTTGTATGTCTGATTCTCTCACTTGATATAGGTGGAAATAAGAACAAAGCCCCTGGGATTCCTGACACTTGACGTCATGTTTAAAAGGCCATGGTGCAGCCAGCCTGGGTTCCCATGCTGCTTTGCATGGTTTCTGTCATTAACATGGGGATAAGAATTCAAGATGGTGCTGACACAGGATGACTGTTTGTGAGCTCTCTACAGCAGATCTTCCTCTCATATTTCTTACAATAGTTCTGCAGTTTTAAACCTCAATTCTAAGTCTGTAAAAATTACCACCAACATTCGCTTCTAATATTGATCTTGCCTTTTGAGCACCTTCCTTGCAGCTGTAACTTTATATTCCTCACTCTGTTCTATGATCTTTGTATGGCATGATCTGGCTGTATTGCATGCAAAACAAAACATTTCACTGTACTTTGGTACATGTGACAGTACTAAATCAAATCAAATCATATTAAATACAGAGAAATTGATGCTCTGCTTTGTGGAGAGGATGGACTGGATAATGGAGTGATACAGAAGAACACTGTCCTCTTTCTCTGGACCAGCAGGGGAAACCATCACACCAGAATCTGTCCAGGTGAGTGGACTTTCAACCTTCCAGAAAAGCACTGAGCAACGTAAGTCGTAGGTCAATGACCTTCTCGGCTGCCAGTGTAAATGCTGATATATTCTTTCTGCTGTCCCACACACACTCTATTGCGGTTACCGCATCCACCTTCCCACCAAGGCTCATGCTGTACCACTCTCGCTGTCACGTCCAACATCTTCCCTCATTCACTCTCACCCAAACATTCTCTCCCACTCCCACCCACCCCCCCCCCACCCCCCCCAGCTCCCTGTGGGAGTGCAAGCCGAGGAGGGTGCATTGCCTTTGGGCGGGGAAACGCTCAGTATGTCTGGACCCTCTAGACCTCAGAGGTCCACTGTCTAAACCTCCAAGGCCAATGGGCTCCATTGTAAGGCAGGTTCTGTCTACCCCAGCTATAGATCCTGAGGCTGCAGTGAGACAGAGTGGGAGAAAATGAAAGTAAAATGAAAGAAGAAGTAAAGGCTGTAGGTGGGGCACGGGTGACAATGTGTGGAAAATATCTGACCATATTTATTAATATGTGAAGGTGCAGAGCCTGGCCTTCCTCAGCTCTGTGTGAGATTGCATGGTCCAAGCTCTGAAGTAAGACACTCCTGCACAATGGGAATAGACTGTGAGACTTTGATATTTGCTACTTTGGCAAATGGTGAAGATTTCTAGGCTACAGTAACATTGCCTGTGTTTCACACTCAATACTGGCATTGATTCCTAAGTCTGTATAAAGTGGTGAAGAATACTTTGGCCCTAGATTTGTACTGCACACTGTAGGTTAATGCTTGAGGTTTGCATATAGCATGTAGTGCTCACTGATATGTTTCAGTTCTACTGTAGGGAGTCTGGAGGTAATGTTGTTGACCCCCTAAAGGCCCTCACTTAACTCAAAATTGAGGCCCTCGCCTCAGAGAAGAAGCCATTTATCCCACTCACTCCAGGGGTGATCACAGCCATTTTCATCTCCATTGCATTCTTGTGACTTACAACATGAAGGAGGGTGATAGTGATCACTCCTCATGTAGCCTCTTACCCTTGGTGAAGCCCCTAAATGCATACAGTCCCTTCTTGGTAGCAAGAAGCTACCAAGCTTTGAACTTCCCCACGTTCCCACAGAACCCATCTATCTAATCTTAAAGATGGCAGCAGTAGAGTAGGCAGCGTTTGGGCTTCTATTCTCGGGCTTGTCCTCTTTGAACACAATTTTCTTTTTCTTTTTCCTACTTTCCCCTTCTTCTTTTCTCAGTTTTATTCTGTTTTTGCTCAAATTTACCTGATAAAGAGAGCTCCTTAGTAGGAAGGCGGATTCAATGGGTTACGAAGTCTTCAGAGGCAGCGTGGCTACAGAGTTGGCCGGCCTGTGAAGCCTGGAGTGGGAGTTTCGCGTCCACATGGAGTGGAACCCTAGTGGCAGCCTGGCGTGGGCTGGTGTAGCCCGGAGCGGGAAACACTCAGCGGCATGTTGAGGGCTGGTGTAGCCTGGAGTGGGAATCTCTCGGCAGTATGGTGAGGGAGGGGAAGCTCTGAGCAGGATTGTAGCAGCAGAGATTGAAAAGGCGGGCTCTCTTTGAGTATCTTTTTTTAAAATTTTAAGCCAATGTGGTACACACTTCTTCCTGTATTTTATATTGACTACACATGACAATAAATTATTCAATGAATGATTCTATAAATTCACCCCCATCCACTGCTGGCATGTCAAGGCAACATGGCCGATAGTGAAGTGCACTGCTCCATCCCAAGAAAGCCAGGGTCCTGCGGAGTGTCAATGAGATTCCCTCCTGCATTAACTCTTTCCCTTCAGCTCTTTATTGTCTGCTCCCCACACTGCTTTGTCTCTATACACAATTGCTATTTGCTCTGCATCTCAGCATTCTGCACCAAACAGAAGGTGATACACATATGGAACGAGCTGCCACACAAAGTGGTAGAGGCAGGTACAGTTACAACATTACAACACATTTAGACAGGTGCATGGATATGGGACAAAAGGTTTAGAGGGATATGGGACAAATGCTGGTAAATGGGACTAGTTCAGTTTAGGAAACCTGACTTGATATCTGTTTCTCTCCCCTGGGGCACCTACAGGGCTTAGTGTGGTTCACTCCCCTGACTCTAGAGATACAAACTCTCTGAACCTGACCTGCCAAGTGACTGCTATTGACCTTACTCTGCTATGGTGGATCGGTGGCTCAGTGGTTAGCACTCCTGCCTCACAGCACCTCCAGCCTTGGGTTCGATTCCAGCCTTGGGTAACTGACTGTGTAGGTGTTTGCACATTCTCCCTCCCAGTGTCTGCATGGGTTCCCTCTGAGTGTTTGGGTTTCCTCCCACAGCCCAAAGATGTGCAGATTAAGTGGATTGGCCGTGCAAAATCATCCATAGTGTTCAGGGATGCACAGCAGTGGTTAAACACTCCATGCAGAGTTACAGAAATGGGGTGGGTGTGTGTGGGATATTCTTTGGAATGTCTGTGCAGACTCGATGGGCCAAATGGCCTCTTTCAGCACTGTAGCAATTCTACAAATCGTAGACTGAAGGGTGTCTCCTTTGACCTGAGGACTTAAACTTTGAGACAGGGTTGGTTGCTGGAAGCATATACAATGTGTTTCCCATGTTAGCTGCTGGCTCATGGTGCAAGCATGAGGTTGATGCAACATGTTAATGTATGACAAGTGTCCACGCCTTTGACTGATGGTCACTGACAAACTGCCTGGCTCTGAATGGGCGCCCTGTTGAGATTCTATGATTCCATGCTCAAAGGTGTGTCAGATTCTGTGAGGACTGTCGGTTTAAACTATCCTGTTTATTTTTCTAGTGACCTGTGAGTCTTCACATGGGAAATGTTCTCTGTTCACCATTTATACTGAATTTGTGAACTCATCCTTGGGCTATTTCATGTTGGAGATGGGATCAATCTGACTATCATGAATCTGCAGGTAGGTGGGACATCCCAGGAGTTTGGATAAAGGCTTGTGGTTGAGGCAAAACTGGAGGTTGGCTGAGTGCAGGAGCAGGGTAAAAGACCCCTTTCCGTTTCTTGACCTGGTGCTCCTGATGCAGTCAGTGGTTCAGCTATATATAGTCAAAACATCTTACCAGTCTAAACTATCATGCACATCTCTTTATTTACAAAATCCCTCACCCACTGTGATGGGCCAGACAAAACCGCCTCAAAACATAACAAGGAGATAATCTAGATCCTAATTATTTCTTATTTTAAAGGGAAGTGTCAGGCATTACAATCTGGAGGCAACTCAATTGATCAGACTACTAGGCTTGAAGTAAAACACACGTTAATCATACACTATTGTTAAAATGCAGATACAGTAGAAAGAAAAGAATTAGCTTAATTGTAATTCTATTGAAATACTCAATAAAATAATAAACTACTTATTAACCGTTTCAATATAGTAGCATCCCATAAGCACACCCTTACAAAGGCAAATTCAGTAAAATAGATGATCTCATAAACAATTCTAGCAGCAGGAAGAGAACCCTAGTTTTTAGCTGTAACAGAGAGAGGAAAAAGCATTTCAACATCCAGCTTCAAGATCCCAGCAACGGCTATGGAATGTTAAAACGAAAACTCCTGGTCTGTGAGAGCTGGCCACACCCATTCAGGCTGCTTATATTGTTTCAACTTAAAAAAAACCCAAGGCCTCACAAGCTGTTTACTTTATTGGCTTTGAGCAGACCGCTCACACCTCTCTCCATAAAAAAAGGACAAAATACACCTCTTAAATCCACAGTGTCATCACATTCCACTTCCTCAATGTCACTCCATTCACCACCATTCTCATTTCTTCATAACACACTCTGATGGAATACAGGGAGAACTAGCCATTTGGATATAGAACTGGTTCGAAGGTAGAAGACAGAGGGTGGTGGTGGAGGGTTGTTTTTCAGACTGGAGACCTGTGGCCGTGGAGTGCCACAAGGATCAGTGCTGGATCCACTATTTTTCATCATTTATATACATGATTCGGATGTGACGTAGGAGGTATATTTAGTAAGTTTGCAGATGACACCAAAATTGGAGGTGTAGTGGACAGCAAAGAAGGTTACCTCAGATTACAACAGGATCTTGACCAGATGGGCCAATGGGCTGAGGAGTGGCAGATGGAGTTTAATTTAGATAAATGCGAGGTGCTGCATTTTGGGAAAGCAAATCTTAGCAGGACTTATACACTTAATGGTAAGGCTCTGGGGAGTGTTACTAAACAAAGAGACCTTGGAGTGTAGGTCATAGCTCCTTGAAAGTAGAGTCGTAGGTCGAAGGCATTTGGTATGCTTTCCTTTATTGGTCAGAGGATGTTGTGAAAGTTGAAAAGATTGACAAGGATGTTGCTCGGGTTAGAAGATTTGAGCCATAGAAAGAGTTTGATTAGGGTGGGGCTGCTTTCCCTGGAGCATCGGAGGCTGAGGGGAGACCTTATCAAGGTGTATAAAAATGTGTGGGACTTGGATAAGGTAAATAGACAAAGCCTTTTCCCTGGGGTGGGAGAGTCAAGAATTAGAGGGTATAGGTTTAGGGAGTACAAAGTTAAAAATCTCACAGCATCAGATTATAGTCCAACAGGTTTGTTTGGAAACACTAGCTTTGGGAGTGGTGCTCCTCCAACAGGTGATTGTGGAGAATAAGATTGTCAGACACAGAATTTATAGCAAAAGTTTACAGTGTGATGTAACTGAAATTATATATTGAAAAATACCTGGATTGTCTCATCTTTTAGAATGGCCATGTTGGTTTCAGTTCTTTAATTTGTAAATCATAAAACCTTTTTGTAAAATTTGCATTCTCAAGTGCACTTTAACAATTGGTGTCATGTCAGCCCACAAAAGATATTTACGGTCTTAACTCCCTGTGAGGCAGCCTGTGCCACAACAGTCAGAATGATTCTAATCTAAAAAACGGATTTACAGAATCTTACATGGACTCATGCAGTTTTTGAGCAAAATAAAATGTAATTCTGCAAGTACAAATTCACCCACAAATTTATATGTGCATTTGGGTGTGTGGGCACGGTGGGGGAGTTTGTGGAGGGGTTTTGGGTGTCTGTGAGAGGGGGTGTGTATGTGTGAATGTGAGTGTAAAGGCGTTTAAGTCTGTGAGAGAGTGTGTGTGGGAGTGTATGTGTGAGTGTATGAAAGCAGGCCTGAGTGTGTGAGGGTGTGTATGTGTGCGCGTGCATGTATGTGTGGGTGTGTGTGTGGGTATGTCTATCTGTCTGTGTGCGTCTGTCTATGTGTATGTATAGTGTGATGAGGTCACCTGTAGTGGGACATGAACCCAAGGTCCCAGTTGAGGCCATCCCTATGGGTAGGGTGAGATGGGAAAGATATAAAAGAGACCTAAGGGGTAACTTTTTCATGCAGAGGGTGGTATGTGTATGGAATGAGCTGTCCAAGGAAGTGGTGGAGGCTGGTACAATTACAAAAGTTAAAAGGCATCTGGATAGGTAAATGAATAGGAAGGGTTTGAAGGCATATGGACCAGGTGCTGGCAGGTGGGGCTAGATTGGGATAGGATATCTGGTCGGCATGGACGAGTTAGCCTGAAGGGTGTGTTTCCGTGCTGTACATCTCTATGACTTGATGATCATCCCATCATTCTCTGTCACCTTTTTTCCCTTTTCACACCCACCTGTCTCACTGTCATCTCTTCAGCCTTGTTCATTATTCATTTAATTACAGAATTCACATGTCCTATTATAATCAGTTGGATGCCATTGAATAAGCCAGAAAACTCCCCTAGCAAACAAACAGACAGGTCAGAGTAGCTGCTTTAACAAAATCAAGCACTTGTAAAATTTGTAGGCAGTTGGATTGAAACTGGAAAACTTCCAAATAAGCCTTTACAACTGCTATTCCTACAGACAAGAAGGCTAAATGCATAATAGGGATGGAAATAGTTAAACTTTTACACTTGATCATTGTACTAGACTATCTTCACAGAATAGAATCCCTACAGTGTGGAAACAGGCCATTTGGCTCAACAAGTCCACACCAATCTTCCAAAGAGTAACCCACCCAGACCCATTCCCTATTACTCTACATTTACCCCTGACAAATGCAAGTAACCTACACAACCCTGAACGCTACGGGCAATTTAGCATGGCCAATTCACCTGGCTTGCACATCTTTGTGAGTGTGGGAGGAAACTGGAGCACCCAGAGCAAACCCACATAGACACAGGGAGAATGTGCAAACGCCCCACAGACAGTCACCTGAAGCTGGAATCAAACCTGGGACCCTGGTGCTGTGAGGCAGCAGTGGTAAACACTGAGCTACCGTGCCACCCATAAATACCTGCAAGAGGCAGTATCCCATCACCGAGTCACCCTTTATTTGCATGTGTACAGCATACTGGTTATGGCCAGCCAGCTCGAAATCCCCTAAGTGAGAATATTCTGAATTCCCTGTTTATTTCTTTTCTTCTATTTTCTCTCTTTACCCCCACACTACGGCCTAACTGCAGAGCTGATTTTTCCCCAGCCCCCATGGTGTGTGTGTGCAGGTGTGGAGACACAGTGAAAGACACAAGATGCAAGAATCTTTATTCAAATTTCCACCAACAGGAAGAAAGGAAACACCCGAGTGGCCAGTGACAAGCTATGCCCTTAACATTGCTGTTTCACATCAAAGGGCAAAGCTGTGTGATAATTCCCTGTTTATCCTTTTTTTTTCTTAGCTACTCCAGGGACAGACCCCTTCAAGGAGGAGAGTCCTTGCACGTGCGCACACTGACACTGATCCAACTCTCAATAGGAAAACACCAGAGTGGCCAGTGACAAGCTATGCCCTTAACATTGCTGTTTTTTTTACATCAAAGGGCAATTCTGTGTGGCAAACCTTTTTTTTTGACAAGCAGTGCCCTTCACATTGTCACATTCTTTTTTTTTCTTCTTTTTTTACCCCCACACTACCGCCTAACTGCGGTAGTGCTTATTTTTTTCCACAGCACCCATGGTGTATGTGTGTGTGAGACGCAGGTGTGAGACGCAGTGAGAGACACAAGGTGCAAGAATCTTTATTCAAATTTCCACCACCAGGAAGAAAGGAAACACCAGAGTGGCCAGTGACAAGCAGTGTCCTTCACATCAAAGGGCAAAGCTGTGTGATAATTCCCTGTATAGATCTGTCAGCCAGGGCTCCCTGATTGGCCTAAGTTAACAACCTCAATGAAGGATCTTATACTAAATAAGAGCCACCTGGTTCCAATCAATATTTCAAATGTTAACTCTTGCTTTTACTAAAGAAAACGTTCCAGTGGTTAGCAGAACAGGTTTCCATAGAGGACAGAGAAATAATATTTAGCTTTTGAAAGTCTATCCAACAAGTCAGTGTATGCATTAAGAGACAAATGTCAAAATATTTAAAAAGGGACAAGAGTTTATTTTCATTTGAAAATTAAGGACAGTTGTTAAAGATTCACACATATGTAAAAATGTTAACTTTGCTGAGCCATGGACCAAGGCCAAGTCAGATTCAGTCTAGTACATTCTAATTCAGTGTTAGAACTGTTAGGAACCTGCATACAAGCTGTTTCTAAGGCCCATTAAGACTTTACACGTTACTCAAAGTAGGAGGTCTCTCTCTCTCTCTAATATGCTCCAGGTGCAGATGTCTGATTAGAAAGGGCACTGTAAGATGGGGCTTGCTGAAGAATAGTTACTGTTTTTTAACCTGGTATGCACCCCCTCCTGGTCAATGTTGTTCTGTATGTCCTGTCCCATTGTGTTATTATTTGCCTGGGTCACTCCTACATTCCAGTTAAAAATACTTTTGACAGTCTGGGAGTTATTCAAATTCATAACTGCTAGCAGACTGAAGGGAAAGGGCAGCGGGCATTGGGGAACTCCATCATCTGCAAGTTCCCCTCCATCCACAAATCACACACACACACACACACACCATCCTGACTTGGAACCATATCACCGTTCCTTTATTGCTGCTGGTTCAGACTCCTAAAACTCCCTCCCTAAGAGCACTACGATTATCCCAACACCCCTAGGACTGCACAGCCCAAAAAGGCTGCTCACCACCATGTTCTCGAGGGGAATTAGTATGGATAATAAATTTTGAATTCGAAAGTGATGTCCATAATCCCATGAACTAATAAATAAAGGCACAATGCGTCAGGAGCTGTTTTTCAGCTCTCCTGATATTTATTTATATTGACTTTGCGAGAGAACATGATGTCGATTCACCCTCTGTTACACAACCTCGTAATTATCCTCTCTGTGAATTGGCAGAAACTTCTTATTGATTTTTGTGGTATTTTGAAATTTGTGTCTGACCTTGGCACTCCCAGTGTGGTATCAGGGATGAATTGCATGCAGCAGAGTTGTAAGCTGACCATCTTTGTACCAAGGAAGGCCAGTACATTTTCATGCTTACACGTATAATGTGCTGTGGAGAAGCCGGTGTTGGACTGGGGTGGACAAAGTTAAAAGTCACCCAACACCAGGTTATAGTCCAACAGGTTTATTTGGAAGCACTAGCTTTCAGCGCGCTGCTCCTTCATCAGGTGGCTGTGGAGCATAAGACCATAAGACACAGAATTTATAGCAATTATAGGATTTACAGAATTTATAGGTTGGACTATAACCTGGGTGTTGTGTGACTTTGAACATAAAATGTATACAGAGCATAGGTTCTAGCAGCAGAGTGCTGGGCCCACATCTCAGTCCTACTTCTGTGTTTACTGTGGGCAACATTCTCTTCAGCTTCATGGACAAAAGCATGTAGTGCATTGCTATATGGGACTTGAACCTGGGCCTATTGTTCTAACAGTGTATGTAACATCTCTGAACAGAGTGATTAGAAAATATTTGTGTATTTCATCAGGTAATTGGTTTCCATGAGCATAGATCATGACTGACAGTACAATTATGGCCATACTCCATTAAGAAAATGACCTACATGTACAAATAACACTTCTATTCAATTAAGGCGGTGTGGCTGCTTTCTTAGCTTTTAGGTTTAGAGTAAAATGTAAACTCTATTGTCATGTGTTCTCAAGTATAAACGTACCGAAGTACAGTGAAAAGTTTTCAATGTTACCACACACGGCGCCATCTTAAATACAAGTACCGAGTAGCAAAAACCTAAGAACAAGGGAGAAAGAAATAGGAACAAAGTTAAAAGTCGAACATTATAGTCCTTCTCAGTATTAAGTTGAAAAATAAAGAAATAGAGTTAAAGATTCAACCATCAAAGTCTTCCTTAAATACTGAAGCATGCTGGGACTGGACTTCATACAAAGGCTCGATCTCCTTCGCTTTGACACACTTTACCTGCACTGGCTTGGTCTCCTCTTCTCTCCTCATTGCTGCGGATGTCAGGGGAAATGCCATTGCCTCATTGGGCTCACTCCTGGGATCTCAGACCACCATAGCATTACCTAATGCTAATCCCCAGTAACCAAGGTCAGCAGCAAGTTTAGCAGTCGCTAGACTGCATGTGACTCCAGACCCACATCAGTGTGGTTGACTATAAAGTATGTGCAACAAATATTGGCCTAGCCAGAGACGTCCAAGTCCTGTGAATGAATACAAAGTACAGTTAGTAACCCAATGAGACAGTCTGAGGGGGCCAAAGCCCATGAGGTTCCTGGAGGCAGCCTCCTAGATGGGGAGGTGTTTCTGAGAATGATGGAGGGTAAGAAAAAACAAACTCCAGATGCACATCAATGTGGTTGACTCGTAAATGATCTCTGGGCAATTCGCGACGGACAATAGATGTTGTCCTAGTAAGAGGTGCAGACATCCTATGAATGAATTTAAAAAAAAACTTGTAACCGTCAGAGAAGATATTCAATTTAGATTAGATTAGATTCCCTACAGTGTGGAAACAGGCCCTTTGGCCCAACAAGTCTGCACCGACCCTCCGAAGAGTAAACCACAGTCCCATTTCCCTCTCACTAATATACCCAACACTGTGGGCAATTAAGCATGGCCAATTCACCTGACCTGCACATCTTTGGACTGTGGGAGGAAACCCATGCACACACGGGGAGAATGTACAAACTTCACACAGACAGTCACCCGAGGCTGGAATCGAACCTGGGACCCTGGTGCTGTGAGGCAGCAGTGCTAACCACTTAGCCACCATGCCACCCCAAATTTAGCCTTTCCTAATGTCACTAATCATGACTAAATGCAGCCAACCTGGACCTACTGATATTTAGGGATGAAAACACACTTAATGATGTATCTAGGGTGCATTGACTCCGGTGCCATATAATTCGAGGCGCTCCATTGATGGATGCATGGCAGTTCAGATATGCAGGTTCATTTCTGCATATATATGAAAATGCACCAAAGTAAATATAAGCATAATATCCCTACAGTGAAGACACTGGTCCTTCAGTCCATACTGACCCTCCGACAACCATCCAATACACACACCTACCCCATAACCCTGCATTCCCCACACATCCCTGGATATGATAGACAATTTCCATGTGGCAATCGACCTAACCTTTACATCTTTGGAGTGTGGGAGGAAATCCACACAGACAAGGGGGGGAATGTGCAAACTCCACACAGATAGTCAGCCGAGGGTGGGATTGAACACAGCTCACTGGCACTGTGAGGCAGCGTGCTAACCATTGTGCCATCCCAGATTTAACATACAAAACACTCTTCGTATGCTCCAACAAAAGTGTCACTCTTTATTGTCCAAAATAATCACTATGTACCACTTATTTCATAACTTTGTTTCATTAGGAAATGTCCTTGAGTAGTTTTGGATAAGGAGAAAAGCCTAGAGAAAACCACTAGCAGGAATAAGGATAAGACAAAGCAGAACAAAATGCAGTTTGTGTTCCAACTGGGAATGAATTGTTTGAGCTCTGAAACTCCTGATGTGGCAGTGCCCCTGTCATGTGCGGCTATGAAGTTTGCAGCTTCAGTGTTAATATGCCGTGCTTTCGATTGAAAGGCTGCGGCTTTAAGTTACCTCAAGCGTTGCTCAGTTCCAAGTGCCAATTACTTTGCCAGGTTTGAGCAGCTCTTGGAGAAAGTGAGGACTCCAGATGCTGGAGGTCAGAGCTGAAAATGTGTTGCTAGAAAAGCGCAGCAGGTCAGGCAGCATCCAAGGAGCAGAAGAATCGACGTTTCGGGCATGAGCCCTTCTTCAGGAATGAGGAGGGTGTGTCAAGCAGGCTAAGATAAAAGGTAGGGAGGAGGGACTTGGGGGAGGGGTGTTGGGAATGCGATAGGTGGAAGGAGGTTAAGGTGAGGTTGATAGGCTAGAGTGGGGGTGGGGTCAGAGAGGTCAGGAAGAAGATTGCAGGTTAGGAAGGTGGTGCTGAGTTCGAGGGTTGGGACTGAGACAAGGTGGGGGGAGGGGAAATGAGGAAACTGGAGAAATCTGAGTTCATCCCTTGTGGTTGGAGGTGGAAGATGAGGCGCTCTTCCTCCAGCCGTCGTGTTGCTATGGTCTGGCGATGGAGGACATCATTTACTGCATCCGCTGCACCCGATGTGGCCTCCTTTATATTGGGGAGACAGGCCCGCCTACTTGCAGAATGTTTCAGAGACCGGCAGACAAGGGAGGCTTGGGAGTAGTTTGGCACACCAACCTTTACACCGCTGAGGCTAAACACCAGCACGCGGACACCTCCTTCTCTGACCCCTTGACCATGACCCCACCTCCCACCACCAAACCATCATCTTCCAGACCATCCATAACCTCGTCACCTCAGGGGATCTCCCATCCTCCGCCTCCAACCTCATCGTCCCACAACCCCGCACTGCCCGTTTCTACCTCCTGCCCAAAATCCACAAACCTGACTGCTCCAGCTGACCCATTGTCTCAGCCTGCTCCTGCCCCACCGAGCTCATCTCTGCATACCTCAACACGGTCCTGTCCCCCTTAGTCCAAGAACTAGCCACCTACATTCAGGACACTACCCATACCCTCCACCTCCTCCATGATTTTCGCTTCCCCGGTTCCCAACGCCTTATCTTCACCATGGACATCCAGTCTCTGTACACCTCCATCCCCCATCACGAAGGACTCAAAGCCCTCCGCTTCTTCTTTTCCCGCCATACCAACCAGTACCTTTCCACCGACACCCTCCTTCGACTGACTGAACTGGTCCTCACCCTGAACAACTTCTCTTTCCAATCCTCCCACTTCCTCCAAACCAAAGGAGTAGCCATGGGCACCCGCATGGGCCCCAGCTATGTCTGCCTCTTCACTGGATATGTGGAACAGTCCATCTTCTGCAGCTACACTGGCACCACTCCCCACCTTTTCTTCTGCTACATCGATGACTGTATCGGGGCTGCCTCGTGCTCCCACGAGGAGGTTGAACAGTTCATCCACTTTACTAACACCTTCCACCCCGACCTCAAATTTACCTGGACCGTCTCAGACTCCTCCCTCCCCTTCCTAGACCTCTCCATTTCTATCTTGGGCGACCGAATCAACACGGACATTTACTATAAACTGACCGACTCCCACAACTACCTAGACTACACCTCCTCCCACCCTGCCCCCTGTAAAAACGCCATTCCATATTCCCAATTTCTTCGTCTCCGCTGCATCTGCTCCCAGGAGGACCAGTTCCAATACCGAACAACCCAGATGGCCTCCTTCTTCAAAGACCGCAAACTCCCCCCAGACATGATCGAAAATGCTCTCCTCCACATCTCCTCCACTTCCCGCTCCTCTGTCCTTGAGCCCCGCCCCTCCAATCGCCACCAGGACAGAACCCCACTGGTCCTCACCTACCACCCCACCAACCTCCATATACATCATATCATCCGTCGTCATTTCAGCCACCTCCAAATGGACCCACCACCAGGGATATATTTCCCTCCCCTCCCCTATCAGTGTTCCGAAAAGGTCACTCCCTCCGTGACTCCCTTGTCAGGTCCACACCTCCCACCAACCCAACCTCCACTCCCGGCACCTTCCCCTGCAACCGCAAGAAATGCAAAACTTGCGCCCACACCTCCCCCTTTACTTCCCTCCAAGGCCCCAAGGGATCCTTCCATATCCATCACAAATTCACCTGCACCTCCACACACATCATTTACTGCATCCGCTGCACCCAATGTGGCCTCCTCTATATTGGGGAGACAGGCCGTCTACTTGCGGAACGTTTCAGAGAACACCTCTGGGACACCCGGACCAACCAACCCAACCGCCCCGTGGCTCAACACTTCAACTCCCCTTCCAACTCGACCAAGGACATGCAGGTCCTTGGACTCCTCCATCGCCAGACCATAGCAACACAACGCCTGGAGGAAGAACGCCTCATTTTCCACCTAGGAACCCTCCAACCACAAGGGATGAACTCAGATTTCTCCAGTTTCCTCATTTCCCCTCCCCCCACCTTGTCTCAGTCCCAACCCTCGAACTCAGCACCACCTTCCTAACCTGCAATCTTCTTACTGACCTCTCCGCCCCCACCCCCACTCCGGCCTATCACCCTCACCTTAACCTCCTTCCACCTATCACATTTCCAACGCCCCTCCCCCAAGTCCCTCCTCCCTACCTTTTATCTTAGCCTGAAGAAGGGCTCATGCCCGAAACGTCGATTCTCCTGCTCCTTGAATGCTGCCTGACCTGCTGCACTTGAGCAGCTCTTGGTCAAATTCGTCAAGCATTGCTCAGAGGAGAGGTAAGGCAGGGGGAAAGAAAAACCTGGCTGCAGTTCATTTCACTCGAATCACGTTTTCTGCTGACTGTGGCTTGTCTGACTGTCTGGCTGGAGGAAGACATCAGGTGGTGACCAGGTGTACAAAGGAGAGAGGGAAAAGAAAGCAGCTCTCTTTATTTTACTCATGCAATACCACTTTGGCCTCACAAATCTCTTCAATCAATTTACTTTTGGCTTGGATCTGACTTCTGCATCAAAACTATTCTATGACAATCTATTGGTTATGATCCTTGCTTAATGTTCCTTGTTGTGCACAGGTCGATGTTGTGAAAATGTGCTTTTCATTATAAGGTATTTCTCCTCATTTGTCAAATTATTACTCGTGTGCATGTGATTGTGGTACTTTATGCACCTGCATGTGTGTATCTAAATATCAGTGCTACATCACTCACTGTTGCATTAGTCTCTTCAGCAAGCTACCACTGTATCAGTCCACAGCCCATGGTGTGACCTGAATAGTGCTTTCGATGAAAGTCCAATATTTGTGAGGCCATCTTGACCTTCTGAAAACCATAAGAGATAACAATGCATTGGTGGGACTAGTTGAGATCCTAGCATTACAACTTGGTCAGAGCACTGATTATATGAGTTGGAATGTTATGCTGCGGCTGTACGGGGCATTGGTGAGGCCACTTTTAGAATACTGCATACAATTCTGGTCACCCTTCTATAGAAAAGATGTTGTTAAACTTGAGAGAGTGCAGAAAAGATTTCCCAGGACGTTGCATGGACAGGGGCATTCAAATGTGAGGGAGATGCTGAATAGGCTGGGGCTATTTTCCCTGGAGTGTTGGAGGCGGAGGGATGACCTTATTAAATCATTTTATAAAATCATGAGGGGCATGAATAGGTTAAGTAGTCAAGGTCTTTTTCCGAGGGTAGGGGAGTCCATAACTAGAGGGCATAGGTTTAAGGTGAGAGGGGAAAGATTGAAAAAAGGACCTGACGGGCAACATTTCCTATCAGAGGGTGGTGTGTGTGTGCAATGAGCTGCCTAAGGAAGTGGTGGAGGCTGGTACAATTACAACATCTAAAAGGCATCTGGATGGACGTATGAAAAGGAAGGGTTTAGAGGAATATGGGCCAAATACTGGCAAACGGGACGAAGTCAGATTGGGATGACTGTGTGGTACAGACGAGTTGGACTGAAGGGTCAGTTTCTGTGACTATGGGACTCTATGATTCAAAATGGATTAGCTGGATCATAAAAATTAACCTAAATTATTGACAGAAAGAAAGACAAAAACTGAGTGAATTCGGGTTAGTTCGCAGCACAGTTGGCAATGGCTGTCACCTCTATGTCGGGACATTGCTGAATTCAAGCACCCAGGGCAGATTAACATCAGCGACGCAGGGCTCAATAGCCCCAAGCCAGCTGGGATAGACAAGGGGCAGAGCTCCACACTTTACCCATAGTAAATGAAAATCATGGATCTTTGCCACAAACCCTCACCCTGAACCTGCCTTCAAACCGAGAACTCAAGAAGATTCTTTAATCTTGAAAAAAAGAGTGATGGAGGTTTTAGCTGAAGAAGAAGTAAATTCCAGGTCTGAACTGGAAACTGTGGCATCAAATCCCATTCCTGCACATGTTAGTCTTGGAAGGAGCACACATTATGTGGTTCATGATTGATATGTAACCTGCTAATCCTTCCAACTCTTACATACTCCCCTTTAAGAGGCAGTTAATTTTTTAAAAATTTGCTCAAGAGAGATTGAAGAGTGTCCAGTCATGGTTTGACAGAATGCATCCCAGGAATCAAGAGGTAATATCCCACAGCTAAGAGTGAAAGCTGGAGAGAGACCTCACAGGATGCAGACCCTAAGCTTGTGAAATGTTATTCTGTGAAGAAAATTGCTATTTAATTGTGCCTAGACTACAGCTTACATCTAAAAGACATCAAAACCTTCTATCATATTGATCAAAAGACAAGACTAAGTTAGAACAGTGTGTTGATGAGTAGCCAGGAGACAGATACATGTAATGTTGCATTCTATCAAACTAAATGTCAATAAAAGGAAATAAAAGCCAAATACTCCAGTGCTGGAAATTAGCTATAAAAATGAAAAGTACTGGAGAAACTCAGCAGGCCTGGATGCATCTGAAATGGAGTTAATGTTTTCAGTCCAATATGACTCTGCCACAGAACCTGAGAGAAGAATTTCAAGAAAAGGATTTTTTTGTCGAGTTCATGCTTGATATCCATTTAACTTTCAGTTAGATGTAAAATGTCCCTTGGTAATTATTTGAATGGAGAAGGTGAAGTTCTGAATAACCATTCAGCCAACCACAGAAGAACAGATTAACTGGTTGCCTAAGTGTTGATGTGGGGGCATACCGTGCGCAAAAACACTACTAACTAGATTTCAAAAGTTAAATCGTCATAATGTGGATTAGGATGTCCTGAACATACAAATGCAAGTGCTTCAGAAATCCTCATTTTCCTTACTTATAGATTGTTCAATCAAACATGCACAGACACACACACAACAATGAAATAAACTCGCTCTTTCTATCTCCAGGTGGTTTCCCAAACCAGAGAAGTCTGGATGACTGACCCATGCTACAAAAGCATAGCTTTGATGTCTCACGCACATCTGGAATCGAGTATTCATTGAATGAAAACAAGTGATGTAAGCCCAATTATAATGGCTTTTGATTGTATCCAGTAAAGTCCACCGTTTCCTAAAAACTGTTAAACTAGTCTCATTATGGTATTGTCAAAAAAGCAATAAATGTTCAGGAAAGTTTCAATGGAACTATTATTGATGGTGAGAATGGCACATTAAACCCTCAGCCATCTCTGAAATATTTGACTTATTCCGATGTGCACACTGAGGTTATAAGGTCTGTGACCTAATTTGATTGGCAGATTGTTCTGGCTGAGGGATTGGTAATGGGCGGCCTCTGAAGAGTAAATTGCAGAGGATCTGGCCAGCTTTGTGCACATATGTTTGCTGTGTGTTGCAGTGCAAGACCTAATGTAGTTTGACACTAACGACCTGGAGCAGATATGCAGTATATGTCTTTGGACCATGTTTAAGCTTATGAGATGCAGCAGCACAATGCATCAGACAGCATTAGCTTTTATTCACATAACTTCAGAATTCTGTCATAGATCAGCAACTTTCCTGCCAGTTAGTTTTCTGAGCTACAATTCTAAGCTGATAGGAAAAAAAACCAACCTTCGAACTGTGGGTCAAATTTTCAAAATAGAAATTTTAGGATTTTTGATTTGGCAGCTGGAAACATTTTTGACTAGTACATTATGTTTCCAAAATTCTTTCTTTTTCTTGGGTGAACAAAACAGTGCTTGCCTGCAACAAGAAACACATCAGTGTTATAACATTACTCACAATGTTCACTTCCAGCAATTAATGGGATTGATTTAAACATAGAAACATAGGACATAGGAGCTGCAGTAGGCCATTTGGCCCATCAAGCCTGCTCCTCCATACAATATGATCGTGTCTGATCATCTAACTCAGAACCCTGCTCCCACTTTCTCTCGATACCCTTTGACCCCTTTAGCCCTATCAACTATATCTGACTCCATCCTGAAAATATTCATTGCCTTGGACCTAACCACTTGCTGCAGTAGAGAATTTCAGAGGCTGACCACTCTCTGACTCCTCATCACAGTCTGAAATGGCTTTAATGGACATGAGGTATCTGAAGGGAATAAAATGGGTGTGTGACTGTTTTAGTTTGCAATGCAGAGTAACACCAACAGCATGGGAACCATTCCCGTACTGGCTGAGATAATCCTGAGGGCCCCGGTTTCTCAACCTCATCCCTAATGCAATTCTGAAGAAGAGTCATATTGGAATTGAAATGTCAAACACCATTTCTCTCTTCGCAGATGCTGCCAGGGCTGCTCAGTTTTCCCTGCATTCTCTGTAAATGCTTCAGATTTCCAGAAACTGCAGTATTTTGATTTTAGTCCAATGAAACTTGGGATGGAATTTCATACCCTCCCATGCAATGTGTGTGTGGGGCTGGTTGTGGTTTTTGAGAACATGTAAATTATAATTGGATGGATATGCAGCAACATTCTTCCAACTAACCACTGTAATTATTGAATCTTAGAATCCCTTCAGCCCATTAAGTCCACACTCACCCTCCGAACAGCATCTCACGCAGACCCAATCCCCTACTCTATCCCTACATTTCCTGTCGCTAATCCACCTACTCTTCACATCTTTGGACTGTGTGAGGAAACTGGAGTACTTGGAGGAAACCCACACAGACACGGAGAAAGTGTGCAAACTCCACACAGACAGTTGCCCTAGGCTGGAATCGAACCCTTGTCCATGATGCTCTGCTAACCACTGAGCCACCATGCCGCTCTCTTCCTACCCCCTTCAGGGCTTGGAAATTGCCCACTATGCACCCACTCCTAAGGCCTACTGAAGCCTGTAATTGGCCAATTAATTGAAAATTAAGGGCTTCAACCCCCCTTCACTGACATACTATACTGGGGCATTAACAGGCAGGCTACAGTGTAAAGGTCATTTAGTAAATTGGTTTCTTTGAAAAGGCAATAAGCAAAGGGGGAGCACACATTAATTGGGTAAGCATCTCGTTTACATTATCCTCCACATTTGTTCCTCCTGTCTGCCACCCAATACCCAGCCTTACTGTCCCCACTTACCATCCTCCCTCTGGGCCCTCCAGTCTCACCCCACCACAACCCCCCCCCCTTAAGATTTACCCCTCTCCAGTAGCCATCTTTTTTTCGTTCTGAGTCTCCTTTTGGTCTGAGCAGTGTCCATCACTGAGCTCCACCATTGCTTTCAAGGGGTTCAATCATCTATCCACCTCACTTCACATAAAATGAAGAGTTTGGATAAGCAATGATTGATGCTGATCATTAGAAGGAGCTCAATTCATCAGTGTAGGGTGTTGGATCAAGCAAAAGTTCCCATCATCTAAAATACTGGACTAGACACTGAACTTTTCCAATGTGTAAAATACTGAGCAAAACCTTGGACTGCTACAAATACACAACAGAGACAACAGAATGGAGATTTCTGGGACTGTTTCTCAGCCTGGAATTTCAATTTACACCTCCAGTATAAAAGAACAATCAACCGACACTAACTCCGGAGACCCCAACCTTCTGACCTAGCTAACAGGAAGGAGACAATGCATTGGGACCGCAAGGGTGGGAAGCCTGACTAAAGTTCTGTAATCAAACTGTTATTTTTAGATTCGAGTAGTATTTAATCTCACTAATAATATATTCAATAGCATTATTGTCCTCTGTATAGTTGATTGTGTCAACTTCCCTGTTTATTGCATGTATCTTTATTTCTTGGATTATGCTTACCCTTTGTACTTTAAATCAACACAGATTCTTTTGAACTGAAATACCTGCCTACTGTCTTCTTTGCTTTACATTCCCTAAATAAGTCCAGTGTCTAGAATCAGGGATCTGGGGGGGAAATTAGAACCACTTAAAAATCAGACATAACTGATTGCAAACCAGAACCCTTCAAGGGCTAGTATTATGGTAACCAAAGTAATTACTACCTCCACCTTCACAACAGTGGCACCTTCAGGGTCCACTGTGTGGAAGCAGGCCATTTGGCCTATTGAGTCTACACTAACCCTCTGAGCAGCATGCCACTGAGACCCATCACATTTTTGTAATCCTGCCTTTCCTAGGGCTAATGCAGCTAGTTGCACATCCCTAGACATTCTGGGCAATTTACCATGGCCAATCCACCTAACCTGTACACCTTTGAACTGTGGGAGAAAGTCAGAGCATCCAGAGGAACCTCACACGGACAGGGGGAGAATGTGCAAACTCCACCCAGACTGAGGCTCAGGGCTAGAATCGAAGTTGGGTCCCTGGTGCTTTGAGGCAGCAGTGCTAACCACTGAGCCACAGTGCCACCCACCTTAGAGTAGGCTGTTTTGTAAAGCATTCTGACAGGCCACTGACCAATACAGTGGAGCGTATAAGGAAGTTCTAACTTTGCAGTGCTGCTGGGAGTCTCATTCAACTGAACCAAAGATACTATTTGTGACATTGTAAACCAGACCTGCACTCCTGGACAATGCTCCCTTTCAGAGCATGGAGTTCGAAAGTTACCCCTTAAGACTAATTGTTAAAATGGGTAATGAATAGCTTTCTTGCATTTGTATTTTTGTTTTTATTTATTCTTATTTTTAGTCCTCCTCTCATGGATCAAACGGGCTCAGGTGGCCATATCTAAGTTAGTTTATTCAAATAATACACAAGAGGTCAGTTCTTTCATGACTCAGCAGGTGATTGGTATTAAACATAGTGAAACATATGGCTTAACAGGTTATTAGATTTTAGGCCTACCAATTAATTGACTTCCCACAGGGCCTTGCCTTAGGCCTCTTACATGCTTTGTTATTACTATACCAGGCTGATTTTAATAGAATTCTAAGCATTATAACATGTACCTTTTGGGTCCCAAAAGCAGTCACAATTCTTCCAAAATGTTTGTGATTTCAGTATAAACAAGATGGTGCTGCATTACTATCCAATCTGTCCATTTAACTCTTCATCCTCCTTGCTCTCATTACACACTGTTCTCAGACTTTCGTGCAGACTTTGAGCAAGAAAGGAAAACCAAGTTGAATGTAGTCAATTTCCAAATTTCTTCATAAGTATTCATCCACAAAAATTAGGAAATGCTATCACTGCTTAGTGGAGTTGGTAATTGGCTCTATTGGGTTTTTTTTCACAAAATTAAGGGATTGTGCATTCAATACAAACCGAGATTTCATCCATCTTTGCACCCATTTAAAAATACACACTGGATGGCATAAAACTGACTATGCAATCCTCTCCCACTCCCCATAAATTCATGATAATTAATTACCATTTAGAATTTAACTGTCTGCTAGCCTTTGAGAAGTTCCTTAAGTATTAAGCCGTCGAAACATAATTTTCTTTATTTTATTAAGGAACTGGCTACTCTGCCATCACTATAAACTGGCGCACTGGCCTGTTTCGCTTTTAAAAGTTATCTTAGGTAAATTAAAATCAGGTTTCTCCCAGCTGGTGGATTAATACCAAGTTCTCTTTAAGCTGCAAGGCAAACTCGAGCACTCTAACTGCGGCTCCTTTAAGTTATTGCTTGTGAGCAGCTGTGCAAAATGTATTTACAGTAACCGTGTGATTAAACAAATTGTCCGCTAATTCCTGAAAAAAATCAACGACCTGGAGGCCCTAGGTCCAAATCCCACTTTCTCCAGAGGTGTGTAATAATATCTCTGATTAGAAAATATCTGAAAAATGTCAAGGAGGAATTTGATTGACACACCAATTAAAAGTGTATATGTTATGTAATACACCTATTTTCAGCCCCATTAACAAACATATCAAAGAACAGTTTAATGCCGTTTTTAAGAAATTACTTACTAAAATGCTGCCTGGTTGCCAATTATGTAATTATGCCAAATATGTAATTTTTTGCATATATTACATAATGTATGGAATATGTAATACAAGACTATTGTATTGGGGCAGCACAGTGGTTCAGTGATTAGCACTGTTGCCTCACAATACCAGGGATCTGGATTCAATTCCAACCTCGGGTGACTGTGAGGAGTTTGTACATTCTCCCCGTGTCTGCGCAGGTTTCCTCCGAGTGCTCTGATTTTCTCCCACAATCCAAAGATGTGCTGGTCAGGTGAATTGGCCATGCTAAATTGCCCCATAGTGTTAGGTGCGTTAGTCAGGGGTAAATATAAAGTAAGGGAATGGGCCTGGGTAGGCTACTCTTCAGAGGGTCAGTGTGGACTTGTTGGGCTGAAGGGCCAGTTTCCACACTGTGGGGCATCTAATCTAAAAATGTATTTGTTGATACGTAATGAGTTTAAACTGAAACTTGCACAAAAATATCCTCTTAAAATTCACACCAGTTTGTTTGCAATTTCCACCTGATTGTACACAAGCTGGCGGCTCAATCCAACTCAAATAAATTAGATGGTCATGAGACCACAAGTAGGCTTTACAGGGTGGAAACTGAAACATTATTTCCCCATGTAGGAGAGATTGGAATGGGGGAGGGAATGGCGCAATTTAAAAATCAGAGATCTCCCATTTAAGTAAGAAATAAAGAGGAATCATTTTTTTTCAGAGGGTGGTGAGTCTTTCAAATTTTTATTACTCAGCGAGTGGCAGAAGCCAAGTCCTGGAATGTTTTTGAAGCAGAGCTGGATAGATTGGCAAAGGAGGAGGCCAGGAGAGTGGGCTCAGGCCACAATCAGATCAGCCAAGAAAGGTGCTATACAAATGCACTTCGACAGAGGTCAGGAGAATTGTTTTCCTTCAGGGTATTAGTCTGTGTAAGTCTCTCCCACAGAAAACTGGGGGCTGGGTCATTGAATTTGTTCAGGGTTGAGTGGGATAGATTTTTGACAGAGAAAGGAGTTAAGAGCAGGTGGGAGTAGGGGAGGGTGGGGAAATAGGAAGGTAAAGTTGTGACCTCACAAACAGATAAGTCAATGGGTCATGATCAGAACAATCGTGAAGAGCCAGATAGCCCACTTGTGGTCCAAGTCCTATTTTCCTGAATTAACTATAGGAAAAGAGTAGAACACCCGAGCCCTTGAGCTTGTTTTGCTATTCCATTAGGTCAGAGGTGAGCTGTACTTCAATTCCATTTCCCCTGCTATATGTTCCATTTTGCTCAATCTGTTTCTCCATTCTTGAAACTTTAATCACCACAGCAACCACAGACATTTGAAAGAAAAATTCCTGATTTATTCACCCTTTGTGTGAAAACTCCCTCCTATTTCCCTTCCAATATTCTGGCTGTAATGTGTTCAGTGATGTTCAGGTTCCACATTCACTGAGGAAATATCTTCTCTGTATTTACTTAACTGAATCCTTTCAACATTTTAAACATCTCAGTCATTTCACCCCTCAACCCCTCAATCTTCTGCGCACAAGGCAATACAAGCCAATTGTTCTGCATACCTCGCTCCACAATTTAATCCTCTTTATTCCTAAGTCATTCTGGTGAAACTGCACTGCTACCTCCTCCCAAGGCCAGTATATCTTCCCTGAGATGTGGTTCTTCAAGACCAATGAGCTTTCTAAAGAACATAAATCACAATATTTTGACAATCTGATCACTTCACCTCAGTGAAAAAAGATGGGATTCCCTATGGTACAGCCCTTTTACCAGGAACTATATCTTTCTTAGTAGCTACAGGTCTCTTTACAGTCCTCCAGATGGGGTTAACCACAACTCTGCACAGCTGTAATATAACTTCCTCTCTTTGTACTCTAGTCCCCTTGAGATACAGGCCAATATCCCATGAGCCTTTTGATTGCTTTTTATATCTGTCTATCTGTGATTTAAACTTCAATGATTTGTGGACTTGGACTCCCAAATCCTTTTCTCCTCTGCACTGCCTGCTTTATCACCACTCAGGAATCCTCTGATTTATCTTTCTTCAGTCCAAAGGGGATGACCCCACACTTGAGTTCCATTTACCATAATTTTGTGCACTCACTTAATCTGTCAGCCTTTTTATAACTTCCTGCACCCATCCGCAATACTTCAGTACAACTCTTAACTTAGTGTCATTGGCTAACTTGGATATATGATTTCCTAATTCTTCATCCAAGTCATGCATAAAAACAGTGAAAATTTGAAGCCCGGGAGCAGATCTCTGGGGAAGACCACTCTTAAATAGAGATGGAAGTTGAACAGCATTAACGGTAGAAATGGAGGAAAGTAAAGGTGAATAAAGCTTCATTTGCTGATGGACCTGTGTAATTTGTCAATCCAATTAGCTGTACTATGAGTAGTAATGAATTAATGATAGCCACTTTGTTAAACAAAAATCTTCCTAAGAACCGTTGATTTACAGGAAAGTATTTAGTTCCTCACATAATATGAATTATATCGCAAGGATCCAATCTTGCAGGACATCTTTTGTCTTTCATGTTTTTATGTCACGCAATGAGTTTAGGTTTTGAGACAGTTTGGTCCTCAATATTCTATATGTGATCAGTTTAATACATTGGAAAAGATGAGATTCCCCTGTGGTACAGCACATTGTATTTCTCAATATAGCTATCAAACATTTATAATAAGGTTCATGCTCCTGGGAAAATATGTACGTATTTCAGAGAAGAGAAAATCCAGCTATTGATGAAAATGAATAAACAGATACACTTTATAATAACTAATAATGCATTGGTTCATTTACACACCAATTATATTTAACTATGTATGTTTACTTATAAACTACAAATTTAAGATATATGTAGACTGCACTGCCAGAACTGGCACTGCAGCAAATATAACAGCCCATGGTAAAAGCAGTGCTGGAATGGATACTCTGAAGCAGTTTACAAATTGATTTTTATTCTCACAGTCCCATGGTTAGAACAGTCCCCAAAAGCTACTGAAATTAGCAAAGCATCTCTGGAAAACAAGCAATTTCTTCAAAATAATGCTGTGCTGTCTTTTTAGAAAGCGCGGTGGCTCAGTGGTTAGCACTGCTGCCTCACAGCACCAGGGACCAGGGTTCCATTCCATCCTCAGGGGACTGCCTGTGCGGTGTCTGTGTAGATTTCCTCTGGGTGCACTGATTTCCTCCCGCAATCCAAAGATGTGCAGGTTAGGTGAATTGGCCATGCTAAATTACCCATAGTGTTCAGGGCTGTGTAGGTGAGGATAAATGTAGAGTATTAGGGCATGGGAATGGGTCTGGGTGGGTTACTCTTCAGAGGGTCAGTGTGGACTTGTTGGGCCAAAGAACCTATTTCCACATGTTAGGGGTTCTATACTCATCTTCACAGCTATGGATATTGAACCTGCTATTACAAATTATCGCCAAGACTGATTAGCTTAAAATATACATACTGATGGAATCAGAGAATTGTTACAGCAGGGAAGAAGGCTATTCATCCCATTGTTCTATTCCCACAAGCCAATCTCCTGCCTTTTTCTCCTATCCTTACATTCCATTTCTATCCAAATACCTCCGCCCCCACACCTAACCCCGCCCCCACTCCCAGCTCTGCCACCACTCCCAGCTCCGCCCCCACACCTAACCCCGCCACCACTCCCAGCTCCGCCCCCACTCCCAGCTCCGCCCCCACACCTAACCCCGCCCCCACTCCCAGCTCCACCCCCACTCCCAGCTCCGCCCCCACTCCCAGCTCCGCCCCCACTCCCAGCTCCAGCCTCACACCGGGTCCGAGCTCCCAGCCCTGATGTATTTTCACTATCCCTCCAGACCTTCTCCTCTCTGAGGATGAACGATCAGTCCTCAGCAGAGGCCTCACCTTCATCCCCCTATGCTCCCGGATCAATGAGTTCGACATGCGGCGAGACATCGAGCATTTCTTCTGTTGCCTTCGCCTCTGCGCCTACTTCTTCAACAAGGACTCTCATCCACCCTCTGACGACCCCTTCTCCCACCTCCAACACACCCCATCCACCTGGACACCCCGTGCTGGCCTCTTACCTGCCCTCGATGTCTTCATATCCAACTGCCGCCGCGACATTGACTGCCTCAACCTGTCCACCCCTCTCACCCACTCCAACCTCTCACCCTCACAATGTGCAGCCCTCCACTCCCTCTGCTCCAACCCCAACCTCACCATCAAACCGGCAGACAAGGGATATGCGGTGGTAGTTTGGCGCACCGATTTTTACTTTGCTGAGGGTAAACGCCAGCTCGTGGACACCTCCTCCTACTGCCCCCTTGACCATGACCCCACCTCCCACCACCAAACCATCATCTCCCAGACCATCCATAACCTAGTCACCTCAGGGGATCTCCCATCCTCCGTCTCCAACCTCATAGTCCCACAACCCCACACCGCCCGTTTTTACCTCCTGCCCAAAATCCACAAACCTGACTGTCCCGGCCGACCCATTGTCTCAGCCTGCTCCTGCCCCACCGAACTCATCTCTGCATACCTCGACACGGTCCTGTCCCCCTTAGTCCAAGAACTAGCCACCTACATTCGGGACACCACACGCCCTCCACCTCCTCCATGATTTTTGCTTCCCCGGTCCTCAACCCCTTATCTTCACCATGGACATCCAGTCCCTGTACACCTCCATCCCCCAGCACGGAGGCCTCAAAGCCCTCCGCTTCTTCCTTTCCCGCCATACCAACCAGTATCCTTCCACTGACACCCTCCTTCGACTGACTGAACTGGTCCTCACCCTGAACAACTTCTCTTTCCAATCCTCCCACTTCCTCCAAACCAAAGGAGTAGCCATGGGCACCCGCATGGGCCCCAGCTATGCCTGCCTCTTCATAGGATATGTGGAACAGTCCATCTTCTGCAGCTACACTGGCACCACTCCCCACCTTTTCCTCTGCTACATCGATGACTGTATCGGCGCTGCCTCGTGCTCCCACGAGGAGGTTGAACAGTTCATCCACTTTACCAACACCTTCCACCCCGACCTCAAATTTACCTGGACCGTCTCAGACTCCTCCATCCCCTTCCTAGACCTCTCCATTTCTATCTTGGGCGACCGAATCAACACGGGCATTTACTATAAACTGACCAACTCCCACAGCTACCTAGACTACACCTCCTCCCATCCTGCCCCCTGCAAAAACGCCATTCCATATTCCCAATTCCTTTGCCTCCGCTGCATCTGCTCCCTGGAGGACCAGTTCCAATACCGAACAACCCAGATGGCTTCCTTCTTCAAAGACTGCAATTTCCCCCCAGACGTGATTGATGATGCCCTCCACCACATCTCCTCCATTCCCGCTCCTCTGTCCTTGAGCCCTGCCCCTCCAATCTTCACCAGGACAGAACCCCACTGGTCCTCACCTACCACCCACCAACCTCCATATACATCATATCATCCGTCGTCATTTCTGCCACCTCCAAACAGACCCCACCACCAGGGATATATTTCCGCCCCCTCCCCTATCAGCGTTCCAGAAAGACCACTCCTTCTGCGACTCCCTTGTCAGGTCCACACCCCTCACCAACCCAACCTCCACTCCCGGCACCCCTTCCCCTGCAACCGCAAGAAATGCAAAACTTGCGCCCACACCTCCCCCCTCACCTCCCTCCAAGGCCCCAAGGGATCCTTCTATATCTGTCACAAATTCACCTGCACCTCCACACACATCATTTACTGCATCCGCTGCACTCGATGTAGCCTGCTCTACATTGGGGAGACAGGCCGCCTACTTGCAGAATGTTTCAGAGAACACCTCTGAGACACCCGGACCAACCAACCCAACCGCCCCGTGGCTGAACACTTTAACCCCCCCTCCCACTCCGCCAAGGACATGCAAGTCCTTGGCCTCCGCCATCACCAGACCATAGCAACATGATGCCTGGCAGAAGCGTGCCTCATCTTCCACCTAGGAACCCTCCAACCACAAGGGATGAATGTAGATTTCTCCAGTTTCCTCATTTCCCCTCCCCCCACCTTATCTCAGTCCCAACCCTTGGACTCAGCACCGCCTTCTTGACCTGTAATCTTCTTCCCAACCTCTCCACCCCCACCCCCTCTCCGGCCTATCGCCCTCACCTTAACCTCCTTCCATTCCCAATGCCCCTTCCCCAAGTCCCTCCCCCCTACTTTTTATCTTAGCCTGCTTGGCACACCTTTCTCATTCCTTAAGAGGGGCTTATGCCCGAAACATCGATTCTCCTGCTCCTTGGATGCTGCCTGACCTGCTGCGTTTTTCCAGCAACACATCTTTCAGCTCTGATCTCCAGCATCTGCAATCCTCACTTTCTCCTTTCCAAATAATCGTCTAATGTCCTCTTTAATTGAATGTGCATCCATCACATTTCTAGGCAGAGCACTCCATAGCTTAACCCCTTGCGCTGGGAAAACGTTTGCTCTCACATGATTGTTGCTTCGTTTCTTCTGGGATGGGACCATCCACCACAGCAGATTCGCCGCTGACAATTAGCCACTGCCCTTTGACCATCGAGGACGCTTAGCCCATTGGCCACTGAAGACGATTTGCCACCACAAGTAAGTCGTATATTTTGATTATTGGTGGTATAAAAAATTGTCGTTATTTGGTTAAGGTAGTGTTTGGGTTATTTCAGTAACAGCTTATTTTCGTTACAGATGAGTTTTTGTTTTAAGCTTGAATTTTTGGAACAGGGGAATTTTTAGTATCGAAACAGAAATTATTAGTAAACGTGGAAATAAGAAGTTTTGCCACGATGGTTTTATATATATTTTTGAGAAACTATCCAAGAGTGATTTAAGTGTTAAGTTTTGGCGATGTGAATAAAGGGGTCACCACAAATAAAGCTAAAAAAAGTATCGAGACACAGACGATAGAACAAAAAAAAATTGTTCTTGAATACGGTGAAAGAGCTTGTTTGGAATATCTTAGAGTATAATTATCAAATGAACTGAAATTTCATTGTTTAATATTAATGTACGATTTTACTGCCATTATAAAGATTTTTAAAATATATTTCCTTTTTCTGGTTAAAGTTTGTAACTCATTTTTATATATAAACCAATAAAATGATATTTATTTTACCTCTTTTTTTTGTCAATATGTAGTATGTAGTTGTATAAATAAAGGGGACTGAGAAGTATGAAAGAACAGGCAGGAGGGAAAACAATCAGTACATATACATATTTCCAGTGGCAAACGACCCCAGTGGAGAAACGCTGGTGGAGAACCGGCAGCAGCTAATCGTCACCAATCCATTTGCTCAGCATTTTTACTCTATGCCTTTCACCTTTTAGAAGTAGGAACAGCTTCTCCCTATCTACTATATCTAACCCACTCAAGATTCTGAAAACCTCTCTCAAATCTCCTCTCAGCCTTCTTCTCTCCAAGGAGAACAGTCCCAGCTTCTTCAATCTGTCCTCCCAACTGAAGCTTCTCATTCCTGCAACCATTCTTGTCAACTGTTTCTGCGCTCTCTCTCTCTCTCTTTCTCTCTCCAATGCATTCACATCTTTCCTATAACGTGACACCTACAACTGTACAAAATAAAGTCCCACTCTCCCTGTTCGTAGATAAAGAGCTGTCCTCAAGATACGAACATGAACAGGGAAAATAGTTAAAATGAATCAAGGTGAAAAAGACGTTTTTAAAATTTGCAAAGGAAACATCTACAACTAAAGAAAGAAGAATTATATAAACAGCAAATTAAATTCAGCAAATTGAAGAAAATGTAATAAATATCTTTCAAATATTAAAACATATTTAATAATTGTCAGAAATTCTGAAATAAGATGCATGCAAACAGGGACCACTGACACCCTGCTCATTCATTTTAAGCATTGCTACACAGGGAAGGAGGAGTTCTCAACATTCCCACAGGTATTTATTTTTCAATGCATGAAGTTTCTATGAATGTAGAATATTGTATCTGGTAACCATTTGAGATAACAACTGAAGAAACTGCATTGATTTGCAACAGCTCACATCAAGAATACATCCAAAAAAAATTCTCCATTTTCATACATCATCAAAGATATTTCATGCACATATATCTGTCGTCAGTTGGGAAAATTGTCTATCAGATTTCAAAGTGATGTGCACGCAAAGTGGTTGTGAGTTCAAGTCCCACTCCAGAGATTTGAACACAAAATCTGGGCTAACACTTCAGCACAGCACTGAGGGTGCTTCCAGTGAGACATTAAATCAAGAGATCGCCTGATTTCTCAGGTGAATGTAAGTGACCACACAGCATTGTTTGAACAAGAGCCAAACAGTTCTTTTTCATCTCCTTAGTAACACTTACACCTTAATCCACATCACGGAGATGCATGTGATGTGGTCATTTTCACATTGCTGTTGATAGAACTTTGCTGTGTGCAAATTGGTTGCTATGTTCCCTCCACTATAGCCGTGACCACAACTTTAAAAACATTTCATTAGCTGCAAAGTGCTTCGACATCTCCTGCAGTTGTGAAAGGTACTTTAAATGGAGTTTTTTTGCAAATATTTATGATACTGAAGCAAATAAGAAATGTTAGCAATTACTAGCACCCTGCAGAAGCAAAATTAGGCACATTGCCCATGAATTGGAGCCAGAGTAAAATATTTGGCCCTTGGTGTTCAAGGTTTCCCATTGGTAACAAGAAACACTCACCAGAGTATGGGTCAAATTACTCTATCGATTTTTTAGAACTGCTTTTATCCACCATTTTCTTCCTCCATTCAGTCCAAAACCGTGCAGGTTAGGTGGATTGGCCAGGCAAGTTGCCTGTCATGTCTAGGATATGTAGATTCGATATTAGGTAATCTGAGATGATGAGGATCAGGTAGGGGACTTAGGTAGAGTGGGATGCTTTTTGGAGGGTCTGTGCAGACTCAATGCACCAAACGGCCTCTTTCTATACTGTAGGGTTTCTATGATTCTATGTACTGAACAATAAATAATATCCCCAAAGTGTTTGGTCAACTTGAGTTATATCTGTGGCCGTGAGAGTCAGAAGGCAAGTGAAATTGGTGCATGCTTGGGAACGCTAGATTGCTGCACTTTATAATGTTGTCTTGGGATTTTCTGGAGGGCAGATGTCATCTCCAACTCCTTGCAGTGTTGCTTAGTCCTCAGTACATTATGCAAGAGGTAAACAGCTGGAAATGTAACCAGTTGGAGAACCTTGCCTGCGTTCTGGTGATAACAAGTTAAAGATGTTGGTGTAATCCGGAAATGAACCCCTTTTGAAGAAATCCCAATTTCACAAGTGCAGAATTTGATTGTTTCCATCCAAGCTGAAATACTTCCGCTTCTTGTGTCAATTGTGTAATACATTAACTCAGCGAATTAGCTTTTTTTCCCACAGACTTCTGTCATTTTGAGGGTGCAGTAGCATTCAGTAAAACACCAGAAAATAAATGGAGTAGCTTTTGGGCTACCCATGATAAACATTGTTGGAGACCCAGTCTTACCAGTGCACATGCTTTCTCTATTAAAATGTCTATTCCAAATGCCAAAAAGTAAAAACATATTGTATAAATTAGGAGTGGAACATGTCCCATCTGTCACAGCTATCAATGTAAATGTCTGTTTTCTATCTGGCAAGTGCCTGACAGAACATGTCTGACAGATGCTGATTGAACCAAGTTTCTTTACTGACTCATAATTCCCATTTGCTAAAAGTTAACCAATTAAAAACCACAAGCATTCGTAGAACATTAGAACCAACTGGCCAATGAAGACCAAATAGTACCTGCAAATGTTTTGTGTATTTCTTTAAACAGAATTCCATTCACTAAATACCATAAAATATGGGAGCAGAAGTAGGCCATTCAGCCCATCAAGATTGCTCCACCATTCAATGGCATTGTGACCGATCTGATATATTCAACTCCACCTTTATCCCTTTTCTCTATAACTCTTATGGATTAGTCTGTCTCAGCTTTGATATACTGAACTACTCAGCCTCTAAAGCCCAGTGTTTTAAGTTCTGAGATTATCCTCTCTTGTTCTAGATACTCCACAAATGGAAATACCTCTCCATATCCACCCTGTCAGCCCCTTAAAAATCTTACGTGTTTCAATAAGGTCGTTTCTCATTCCTTTAACCTCTAGTGAATCCAGGCCCAAACTACTCAACCTCTCCTCATAGGAACATGTCTTGGAACTACCCGGTGAACCTTCTGTGGAACGCCTTCAATACCAGTATATTTCTTTCTTCAATAAGAGGACCAAAGTTGGTCACAGTATTCTAGCTGTGGTCTGACTAGTGCCTTGTATATTGTTAACAAGATTTCCCTATTTTTTATACAAAATTCTTTTGAAATAAAAGTCAACATTTCGTTTCTCTTTCATATTAACTGCTGAGCTTGGAAGCTAGTTTTTTATGATTTATGTATGAGGACCCCCAAAGTATTCTGTGCTGAACTTCTTGCAGTTTTTCCGATTAAGTAATATCCATCTCCTCTTTCCTTCCAGACAAAATACATCATCTTCTACTTTCATACATGATATTCCATCTGCAAAGATTTGCCCACTCATTTACACTGTCTATTCTGTAGATTTACCCTGTAGATTCTATGTTATCCTCATCAACATCTTCCCACATATTTTTGTTTCAATAACAAACTTTGCGAATACCCATTCACTGCCCTCATGCATATTGTACATCATTGTGACTTCAGGACTGATCCTTGTGGCACTTGACTGGTTACAAGTTGCCAACCTGAAAATGTCTTCTTTATCCCAACACTGTCATCTAAGAGTTAACCAATCTTCAATACATGTTAATATAGTGCTCCCAATATCAATGGCTCTTGCCTTATTATAGAGTCATGGAGTCATGCAGCACAGAAACATTCCCTTCGGTTCAACCAGTCCATGCTGAACATAATCCCAAACTAAACTAGATCCACCTACCTGTGCATGGCCCATATCCCTCCTCACCTTTCCTATTCATATAGTTATCCAAATGTCTTTTAAACATTGTAATTGTACCATACCCACCACTTCCTCAGGAAGTTCATTCCACACACAACCCACCTTCTGTGTAAAAGATTTGCCCCGCATGTCATTTTTAAATCTCTCTCCTCTCAACTTAAAAATGTGCCCCCTAGTCTTGAAATCTCCGATACTTGGGAAAGACAATTGCTATTAATTTACTTATACCTCTCAATATTTTATAAACATCAATAAGGTTGCCTCTCAACCTCCTACCCCCCCAGTGAAAAATGTCCCAGCTTATGCAGTCTTTCTTTATAACTCAAACTTCCATGCTCAACAATCTCCAGGTAGATCTCTTCTGAACCCTTTCGAGCTTAATCATATCCTTCCCAAAACTGGGCAACCAGAACTGGACATGGTACTCCAGAAGAAGCCTCACCAATGTCCTGGACAACCTAACATGATATGCCAGCCCCTATATTCAAAGGACTGAACAATAAAGGCAAGCATGCCAAACATCTTTTTAACCACCCTGTCTACATGTGATGCAAACTTCGAGAAATTTTTACCTGCACCTCTAGGTCCCTCTGTTCTACAAAACTATCCAAGGTCCTACCATTAATTGTATAAACCTAACCCTTGTTTGTTGTATCAAAATGCAATACCTCACATTTATCCAGACTGAACTCCATCTGCCATTTTTCAGCCTGTTGACCATTTGATCAAGATCCCTCTGTAATCTTCGAAAACCTTCTTCACTGTCCATTATGCCATCAATTTTGGTGTCGTCCACAAACTTACTAACCATACCTTCTATATTCTCATCCAAGTCATTTATATAAATAACAAACAAAAGAGAACCCAAAACTGATCCCTGTGGAACACCACAGGTCACAGGCCTCCAGTTTGAAAAGCAGCCCTTCACCATTATCCTCTATCTCCTGCTGTTAATCCAGTTATGGATCAATTGGCAAGCTCGGCCTGAATCCTATGTGACCTAACTTTACTAATTAGTCTCCCAGGCCGAACCTTGTTGAAGGCTTTACTAAAATACAAATAAACATCATCTATTGCTCTGCCATCATTAATCCTTTTCATAACTTCCTCAAAACACTCAATCAATTTTCTGAGACATGGTTTTCCTCCCACAAAACCCTGCTGACTATCCCTAATTAATTTTTGCTTCTTCAAATATCCATAAATCCTACCTTTTATAATCACCTCCAATAATTTATCCACAACTGAAATCAGACTCACAAGTTGATAGTACCCCGTTTCTCCTTACAACCTTTTTTCAACAAAGATACAACATTAGCCATTCTCCAGTCATCAGGCACCTCAAACGTAGGTGTAGATTATGTGCCCATATGTACCAGTCCTTAATGAATGCCCTTTGAAAATCCAACTATATTCTGTTAAAGGTTATCCTTTATTCATCCTACTTGTTAGCTTCTTGAGGAATTCAAATAAATCTTTCAGGCATGACTTCCTCTTCATGAAGCATGCTGAGTCTGCCTGATTATATGATGCAATTCTAAATGTTCTAGAGTTATATCCTTTAAAGCAAACTCTTAATATTTTCCCAAAACAGATGTAAAGCTAAGAGGTCAAGAATCGCGTATTTGTTTCTCCTTCTCTTTTTGAATAAGGGTGCTACATTGGCTGTTTTCCAATCCTGTGGCAGTCTTCCAGTATCATTCTTGGAAAATTATTACCAGTGCATCCATTATCTCGGCTACTAAAAACAACCAATGAACACAAAATCACCCAGACAAATCCCTGAGAAACCATTTTCAAATGTCAATAGTATCTAAGCTTGAATTATTTTTAGGCTTGGCCACATGTTAGATGAAAGTATTTAATGCAGATGTATTGATCTGACCACTGCAAATTATTAGTTATATTAATAAATCTAGTGTTTCAACAATGAATAATAACATGTGCACAAATAATTTAATCATTATTTTAAACATAGTCAATGATGATAATGACGATGATTTCAATTTCAGTTTAATAGTCATGAAATTATAATTGGTCACAGGGTGAATTTTATCAAGAAAAGACATTGAGTACAGAATGAAATGTTCTGTTCAATACTTCCTCTGATTTTGCACTTTAATCATTGCCAAGATGAGGTTTATGGCTTTGCAATTTAAAAGGTCCCATATCCACTATTATTTTGTTTTCTTTTCAAAAAATATTGCCATAATAATTGCAATTGATAGCTTTTTATTGCAATGATCAGAAAGTTCAGGTTCGCTGCTAAACATTTGCCACAAACACGGAATATTGGACGCATGATTTTACAGTTCCAATTTGCAATCTTTAAGCATATTGAGGGAAGGCTTTTTTCTATTCGATTTTTGTAAAAATCTTAAAACCAGAACAGAAAGTAATGTTTAAAATATGAACTGTGAAAATCTTCCTTTCTCATCTTCAGTCAAGACCACAATGAATTATAATTAATTGATAATTATCCAATTAAAAATATATTGAAGAAATAACTGGCATATTAAAGCAATGGGTACATACATAAAATTAGTGGGATGCACTGCAAGAAAAGGATTATGAGTGTTTTATATTTCATAAACTGCTTAGTTTTCTCAGATTTTATGCATATGTAATCTTACACATGAATTGGGGAGACAGGAACTTTCCCAACTTATCCTTTGTGTCTTCTACACAAACATTAAACCTTGTATTCCTTTGTCTTATACTGTGTCATCCATTTATCTAATGAGGATTTGTTTGAGAAGAGATTAATTCAGTCTAGAATGAGTTCCACCTTTAATGAAGAATTTCCACCTTTAATGAAGAATTCTTTTGGTTGTCAGAGTTTGAATGTCTCTTCAGAGGTTTAACAAAAACTCACCAGAGAATGATGTTATAGCTCACTTCAGCATTGTCATTGCAAGTAGATATACACATAGCATTGATAAAAAACAGATTGCAATAAATCTGCTCCACAATGATAATTCCTCTCTCAAGAACAGCAGAAACTAAAATTATGATCATTTTATTTATGATTTGCTCAGTTACCTGGTTCTATTAATTTATTATAAAATGATATGTTTGCCATGGCAGTTTGCAGTGTTTTTGTACAATGCTTCCATGACTTTTAGTCACCTTTGACATTTTGGTCTGTCTTATTTGTTGATTTATACTCGAGTAGATGAATCAGATGCTTGATGTTTGTGGCTATAATCCCAGAAGGCGATGCCTTAAGGCTGCTGGAGGATGGGTGCTAGACTTCAAAAGACTTTGAAAAGACTTGGAAAAGTGGCCTTAGGCTTAAAACACTACAGTAGTTCGGATTTTTTTCATAATCTGATGTTCTCTTGTCGGAGATGTTTCACTACAAGAGTGTTGGCAAATGTTCCTTCTTTAATCATTATCATTTCACAATCAGAATATTTAGTGTTCTATCAAAAAAAGGCTACAAAGGTCCACAGTCTAAATTTAATTAGTAAATGATTAATTCCAAGCATTTCTGGCTGAGGTTACCACTTGCAATTTAAATAAAAATGGAATTAGGTGATTTTTCTTTCTCTAATCACATACTGGGTAAAGTGTGTCAGATCTGGCACCCTCAGGATGTGCTGCAGTTCCGATATTTCCAGATTTCACATCAGGCTGTGGGTAGTCTGAGACAAGCCAGGTTGGGTGTGGTCAAGGGTCACTTAGAGCACATGACGAGAGGTGCCCATGGCAGCAAAGCCAGTTACTAGTCTGGACCCACACTGTGTCAACACAGTGCCTAGCCAAGTAATTCAGAGAAGTTATTTCCTTCAATTTTACTCAATTGAACTCAGAACAAAAATTGTCCCGTTATACTCTCCCTGTCTAAGGAAATATGAAGAGGATATGAAGTAACTTGGGTTAAACTGAAAGCTTTCTTCTTCACAACAGATCATTTAATCTTGTCATTAACTAAATTAACTTGAAGTATACTACAAGGTCATGAGTTACAAGAATAAGTTGCCAATCAGAGTTCTGGTGAAAAGCCTGTGCTGGAAATTTGGCTTAAATATGGATCAGAAAGAGAACCAAATGCCCCTGGCTGCAACATATTCTGGAGGAATAGGACTTAAATTAGCAAGCAGGAACAGTAGCAGTATTGATTACAGTTCTATATTATACCAGTGAGTTCAGGAACAGAAACTATTTAGTTTGTGTTAAGGAACATAAAAGAAGCTGCCATGTTGCTCTGGATTTATTACAGACCCCCAAATAACGAG
The DNA here is from genome assembly GCF_047496795.1 of Chiloscyllium punctatum. Classification (NCBI taxonomy): domain Eukaryota; kingdom Metazoa; phylum Chordata; class Chondrichthyes; order Orectolobiformes; family Hemiscylliidae; genus Chiloscyllium; species Chiloscyllium punctatum. The sequence goes on from NC_092786.1 coordinate 18,825,558, forward strand.
AGCGCGGAAAGGAGGAAATACATTGGCAAGTTTCAGAAAGATGTGGAAACAATAGTCCAGTAATAGGGGAGGACTTCAATTATCCCAAATTTTCCAGACTCTGAATGGTCCTAGAGGATTCCAAGCTGGCAAATGTAATAATACTATTCATGAAAGGTGATCATTAAAGAAGTCTTCACATGCACTGAGAAAATTGGTGTGTGATCAGACTGAGTCAACCTGTGTCTAAAGAAGGTAAATTGTATTTGATAGATTTGGGGGATTTTTGAAGTTTGAACTTGTGTGTGGGAAATCATGTTTCACAAACTGATTCAGTTTTTTGAAAACGTCACAAAAAGGATTGATGAGGGCAGAGTGGTGGACGTGATCTTTATGGACTTCAGTAAGGCGTTTGACAAGGTTCCCCATGGGACACTGGTTAGCAAGGTCAGATCACATGGAATACAGGGAAACTAGCCATTTGGATACAGAACCAGTTCGAAGGTAGAAGACAGAGGGTGGCGGTGGAGGGCTGCTTTTCTGGCTGGAAGCCTGTGACCAGTGGTGTACCACAAGAATTGGTGCTAGGTCCACTGCTTTTCATCATTTATATTCATGATTTTGATGTGAACAATGGAGGTAAAGTTAGTAGGTTTGCAGATATCACCAAGATTCAAAGTATAGTGGATAGTGAAGAAGGTTATCTCAGAGTATAATGGGATCGTGATCAGATATGCTAATGAGCCAAGTGACATATGGAATTTAATTTAGATAAATGTGAAGTGCTGCATTTTGGAAAGGCAAATCAGAGCAGGACTTATAAACCTAATGGTATGGTCCTGGGGAGTGTTGCTGGAAAAAGAGACCTTGGAGTGCAGGTTCATAGCTCCTTGAAAGTGGAGTCAAAGGTAGATAGGATAGTGAAGAAGGCGTTTGGTATGCTTTCCTTTATTGGTCAGAGTATTGAGTACAGGAGTTGGGAGGTCATGTTGCGGCTGTACAGGACATTGGTTAGGCCACTGTTGGAATATTGTGTGTAGTTCTGGTCTCCTTCCTATCAGAAGGATGTTGTGAAACTTGAAAGGGTTCAGAAAAGATTGACAAGGATGTTGCCAGGTTTGGAGGATTTGAGCTATAGGGACAGGTTGAATAGGCTGGGGCTGTTTTCCCTGGAGCTTTGGAGGCTAAGGGGTGACCTTATAGAGGATTATAAAATCATGAGGGGCAAGAATAGGATTAATAGACTAGATATTTTCCCTGGGGTGGGGGGGTGGGGGGTTCAGAACTAGAGAGCATACAGAGTTTGAGGATGAGAGGGGGAAAAGATATAAAAGAGACCTAAGGCGCAACTTTTTTACGCAGAGGGTGGTGCGTGTATGGAATGACCTGCCAGAGGAAGTAGTGGATGCTGTGACAATTACAGTATTTAGAGGGCATCTGAGTGGTTATATGAATAGGAAGGGTTCAGAGGGATATGGGCCAAGTGCTGGCAATTGGGGCTAAATTATGTTAGGACATCTGGCCAGCATGGACAAGTTGGACTGAAGGATCTGAGTCTGTGCTGTACATCTCTATGACTCTATTAGGGCTGATAAAAGGGAAGTGGTAGATGTAGTGCACTATATTCTCAAAGGTGATCAATATAGTATCATAGAAATGGTTAATAAAAACTCAGATTTGAAGTAGGACATTAGCATGGATGGAGGATTGGTCAACAAACAGGAATTGGAGAGTAGGGACAAATGGAACATTTTCAAGTTGTCAGGCTGCAGCTAGTGGACTGCTACAAGAATTAGTGCTGAAGTGGCACAGTGGCTCAGTGGTTGGCACTGTTGCCTCACAGGGACATGGGTTCAATTCCAACCTCAGGCAACTGTCTGTGTGAAGTTGCCACATCTTCCCCATGTCTATGGAGAGTTTCCTCTGGGTGCTCCAGTTTCCTCCTGGAGTCCAAAGATGTGTAATTGGATTGGCCATGTTAAATTGCACTGTAATATCCAGGGGTGTGTAGGTTAGATGATTAGTCATACAAAATGTGGGGATAGGGTGTTTGGCTGGGTCCGGGCAGGATGCCTTCTGGAGAATTGATGCAGATTTGATGGGATGAATAGCCTATTTCTGCACTGTAGGGATTCTATGAGTCTCAGCTATTTACAATATACATTAATGACTCCGATGGAGAGTACTGCATCCAGGTTTTTTGATGTTAAACAGTTGTACTGGAGTGTTTTTTGGAGGCTCACTGAATATCTCTGTGATGAAATATAGGCAGGTTAACTGAATGGGCGACAAGTGCAAGATTATCTACTTTGGTAAGGATAGAGAAGGAGAATACCTTTTAAAGACTTAAATTCTAAATGACAATGTCAGAAAGAGTTGAGTGCATTTGTACAAAAATATAAAAATTTGGCTTGCAGGTGCGTGATGTAATTAAGAAAGAAAATGGCATTTGGTCTTTAATGTCAAGATTGCAGCATAATAAGGAAGTTTTACTACAATAGGTGTTCTGTGTACAATTCATCTTTACTTGCATTGCAGTTAGTACAAGCAACTTCAATAGACTGGTTCCTAGGAAAAGAGAGTTGTTCCACGATGAGGGATTGAGGAGATCGGACTCACACTGTTTAGAATTTAGAAATATGAGATGCGATCTATGAAACAGACAAAGTTCTGACAGAATGGAAACGGCAAGGTTACTTCCTATGGCTGTGGATGAGGGCACACCTTCAGCAAAAGAGGTCAATCATTTAGAACTAAAAGAAGAAGGAACTTCTTCATTGAGAGAGTTGTAAATCTTCACAAGGGCTGACGATGTTCCATCATGGAATACATTTAAATCTGAAACAGGAAGATTTTTGGTTTCTCAGAACATCAGTTTTCTTTGGAAAAGTAGGCAGGAATCTGCTATTGAAGCAAATGAGCAGTCACAATATATTGAATGGTGGAGCAAGCTTCTGGGCTGGACAGACTACACCTGTTCCTACCTGTTATGGTTTTAAGAACCAAAGAATAGAGACAGGAAATATCAGTGAGGGTAAATAATTCCTGAAAGCATAAAGGAAACATATCAGTTAGCATGTTTCTGCACCAGTGAAGAAGGAAGTAATGAATTTAGTGATGGGGGATAAGACAGAACAAGTGAAATGTGATTTGAGTGAATGAGGATCTGAGCATTAATGATAATAATACAAAATATGTTTTACGCAGCTATGGAAAGAAGCAAAGTCAAATCAAAGTGAAACCTTCAGCTATCAGAGGAATCAAGTTCAGTGATTTGAAACCAGTGATTTAAAGAAGTGGAGATGGATAAACTTAGTAACTACAGGCCAATCACTGACAATCAGTAGCAAGAAAATTAACAAGAAATTGTTGTCGAGGACAGAACTAACTTCCACTTGATAAGATGTAAATTCCTTTTGCATCTGTTTAAGGAAAATTGTGTATGACTAACCTGATTAAGTTATTTGACAAAATAACAATGAAAATTAATAATGTTAATGCATTATATTGAGTCATACTGCACAGAAAGAGTCTTCAGTCAAACCAGTCCACGCAGAACATAATCACAAACTAAAATAGTCCCACCTCCTTGCTCCTGGCCCACATCCCTCCAAACCTTTCCTATTCATGAACTTATCCAAATATCTTTTAAACATTGTAATTGTTCCCACAATGAGTTCCCTGATTGGATAGCTCTCTCAAAGAGATAGTACCGGCATGATGCAGTTTATGATTTCCTTCCATGGTGTAAAATTCAATGATTAGGGACAGACATTGATACTCTTCAGTGCTTTCCAATTCTAGATTTCAGTAAGGCCCAGAGGATGGCTAGCAAATGTGATTTCAAGTGTCACTGTGCTCAGAAATTCCTCAGTGTCTATGAAATAAATTCAATTGATATTCCTGTGCTCGGAAGGTCACCAGATCTATTACTAATGCACATCCACTGTGTCAGTTCTAGAGCCCACTGTTTCATTGACATGTCCAGATACTGTGATAAAACAGAGTAAATTGCATGTGTAGACTTCTAAGAAATAATTTTAACATCTCTGTAAGAGACTCTGAAGTATCATGTTGACACTATTTAAGTTGCACCCACACCTCCTCCCTCACCTCTATCCAAGGCCCTAAAGGAGCCTTCGACATCCATCAAAGTTTTACTTGCACATCCACTAATATCATTTATCGTATCCGTCACTCCCGATGCGGGCTCCTCTACATTGGGGAGACTGGGCGCCTCCTAGCAGAGCGCTTTAGGGAACATCTCTGGGACACCCACACCAATCAACCACACCGCCCCGTGGCCCAACATTTCAACTCCCCCTCCCACTCTGCCGAGGACATGGAGGTCCTGGGCCTCCTTCACCACCACTCCCTTACCACCAGACGCCTGGAGGAAGAACGCCTCATCTTCCGCCTCAGAACAATTCAACCCCAGGGCATCAATGTGGACTTCAACAGTTTCCTCATTTCCCCTTCCCCCACCTCACCCTAGTTCTAAACTTCCAGCTCAGCACTGTCCCCATGACTTGTCTGGACTTGTCCTACCTGCCTATCTCCTTTTCCACCTATCCACTCCACCCTCTCCTCCCTGACCTATCACCTTCATCCCCTCCCCCACTCACCCATTGTACTCTATGCTACTTTCTCCCCACCCCCACCCTCCTCTAGCTTATCTCTCCATGCTTCAGGCTCACTGCCTTTATTCCTGATGAAGGGCTTTTGTTCGAAACGTCGATTTCGAAGCTACTTGGATGCTGCCTGAACTGCTGTGCTCTTCCAGCACCACTAATCCAGAATCTGGTTTCCAACATCTGCAGTCATTGTTTTTACCTCTACTATTTAAGTTGCTCATATATACATTTTTCTCATAATAAACAACTCATTGCATTTTTCCATCATTCAGAGGGACCAAAGTAATTGCCAAGTATCCCATTTAGTTTCCGCTCTAACCTATCAATAAATGATGAAGCTGTTGGTGCTGAGTCATTCCTGTGGATACATAGACAGCTTTTAGCCAAAATTCATAGATGGCAAGGCTATCCCAAACAAGGCTATCCCAAACAAGGCTATCCCAAACAAACTGCTTTCTGGATCATGAGGAAAGCTCAGGAGATTGCCCAAGTGGAACAAACATTGAAACCTAGTGTTCAAATTTCCTGGCCCCTTAAAAGTGCATTTGGAGATAAGAGATACTGGGAAAATAAGCCAAGTCGATCTTTGAATACATCCCCAATGTATTGCCACCTCCATGGGACCTTCCCATGGGCTGAGCTGGAATCAGAGTCAGCTGTCTATTCCATTTTGAGGAAATAAACCCAAATTAGGGATGAATTTAACAAAAGCTTTAGCAATTTCCTTCTGTTTGAACAGGTCCCCACTCAGTGTAGAGGGAAAGAAGCCACCTCTGATGAGGCGATTTCCCAACAGCAGGCTCATCGGCAGTCGTGCCAGATGATGGGTGGTAAAGAGATCAAAGGCTAATGCCATACCTGTTGCTACTGCCACAGAAGGGTTTTCCTCCACCCCAAAACCCTCATCAGTTCTGAGTCTCCTTACTTTGATTACTTCAATGCAAGCATATCCTTGCTGAGGTACTCTTGTGGTCTTCTCCTGTCTCACCAGCGCATACCTATCAACTGACTCTCCAAGGTCATCCTTTATAATGAGACTCCACTAGCCCATCCACCGGTCTTATTTGGACTGGGCTGTCAGACACTGCTGCTTAATTAGTTAAATCCGGGAGGATCATACCAAATTTCCTTCAGTGATGTCCGCTGCAGGTTCCCAACCCAGAACTGGAGTCTATAATCAGCTCGGGTCTCAAACGGGAAAATTCAACTGTTACGCTTAGCAGGGTTCACTCTAACCTTTGTTGCTGCGTGTAGCTAAATTCTTGCACCTTACAGGTCCTTTCAGATTGACTTGCACTGCGCCTGCACACCTACCAAAATAAACCTTGCTTGTGTTTTGCCTACTTGTTTCCTGCATGGCACACCACCCCAGGTGCAGTATGGCCCAAAATACACACAGCTTGGGTGGTTCAGTGGTTAGCACTGCTGCCTCACAGCACCAGGGTCCCCGGTTCAATCTCAGCCTTGGGTTACTGCTTGTGTGGAGCTTGCACATTCTCCTTGGGTTTCCTCCAGGTGCTCTGGTTTTCTTCCACAATCCCAAGATGTGCAGGTCAGGTGAATTGGCTGTGCTAAGTTGTCCATAGTGTTAGGTGTATCAGTCAGAGGGAAATGGGTCTGGGTGGGTTACTCTTCAGAGGGTTGGTGTGGACGTTTTGGGCTGAAGGGCCTGTTTCCTCACCGTGGGGAGTCTAATCTAATCTTAGTAGCCTATAGCATAAATCGGTTTCAAAGAAAACAATTTTGGATGGTTAATCGATTTAGTAAAAATAACGAAAGAGAATACTAATATTCCAAATGCTACTTCGTTGAACAAATATTAGAAATGATGTGATAATCAAGCCCCCCCATACCACAAATCATCATCAATGAGTAAATACCCAACTAAACCTCAGAGTTGATCAATGTTTCTGACTGTCTGCTATTTAGAACAAAAGTGATTCACACCAGGTTTTATCGTTAATGAGAAGGTAACTCCACATATCACAGACAAACTTAATCTTTAATAACTGACAAAAAATTACAATCTACTACCACGCAACTTATATATGCCCCTTAAAATACCAACACAATCACTGTTGTTCATGTATAAGGGATATAACAACAGATGGCTTGACACAAATATTATAGGTGAAAATATATAGAAAGGAAAACAAATTCTATAGATCATGAGTCCAGTCCATAAGATGGAGAGTCATTTCTTACAGTGTGTTTGATTTTCCTTTTAGTGACGCTTGCACAACATTGTTTGCAGAGTGATGGTCATTCTGATAGCGTGGACACAGGTCATTTCTGTGTGTGGCCTTTTGGAGTCTTCAAGTTTTGACTTCTCACTGACAGAGACGGAGTTGGTGAGTTGCTTCTTGTTTGTAGGCTTCAGGATATCTCTGAATGCACAGCACTCCTAGGTCTGCAACAAACCGGTCCAGTCTGAATGCTGTCATGAGGCAGTTTTTCCTGCACTCAGACACCTGATGCCATTCTGTCTCCTGAAATATCCACCTCACCACTTCATCATATGGTTCAATCTTAGTGGAAATTGGTGATGTTTGTCAAGTTTCATGGAGGGTATTATTTGTGCAGAATAGTAGGATTGTTCTGAACTCAGCCTCAGTAAGACCATACCATGCCAATGCTAACCCCACGGGCAGAGGATCTGAGGGTCACTAGCATCTTCAAAAGGCCATTGAGCACCTGGTCAGGTGTTGGCAGACCAGTGGTGCACTGGAGACATGGGGAATGTGGCAGATCAGTGGTGCACTTGGGGCAAGGAGACATTGGCAGACAAGGTGGAACTGGTGTCCCTGCTTTGTGAATCAGAACCTGGAGAATCCAAAGGACAGGGATTCTAAAATAAGGGATCACCTGATCAAATCTCCAAGGCCAGTAGGCTCAACTCTCAGGCAACCTCCTTGCACCTGACCTGAGAGCTCTGGGACTGGTCTCCTGATGTTACTTGTTATTCACAACACGATGAAAGGCAGTGTGCAGTGAGTCTCAGGTTCAGCTTCTTAGTGCAGGTGAACCCCACAAATGTTTACATTCCCATCTTTATAGCACCCCTCACCATTTACCTGTCAGATTTTGAACTTCCCTAAGTTACACCCAAACCTGCCAATCTAAATTCTCTCCTACCCACTCGCTTTTAAATGTTTGCTGTCCCACTCCCCCACCAAAACCCAGGTGTTTCTGACTCTCAATGAGACCTCTTCCCACATTATCCTGATCTGTTCCATGCTTTAATCATCTACATCTCCTGACTAATGAAATATTGTATTCCCCTCTACAATCCAGCACGCGCATACTCGTTCTAATCCCCACAGTTAACTTTCCCAGCTTGACCCTTCCCACAGTACAAACCCTGATTACTCCTCATAGAAACCCTACAGTACAGAAAGCGGCTATTCAGCCCCTCAGGTCAGCACCAATATTTTGAAGAGCATCCCACCCAGACCCACTCCCCTACTTGAAAACTCCGCATTTGCATGGCAAATTCACGTAATCTGCACATCTTTGGATTGTGGGAGGAAACCAGAGCACCCGGAGGAAACCCACACAGACATGGGGAGAATGTGTAAACTCCACACAGGATGGAACCAAACCCGGTCCTTGAGGCGGTGAGGCAGCAGTGCTAACCACTGTGCCGCCTCTTTACCTTTTAGTGGCCAGATCTCCAAACCTAACCTTGGCCAGCCCCCCAAACCTGACCTTGGCCAGCCCCCCAGACCTAACCTTGGCCAGCCTCCCAAACCTAACCTTGGCTAGCCCCCCAAATCTGACGCTGGCCATCCCCCAAAACCTGACCTTGGCCAGCCTCCCAAACCTGACCTTGGCCAGCCCCCCCCCAAACCTGACCTTGGCCATCCCCCCAATCCTGACCTTGGCCAGCCCCCCAAACCCTGACCTTGGCCAGCCCCCCAAACCTGACCTTGGCCAGCCCCCCAAACCTGACCTTGGCCAGCTCCCCAAACCTAACCTTGGCCAACCCCCCCAAACCTAACCTTAGCCAGACCCCCAACCTTGACCTTGGCCAGCCCCCCAAAACCTGACTTTGGCCAGCCTCCCAAACCTGACCTTGGCCAGCTCCCCAAAGCTGATGTTTGCTAGCCCCCCCCCCCAAACCTGTCCTTGGCCAGCCTCTCAAACCTGACCTTGGCCAGCTCCCCAAACCTGACCTTGGCCAGCCCCCCAAACCTGACCTTGGTCAGACCCCCAAACCTAAACTTGGACAGACCCCCAAACCTAACCTTGGCCAGCCCCCCAAACCTGACGTTGGCCAGCCCCTCAAACCTGACCTTGGCCAGTCCCCCAAACCTGACCTTGGCCAGTCCCCCAACCTGACCTTGGTCAGACCTCCAAACCTAACCTTGGCCAGCATCCCCCCAAACCTAACCTTTGCCAGACCCCCAAACCTGACCTTCGCCAGACCCCCAAACCTGACCTTGGTCAGACCTCCAAACCTGACCTTGGCCAGCTCCCCAAACCTGACCTTGGCCAGCTCCCCAAACCTGACCTTGGCCAGCTCCCTAAACCAGACCTTGGCCAGCTCCCAAAACCTGACCTTTGTCAGCTCCCCAAACCTGACCTTGGCCAGCTCCCCTAACCCGACCTTGGCCAGCTCCCCAAACCCAACCTTGGCCAGCTCCCCAAACCTGACCTTGGCCAGCTCCCCTAACCCAATCTTGGTACACCTATGAGTGACTCAGCCAGACAGCCCAAAATGAGTAACAAATCCCCTGATCTGTATAGCCTCCTACTGTGTTACTGTGACTCTCCAGACTGGTTGTACTAGACCCTGAGAGCTAACTGTGGCTCACTCCTCAGACTACAGAAGGTGTGGACCCCTGGTCCTGACCACTCTGAGTAGCCAACTGACCATGCCCAAGCCATTTGGCTGATCTCAGAGGCTGCCTTTGACTTACTGTGCTGGGACTGAAAGGTGCCTCACTTGGCTTGACTGAGGATTATTCCCCTTAGAGTTTAAGGCTTGGCTATTTGCTTGAATTGCATGCTGTGGGCTTGGTTTGTAAATGCTGGTACATGCTTCTGATGTAGCACAGTACCATACAGCAACATGAGCACCCTTTTGAGTGATGACTATGGAAAACCATGACAAACTGCCTGGCTTTGTTTCTGTGCTAAACAACAAGGCAATATGCATTCCTTTAAGGACGGGCTAAGGGGTCAAATCACAAAAAAGCAAAACAAGACAAGGGAGGTATGTTGTGAACATGCAGATAGGTGCAAGGTTAGTGGGTGGTAAGAGAGTGAGAGAACAGCCCTGAGATGTAGCATACTCCAGGCCATGAGCTGGCTCCATGTCCAAGTTAAAACACTGACCTTGCAGAGAAGTGCTGGTGCATTTCAAAGGGCAGCATTAAAACGCAGAAGCATGTTATAAGTGGATCGGAGGTGTGCTGTGAGGATGTGGATTGGTTGGCATGTGTTGGATACAACACCTACGGATGTAGCTGCTGCTCATGGAAGGTCCCCTGAGATGCTGGTGACTGGTGCCCAACATGGAGTACTGAGGGAGGAGGCTACGGGCTGACTTGGATCTACTTTGTATCAAGTGGGTGGGAGAATGGGAGAGTGCGTCTTAATGAGGTAAGATGAAATAATAATAATGATGATTAAAGACTGATAATTCCCATTAATATACCTCTTGCCATACTCACCTTAATATCCGATGTTTTATTGGAGAATGAAACTTCTAATCTCAGCTTTGAAAAAAACCTCATTTGCTATCCCACCCAATTTTAAATATTTCTTATTGTAAGCCCCATCAGTCAGGGTCAGGGGAGATTCCAGCCATATTCAGAGCTAAAATATGCATCATACAATCCCAACTGATCTTCAAATTGTAGAGAAAAGCTCTTTTAGCTATCTAATTGTGTCCAACTTGCATTTTTCAGTTATGGTCCAAAGCACAAAAACATGTGGTTCCTTGCAATAAGAAAAAGAACATTGCAAGCTATTGGCAGGAGATGTTGGAAGTTGATATTGCAACAATGCAGAAAATTCTAAAGCACGGAAGAATGGCAGCTTCTTATGTTCCCAGAGTGTCCCTGAGCATAGTTCAACTCTGAGATACTTGTCAAATACTGCTGTTTCGTGGACAAATATGGATTGAAGAGGTTGTAAAATTAGGAAATGATGTTAACCTGTATTTGATGGTGTTAGATGAAGGAGAAATCAAGACTAGGAACTTGATAGAGCGCCCCGCACTTCTTCAAATACCACCATGGGGTCAGCGTTAAACCGACCAAACCAGTGGAAAAGGGAAATGGGGCCTTGTTTCAATGTCTCATCAAAAACACTGTACCTCGGAGCATTGCAACAACCTCTCTGCACGATATTGAGTGCTAATATACATTATATGTTCAAGCCGTGGAGTAGAACCTAAACGCCCAAATAGCCTTCATTTGCAGATTTGAAGTCTTAGTCCAGGCTTTGATCCAAATAAAAGAAAAACATTCGTATCAAAATGTGCATTCATGTAAAAAACTTTAAACCGTCTTAATTGCAAGTACGGTACTTTGGAATTCAGTAATCCTTTGTGATTTAAACTGCACAATAAAAATATCTAATGATTTTGCTAATGCTGTGTTACTGTCATTTTGCACAATGTAATTATAATTTCTCAGTGAACAGACTGTTACTGCCATTCATTCCTCAGGATTATCTTTTGTTCATTATAGAGTGTGACATTCTAAACTTAAGGCCATTACCAATAAATGTTATGTTTCGAATCTTGCCGCATCTGTACATTACACTGTTAAAAAGCAGCACCCTGCCATCCTTTGAAGTGCTCCTATTGCTGTCTTAATAATTGTTGCCATATATTTTTAACATTCTTTTTAAGGTTCAATTCTGAGGTATTTTCATGTTTTTCCATGTCTCAGTTCTTCACATTAACCTGCAACTTGTTAATTACCTTTAATTACCAGCTTGAAGGCAGATAGCTGCTCTGGTCTCTTTTGTACAGAGCCCAGAAACTGACCTGAAATCAATGTGCTCCTCAAGGCACGTATGATAAATGATTATTTAAGTAGTAGGGATTCTCATGTGGTTATCTCATTGTGGGTCATATAAATACTGCTGTAGTAAGAAGGTAGCTATCGATAAAGCATGAAAGAAGAATATTGGCATATTCCCAGCATATTACAAGAACAGATCAAGACTGTAATTGAGAATTCATCATAAAATAGACTGTGCTTTATTGTTTGTTTTCATGTGAAATTGATGTGGTACAGATTTAAGGCAATGGAATTATGTATCATGCGACAGCAATTCATCAGTTTCTGATTGAAGTATATAAAATTATGAGAGGCATGGATAAGGCAGAGAGTCAGGGTCTTTTTCCCAGGATGGCAATTTCAAATACGAGGGGTCACAGGTTTAAGAGGAGAAAGGAAAAGTTCAAGGGAGATATGGGAAGAAAGGTTTTTTTATGCTGCCCAGCAAGTGTGGAAGCAGACATGTTAGCAAGGTTTAAGAGGCAATTAGTCAGACACATGAACAGGAGAAAATGGACCATGTGCAAGCAGATGAATTAGCTTAGAATGGCACCATGGTCAGCACAGACATGGTGGGCTGAAGAGCCTGTTCTTGTGCTGTACTGCTCCACATTCTATATATTTCATCATTTCATGCAGTGAAAATGATTCACAACATATTTCATTATGAAAATCAGTGATCTATACTTAATACTGTATGAAGTACATGATGAGGATATTCAAGAAAATGTCAGTAAATGTACTAGTATCTGTACTGCACAATAACCATACCATTGCAATAACCAGAGCCCAACAGTAACTAGTGACTGTGCCAGGAGCATACAAACTTTCATGCAAGTAATGGTATTGTGTGTCGAACCAATCCATGCCAACAATATCATATCCATTATTATAGCATGCTAGTAATCAGTGTCAATGACTACACTGTGTTAGGAACCAGTGCAAGTAACTTAGTGTATTGTGAGAAACCCCATCTTTTCATTAATTGTAATTATACTGTATCAGTACCATAAAAACTATTATTAACTATGCAACCTGCCAGCAATCATACAAACTCATCTAGACTTTAAATGTTAGTTTGCTTTCTCTCCATGAATGTTGCCTGGCCTACTGTGATCACCAGCATTTGTTGATTTCAGCACAGATTCCAACACCTGCAGTAATTTGCTCCTAACTAGCGCTAGTATCCTGACTGTGCCAGGAGCATACAAACTTCCAGTGACCACACGTGCTGTCTGCATCAACAGCACCAAGACAAGGATAGGCATGCCACATTATGAATTTTCAATCAATACTTTCAACAATTGGACATACACGAGCTGTTAAAATGGCTCATGCGAATCTTGTGATTTTTGCCATTTGGATGACAGCCAGTTTGAAGTCTGGCAAATAGCTAATGAAATATGGGTGAAGGAGATCCTAACCCTAACCTCACAGCTATCTGTGGAAGCCACAATTCCCATTGTTTAAGAATGCGCTACACCGACAGAATGTGAAGTTTTCTGACGGCCTGTCTCCATATTTCATTAACAACAAAACAGGAGATTGAAAGTCAACAACCAATTTCAACTTCCCAATGTATCTCAATGGTCTCTCCCATCCAAAGCAGACTGGCAGCCTCAGAAGTCAAGAGATGCAGAGTGTTTCTGGGACCGTGGCTTTATTATCCAGTAGATCTACCAGACACCACTCTATCAGAAAGCAGACTCTAAAGTGAGTCGCAAGTTATAGGGCATCCAAAGTATTGACTCCTCTTCTACTTTCAATATTCACCTGAGAACCAACCTGGTGGATTTTATAATGCAAGAAACCTCACAACCTTCTGTGAAGCCTCTGCTTTACATGACACTCACTTCAAAGGCAAATTCAAGATGCCAGGCACCCTCCATGTGGGAGACTGGAGACCATAAATTGGAAGCTGAAATCTGCAAAAATACATGATCGTTCTCTGTATCCTACCTTTGAAGGTCTGAATGTGCGTTGTTGTGTTAATTTGGGATAAGTATGTAACCTTTTTATCTCAAACTCAAGAAAGTTTGCTGGTGAGTTATTTAATTGGAATTCACACTTCAAGGCCAAGAAAATGTACAGTTCTTTCTCTGCAAAACATGCCAATTGTGAGCAGTACATATACATTTGGTATGTGAAAGTATATATTGTCCATAATTATAACATGCGAATGGTCATACATATTAGTTCTGAACTCCAACAATGGGAAAACAGTCAAATTGATTTTTTTTATATGAAGTGAATTCACCATTGAATTTACCAATGAGTTGAGGCAGGCAAGAAACTTCAGCCTTGAAGATTCCTGATGAAGAGCTTATGCTCGAAACGTCGATTCTCCTGCTCCTCGGATGCTGCCTGACCTGCTGTGCTTTTCCAGCACCACACTCTCGATGCTGATCTCCAGCATCTGCAGTCCTCACTTTCTCCACAGAACCACTTCAGCCAGACCAGCAACAAAGCCTACTTCAAAAAAAAAGAAATAACATATGTTCATGCAACAAAACATCAGCAAACTATGCTGATAAGAACAAGATTGCTTTTGTTTCCAACTCAAAGCCATTGGTTTAGCCATTTCTTCTTCCTCCTTGCTTAGGACTTGAGGCAGTTGCTGGGACACTGACACTAAGTAATGACCACAGCAAGGGCTACGCTTCTGAGTGACGTCATGACACAGCACCTCAGAATACAGTCCTCAATAAAAGTCTAAACTTCAGTTCCAGACTGCAGGCTACCCACAGACAATATAATATGACATCTAGTAGTTTTTGAACTAATACAGAAACCCACACAGACACATGGAGAATGTGCACACTCCACACAGACAATCACCCAAGGGTGGAATCGGACTGAGTCCTTGGTGTTGTGAGGCAGCAGTGCTAACCACTGAGACACCATGCCATGCAATCACAGCATGTCACCAACCATGCCTCTACCTAGCCTCTATCTTGTCTCATTTCCCATACAGGTAAAGAATGGGAAAGCATTTACTGGACTGCAGTGGTTCAAGAGGGCAGCTCGCTACCACGTTGTCAAGGGCATCTGGGGACGGGCAGTAAATGATGACCCAGCCAGTGAAATCCAAATCCCTGTCATGAGCTTTTAACAACTTAGTTTTGTGATGAACGAGGTTCAATAAGACCATGAGATCACGAGACATAGGAGCAGAAACTTGGCCATTCAGCCCATCGAGTCTGCTCCACCATTCGATCATGGCTGATATGTTTCTCAACCCCATTCTCCTGCCTTCTCCCCGTAACCCTTGATTCCCTTAACAATCAAGAACCTATCTATCTCAGTCTTAAACACATTCAATGACCTGGCCTCCAAAGCCCCGTGTGGCAGTAAATTCCATAGATTCACCACTCTCTGGCTGAATACATTTCTCCTTATTTCCTTTCATTTTACTCTAAGGCGCTGCCCTCAGGCCCTAGTGTCTTCTACCAATGGAAACATCTTCCCAACACTACTCTCTCCTGGTTCAGTTGTCTGTAAGTTTCAATTAGATCTCCCCTCATCCTTCTAAAACTCCATCGAGTATAGACCCAAGTCCTCAAACGTTCCTCATATTTTAAGCTTTCCATTGCTGGGACCATTCTCATGAACCTCCTCTGAACCTACTCCAGGGCAGTACATCCTTCCTGAGTTATGGAGCCCAAAACTGCACACAATACTCCATCTGGGGCCTTTCAAATGTGCATTTCAAACCAATATGGGCAATAAGCCATTGAATTTGATACAACACAGAAGCAAGAAATACAATTGTGTTGAAGCACAGCAGTAAAGTTAGACTGCTGTGAAGACACAGATCTTTCTTTTCTGTTTGCTTAAAACATGTTTTGGAAAATAATTCAGAGCTGGTCTCTTGATGGCTCAGGTGCTAGCTATACTATTCCATGCTCAGTTGTCAGATCAGCTAGCTTGGAAGGTCGGTCTTTGATCTCCATTCTACTGGGATCCCACATGAATTCTTCAGGAGACCCTTTAGTGATTACCCAATGAACAGGCAGTGAACAAGATGAGATGAAGATCAGTTGTACCAAGTGGGATAGCTGCAAGAAATCCCAGTACAATATCACGAGGCGTTAGATATCTTAATTTGAAAAGACCTATACCTGCCTCAGTAAAATCTAAGCCATGTTGGAAGTTCAAATAAAAGCAAAACACTGTGAATTCTGAAGATCTAAAATAAAAACAGAAAGTGCTGAAGAAACCCAGCATGTCAGGCAGCTTCTGTGGAGAAATCATGTGTGAAATACATTTAGTTTTGAAGATGGGTTTCTGTACGTAAAGTGGACATGGAATGAACTATCTAGAATTATCAGGAGACTGGTGGACAACTGATGAGAAATGTGGAAAAGGGTGGAGTTCACTCAAGAGGGTCCTGTCCCCAGACGCAGTTCAGAGATGTCCACAGGATAGCTGAGTACTGAGGCAGGCTGATTAAATAGGTCCATTTCAGATCTCTGGTACTCATCACACTCCATCAACCCCCACTCATTCCTCATGCTCCCATACCAACTTTGGCCTCCCACACTGGACAACCAGTCCTTTTTACCCGCCAAGCCAATTTGTGACCTGTCCATGTCCTTTCTGTTTTCTATACGGGATCAGTGATTCCTTTACTAATAATGGCATATGTAAAAATGTTTAAAGAAAAGTGTGTACAATTTTTTTGAAAAGAGAACTCTTGTTGCTGCCACCCTGTAAAAGTGTCAACCAACTCTACCATTGAAGTATTAATAAACAGAAGCACTTAAGTGAATGTTATTGAAACATTGACAAAAGAGATCACAGAAAAATAGTTTTCATAATTTCATAGCTGTCACTTGAACAGAATCCACAATTCTCCCCAGCTGTGTGAACAAAGTTCATCCTTTTATCAGTGGGTTCTCATTCAAGCCTCATTATACATGATACCCTAATGACCGGTCAGTCATTGTTATTGCTTGTGTGTACCTGTGTTCGAGCTGTCTGCAATCCCGGTCTTCAGTAGAAAGTAATCTCGAGCAGGGCCCTTCATTGTGTTGTCCTTCCTCATACCCAGGAATAATGGAGTTAACTGCAATGCAACTCCATTTAAGATGGGTGGCATGGCAGCTCAGTGGTTAGCACTGCTGCCTCACAGCGCCAGGGACTTGGGTTTGATTCCAGCCTCAGGCAGTGTGTGGACTTTGCACATTCTCCTTGTGTCTGTGTGGGTTTCTGCTGGGTGCTCTGGTTTCCTCCCACAATCCAAAGATGTGCAGGTCAGGTGAATTGACCGTACTAAAGTGCCCATAGTGTAGGTTATCAGTCAGCGGTAAATATAGGGTAGGGGGAATGTGTCTGAGTGGGTTACTCTTTGGAGGTTCAGTGTGGACTTGTTGGGCCAAACTGCCTGTTTTCACACTGTAGGAATTCTAAGATCAGTTCTTGCAGCAAAGGTTCAAGATTTATACTTAAGTTTTCCATGTGATTCACTAAAATATTTATGAACGAATCAAATGGAATACAATTTTCAGCTTGCATCCAACTATTTCAAAATATCTTAAAAATAAAACAACTCAGTAATCTGCAACTGAGCAATTAATTGTAATTAAGAAATTTAGGTCTGCATTTTAATAAAAACGACCCAAATATCAGAAATGTTAATGATCTAGACTATCCTGTGACAAAGTACAACATCTGTAGGTAGTTAGACCTTCCCTTTCATTTGAGGCCTTTAAGATTTAATGCAGCGAGTTGCTGAAAGCATGAACTGGTAACTTTCCAATGAGGGAAACTGGACAACAGTAACCTCAATGAATTGAACACGCCCCCTGTTTTATTCATTCATGTCACTGGCTGAATCAACATTTATTGTCCATCCCCAATTACCAAGAGGGCAGTTAAGAGTCAACCACAATGCAGAGGGTTTACTCCTACCTTCCCTTGTCTATCAGGTTTACTCTTGATATCAATAACCCAAAGCAGTCCCAACAATAGCATATACCCAACTGTTGTTCATTGAAACAAAGTACACTGCAAACTACAGTAAACTTTTTATTACCTGGCACCTAAGGGAAAAGGAATGTGCTGATTGATTAAATTTTCAGAGAATCAAGAGGTCCAAATAATCAATGTAAAATCTTCCACTAAGTAAGAGAAAGAGTAAGAGGAAGAATACACATTACTGTTGTACCTTACTTACAGCATAAATCACTTACATACTAAAGCAACTTTACCTAAAATAAAACTGACCGGCTTCTCATTCACACCATCAACTAATGATTCGGACATTGCAATATTTGAGGAGAAATTGAATCAACTGTTGACATTTTGTGTGGCCATTCAATTGAACACGCATATTTACATTGAGAAAAATAAATTTAAAAACTATAATAACTGGACAGAATAATAGAGTAAACTCCATAGTATTTGAGGTATATAAGAACTTCAACAAGAAATAAAACACCTTTCACAGATCCAAACACTCCGTACGATCATCACAGGAATTCCGAGACAAAATCAAGAACATAAACATAGATAAGGGCGAAGCAATGTAACGGCATGGTTCAATTCAATTGACAAAACTCTAGCCAGAGAGACAATAGCCGACTTCCTGGACAAACAGAACAGACAACACAATGGGGAACCTATCAATAAGGGCTGCATACTCAAACTACTAGACCTGCGCTTGATGACACACTTCACACTCAACAACCAAATACATGAAAAGATTAATGGGGCACCTATGGGTTTACCCATTTCCAGGCTCATAGCAGAAGCAGTGATGCAAAGACTGGAACAAAACAGCCCTCACATAAAGTCAACCCAAATTCTGGATCAGATACGTGGACGAAACTTTTGTTATCATTAAGAGAACAGGAATCAAGAACACACACTGGATTACTGACCCCATGCTCACAGGGGTCAGATTTACGAGAGAGGAGGGAGCCAACAATCAACTTCCATTCCTGGGTGTGATGGTACAAAGAAGACAGAATGGTGAATGCACCATGAGAGTGTACCGGAAGCCACAAACAGACAAACAACACAACGAGGACATGCCATGACCTAACTCACTAACTGCGTGACCTTACATTAAAAAACATCTCGGAACTGACAGCCAGACCTCTCTGACCACTGGGATCCCTGACAGTCCATAAACCCACAGGCACGCTCAGACAACTCACCAGGACAAAAAAACCCTATACCCATTATGTGCAAGACTAACATAATTTACAGGATTCAATGCAAAGACTGCAGGAAACACTACATAGGACAAACAGGCAGACAACTAGCAATCTGCATCCATGAACTCCAACTAGCCACTAAAAGCCACAACCAGCTGTCCCTAGTAGTCATACATACAGATGACAAGGACCACAAATGTGACTGGGACAACACAACGATCATAGGACAAGCCAAAGAGAGGACAGCCAGAGAATTTCTAGAAGCATATCACTCATCCACAAACCTCATCAACAAGCACACAGACCTAGACCCAATATACTGGCCACTACAACAAACTACTGGAACAAGCAACCGGAAGCAGCAAGAATGGAATCAAATAAATTCCGGAAGGCACAGTACACTAGCGCTTCACAGGACGCTCCAAAGCACTGAAGGTGTCACCTAGACAGAGGCCGAAACATCTGCAAATCAACTTCCCAGCTCAGGGAATATATCCACACCTATGACAACTGGCACCCAAGCTACAAAGTTTTATACAAACCTTGAGGTTTTGACAGTTTATTGCAAGTACCAGTTCATAAGGTGCCAGCTAAAACAAAGTTTGCTGTCCTGTAATAATAGCAATACAGCATAAGCTTACTCATACAATGCTTCCAATCACAATTTACCTGATTTACATGAACTTGATCACACCAAAAGAGATAATCAGCCTGCTCTGTCTTCACCTCTAATTGTTGATCAGATGACTCCTGTTCCTGAGCTACAGAACTACCACTGAGGCACTTTCTCTCATACCCCTTTCCTGGGTGATCAACCCTTTACAGCGTCATGTCTTCAGAGACTGAATTGATTGACCTGTATTTAACATCGCAAGTGTGCCATATTCAGTTGATTTGTACTCATGAGGATGTCTGTTTTTTTTCTGTATAGGGGCCTATCTCTTGGTTTTACCAAACCTTGACCCCAGGCCAACCTGCTTATAGCTGTTCATAGGCGCTACATCCTTGCAGCTTTTGTGTCCTAACCCTAACCCTATCGTATGACATTTACACAATGCTCTCCAGTAGCCAAACAAACTTTATTTTGCTGACAAATGGTCAACTATCACATCTGGTGCCCTGCACATGGTTTTAATAAGACTAAGCCCAGACATACTGTGTTAGCTTGCTAAGTTATTGTACTTAGTGTAAACACATACAGACCATCAGAAAATATACGAAGCACTGAGACATCATCCAACTGATTGTCCTTTCAAGCTTAGGGTTTTTTCTAATTTTGGCTGACTTGGCAAATTTAAGGTTATAAATGTATCTTCTCAACTGAATGAAGAGTGGCAGGTGGAGTTTAATTCAGATAAATGCGAGGCGCTGCATTTTGGGAAAGTAAATCTTAGCAGAACTTATACTCTTAATGGTTAGGTCCTAGGGAGTGTTGCTGAACAAAGGGACCTTGGAGTGCAGGTTCATAGTTCCTGGAAAGTCGAGTCACAGGTAGATAGGATAGTGAAGAAGGCGTTTGGTATGCTTTCCTTTATTGGTCAGAGTATTGAGTACAGGATTTGGGAGGTCATGTTGCAGCTGTACAGGACATTGGTTAGGCCACTGTTGGAATATTGCATGCAATTCTGGTCTCCTTCCTATTGGAAGTATGCTGTGAAACTTGAAAGGGTTCAGAAAAGATTTACAAGGATGTTGCCAGGATTGGAGGATTTGAGCTACACGGAGACAAGTTGTTTTCCCTGGAATATCGAAGGCTGAGGGGTTATATCACAGAGGTTTATAAAATTATGAGGGGCATGGATAGGATTCATTGAAAAAGTATTTTCCCTGGGGTGAGGGAGTCCAGAACTAAAGGGCATAGGTTTAGGGGGAGAGGAGTAAGATATAAAAGGGACCTAAGGGGCAGCTTTTTCACACAGAGGGTGGTACGTTTGTGGAATGAGCTGCCAGACGAAGTGGTGGAGGCTGGTACAATTGCAACATTTAAAAGGCATTTGGATGGGTATATGAATAGGAAGGGTTTGGAGGGATATGGACCGGGTGCTGACAGGTGGGACTCGATTGGGTTGGGATATCTGATCGGCATGGACGGGTTAGACCGAAAGGTCTGTTTTGTGCTGTACATCTCTATGACTCTATGACTCTAATCAGACTGAAGTAGTAGAAGAACTGGGAAATGTGAATGAGAGTAGGTTTCAATCAGACATCAAAACTGATATGGAGAGAGGAAAAGAAAACCTGGATTCAATGAAAGAGAAGTAGAAACGAGACAAAACTAAATAGTGTAAAGAAAATTGATATTTTAAATGTGGCATTTTAAAAATCTCTAATCATTAAAATGTCAAGGAATGAGACTCCATGTTTGTAATAGTTAAATTTCACTACCAGAGCAGTTGATTGGCAGTAATCAACAATTATCAGACTGTTAAAAAGAGAGTTACACTCAAAAGGACGTGAGTTAACTTTTTGTAGTGAGTTCAGTCTATATACTGCACATATGCAATAACTTGAAGTTATTTCAATGATTTCAATGATACGGCAGACAGTGAGATACTGTTTTCATTACGCTATTTAGTAAGTGACATTTCATCTGATGAAGGACCAACATGCTGAAAGCTTCTGATTTTAAATAAAGCTGTTGGACTACAACCTAGTGTTGTGTGACTTCTGATTTTGTCTGTCCCAATCCGCACCAGCATCTCTCCATCATAAGGGACAACTGAGCAATTTTAGATATCTGTATTTAATCACGATTCCCCCTTGCTGAAATTGGTGTATCATTTCCACATGAATAACAAACATCAGCAAATGCTTCAACCTCACTATTACTTTAACAGCACAATTACTTTGATCCAGATGTTTTAACCATCCAGAATGAACACCTATACATTTACACCTAGGTCAAGAACACCAGAACAATAAGTACAACTGACCACCCAGCACCATCAAAACCAAATTAATTGGTTTCTATTACCAATTGCTGCCTCTTGGATTTAGTTGAGTATGGATTGTTTGCCACATTTGCCTATGCAAACATCTAAAAGTAATTGGTTGTATGCAGAGGACCCTGGGTGATTAGGGAGGTGTGATGTGATGCTAGTTAATGCAATGCTGTTCCTTTAATAGAAATATTAAGCAATGTGCAGCAAAGAAATGGACTCAGACACAACTTCACTGCAAATGGTATAACATGTTAAACACTGATCAAAAACAAACTATCAATTTACGCATCTACCATTCAATTAAGTGATTAGTATAAAATCTGCAGTGAATAACATGAATTTCATCAGCATAGCTGTATCTTCCAGAAAGCTGATCAAAGCATTCTGTAATTATTACACTAACCCTAGAGACAGGAAAGCTTTGAAATCAGAGTGCACCCTCAGTGCACAAAGAAATTCTCCCTTTCCAAATAAGTTAAAAATGTCAACTTCTATTTGATATTACTGGTTTCTTATGAATTCTATCAGGCCCAAGTTTCATAACATTATAATATACTTTTCTATCAGTCAGATGAAAGAATGTTTTATTACTTTGGTTATAATATACATTAGAAGAATTGTGATTGTAAAGAAGTCAGGATGGTTGCCACAAACATTTATGTGGCTCACAACATAGAATCTGACCTATTGATCTTTTTGAAGTCAGGTCTCAGTTTCTACTACTTTAAAAATAATGGTCTGACCAAGTAACTAAGTAATGGATCCTATGGAAGGACAGAATGATGCTATATTGCTCAAAATCAATAAATGCCAATAAATAGAATCAAATCAAAATTGTTTTTGCATGTTCGTGAAAACCCATCTTTTTGAGTCTAGATGTGTGGGGAACTGTGTGTAAATGTCTCTATTAATTTATTTAACTGTATCTGTGGCAAAGCATTGCAACATGTAAGCAGACTATGGACATACCTTTTTGTCACCAGCATATAATCTTGTGTTATTGCGCATATTTTCCAATCTACCTATTCAGGGGTGATAATGTACACTGAAGGTTCAACTTCATTGATTGTCTGATAAAGTCCTGGGTGAAATGCATACTTCCATAGAATGTCACACATGTAAATTACCTGTGTTACAGGTAAATGCTCTGTCACTCCAAGTGCTGCAAGCCAGTTTAAAAAAAACTGAATTATGGCAAAGGAACTTCAATCAACCTACAAACCCAAGAATCTCAAAGGTTGTCTGTTCATGATCTGGAGATGCCGGTTGGACTGGGGTGTACAAAGTTAAAAATCATACAATACCAGGTTATAGTCCAACAAGTTTAATTAGAAGCACTAGCATCAGGTGGTTGTGATGAAGCTAGTGCTTCCAACGAAACCTGTTGGACTATAACCTGATGTTGTATGATTTTTAACGTTGTCTGTTCAACTGTTGGTGTTAACCTCAATTGCAATGGCAGCATATTCAAATATCTGCTCTTCCCTAACAATTCCGAGACTGATCCATATATCCCTTTTATTTAACATTTATCCTTTTGAACTCACTCTCTTCTTGCTAATTTATGTGTATTTGCATTGCATTACTAATTCTTTCTTGTAGGAGAAAGTGAGGACTGCAGGTGCTGTGGATCAGAGCTGATAATGTGTTGCTGGAAAAGCACAGCAGGTCAGGCAGCATCCAAGGAGCAGGAGAATCGACGTTTCGGGCATGAGCCCTGAAGAAGGGCTCATGCCCGAAACGTCGATTCTCCTGCTCCTTGGATGCTGCCTGACCTGCTGCGCTTTTCCAACAACATAGTATCAGATCTAATTCTTTCTTGTGTTTAGCAATCGATAAACTGATGCTATGAAAATTCAAGAAAACCAGGTTTAATTGGATCTTTCTAAAACAAAAGTTCATTTGGATCTGGGAGAGAGGTATCCATAATATTACGTTTGTTGCAACCAGCTGAGAGGATAGGTGAATAAAGAAAGGGATCCAGTTCATCCCTCCTCACCCCAGCTCACGAGCCAAATCTTTTAAGATTTGTTTTCTATTCTCTAAACTTGTTCGTAACTCCAGAGACAAGAAAGCTTTCAAATTGGAGTACACCTTCAATATACAAAGCAATTCTCCCTTTCTAAGTATGGTTTAAAATGTCCACTTTTATTTAATATTTCCTGTGAATACTTCTAACTTGCCAGACAGAGCCCAAAGATATGATGTTATATATACGGCTGACATTGTTACCTTCATCTTTTCATAAGATTCTCTTCAGAATGGCTGTCACCATCTTTCTTTGAGCCACTTGTTCCTTCTAATTCATTTATTAATGCAAGCTTCCTATTTAGGGTTCCCAAAAGCAATCTTGCCATGAATCTCAACTCTAACCTCTTCCCTCATTTCTTATCTGAATGTCATCTGGTTCCTAACAGTCCGTGTCCTCATTCACCATAGTGTGAGGACTGTCCCAAATAATATCATGGATGACATCCTCCTTGACTGTTGCAACATCATGATAACATGTATTGTCTTCCTTGAACTATTTTCTATTTGAGCTACAGGGAGAGGCTGAATAGGCTGGGGCTTTTTTTCCCTGGAGCGTCGGAGGCTGAGGGGTGACCTTATAGAGGTTCATCACTCCGTCTTCCCGAGTTACATGGTAACAACTTGTTGTTAAGATCAGATCTACACTCAGCTGAGTGAATTATAGAATCCCTACAGCGTGGAAGCAGGCTGCTCAGACCATTGACCCCCCCCCCAAAAGTGCTTTCCACTTAGACCCATCCCCATACTCTATATCCCTGCATTTCCCATGGCTAATCCACCTAGCCTGCACTTCTTTGGACTGTGGGAGGAAACTGCAGCACCCGAAGGAAACCTACACAGACACGGGGAGAATGTGCAAACTCCACACAGATCGTCACCCGAGGCTGGAATGGAACCCAGACTCCAGGAACTGTGAGGCAGCAGTGCTAACCAACATGCCTCCTACAGTAATGGATTTTATTAAATGTAACTCTTTACTGGGAATGGTAAGTGGTGACATCACTCTGACACACTACAGACTCAGTTCTCAATTCTACAGGATCTGACATCACTATAACATTACTGCTTATACCAGTAATGTCCAGTAGCTATTCTTAGAGTTAAAGGTAACGCTTTAATCCACATATATCATATTGTTTCCATACTTATTTCACCCAGTTTAGCTGCCACATCCTTTGCAGTGGCTGTTCCTCCTGATCCCAGATAATTACATACTCTACGCTCAGAGGTTGCCACTGGCTTTATATACTCAGGTTGAAAATGTCAATGACATGACGTCAGGCAATCTCAATTTTAAAACTCTACTCTAACTATTGTGATGTAATTAAAAATCACACAACACCAGGTTATAGGCCAACAGGTTTATTTGGAAGCACTAGCTTACAGAGCACTGCTCCTTCATCAGGTGGCTGTAATGCAATCTTATTAACTTCGCACCAACATTATCGTCCTTAACTTTCTGACATCGACCTGTAACTGGATTCTTGTTATTTTATTGCCTCATCTTATAGAATGATGTTGGTTTAAGTCTCTCTAACCGCACACTCCAAAATTCAATCAAAAACCCAACATTTGAATCCTGTCTCGACATAATGATGTTCTGTTATGTTAACCCACCAGTGTTTTCTCTTGTTCCTTCTTTGCTCTCCTAATTTCTTTTTACAGCAGCACTTTATGCTTCCTATACTTCCTTGAGGAAGGGTGTTGTTAACTTGAATACAGAAAAGATTTGCAAGGATGTTGCCTGGGGTTGGAGGGTTTGAGCTACAGGGAGAGGTTGAATAGGCTGGGGCTTTTTTTCCCTGGAGCTTCGGAGGCTGAGAGGTGACCTTATAGAGGTTTATAAAATCATGAGGGACAAGGACATGGTCAAGGTCCTTTTTCTAGGGTGGGGATCTAAAAATAGAGGGTGTAGGTTTAAGGTGAGAAGGGAAAGATTTAAAAGGGACCTAAGGAGCAACTCACACAGAGGGTGGGTACGTGTATGGAATGAGCTGCCAGAGGAAGTGGTGGAGGCTGGTACAATTACATTTAAAAGGTATCTGTATGGACACATGAATGGAAAGGATTTAGAGAGATATGGGTCAAATGCTGGCCAATGAGATTAGGATTGATTGGGATATTTGGCCAGCACGGACGGGTTGGATTGTAGAGTCTGTTTCCGTACTGCATGACTCTATGACTTCATAAGTCTTGCTTCTTTGTCACACCTGTCCTCATCTTTGTGATTCCCTGTTCCTCAAACAAAACTTTCATCCTTGACTACAAATTCATATATATAAGCTCATCAGCCATTGTGTTTGGGTTTCCCTGTTCACAGACTCTGTCTCTTTGACTCTAATTTACTGTGCATCCTTTCCTCCCTTCACTTCATAATGAGTCACACAGCACTCAGCTGTCACTCCCTCTAAGCTCCGGAATGCTCTTCCTCAATTATTCCCTCCATTGATGCCCACCTTCAAAACCCACTCAACGCCTGTGTCTTTGCCATGTCTTTATTCACCTCATCAACACTGTCCTCGGGCTTGGCCAATTGTTAAACCTCAATCAACATCACAAAGATGGGTCACCCGATTATCACGTCGCGGCTTGTTTTTTTTTTACTGACGCTATGCAAGTGCAGATTTTGTGAAAACTTCTGATTTACTGTAAACTCTCAAGCCTTAGCAATTTCAGCAGAGCAGAGGAACCTGCAATGAGTTAGAAATACACACCATAGCTTACCTACTGGGGAAGGATCAAGGAATAAAGAACATTTGAACAGTGGTAGATTTACTGCTTGAAGAAACTCAATATATTTAATTGAATCTCCAGTGCTTTTTCTAAAGCCCATTGGAGTATGAATGATCCCCCTCTATGTTGAGGTCTGCACATCCATTCAAGCTCATACCCTCTGCTGGGCTCATTGAACAGAGGAAGGTCTGAACGCTCCTAGCAGGATCTGCCGAAATCAATTACTCATCTCTACCTATATAGTTCCCATCTTGACCTAGAGGACTTGTGGTTTGAAGATGAAAATAGATACGGACTTTGCATTTTTCAGTTTAAAAAAGCCAGAAATATTCTTTATGTTATGTTCAGGAATTGCAGCTTTCAGCATTAGTGTATAAACTATAGAATTAAAACTGCATATACCAAAACAATACTGATTTAAATGCAGTTTTTTAAAAAAATTAAGCTTTTCAAGCATGCGAGGTTTTCTGCTCCAAAATATCTTTTCATCGTCTGCGAAGGTGAAATGTGTCATTGCATTTAGGATGTGCTGGCAGTGGAACAACCCTTTCTGGCCTGGTTGGAGGATATTGGAGAAAGTGAGAACTGCAGATGCTGGAGATCAGAGTCTCCAGAGAGTGGCGTGATGGAAAAACACAGCAGATCAGGCAGTATCCGAGGAGCAGGAGAATCGACGTTTCGGGCAAAGTCCTGATGAAGGGCTTTTTGCCCGAAACGTCGATTCTCTTCCTCCTTGGATGCTGTCTGACTTGCTGTGCTTTTCCAGCACCATACTCTCAACTCTGGTTGTAGGATATGTCCCTCCTTGTCTCATCTCTGTGCTTCTTCAGGATTAAATATTGACAGGTAGCTCTCACTTTCACAGCAATAGAATCGGGAAGTTTAAAGAATGCAGTTAACTTGGTGCTGCAATCGAGTCTGGATAATACTAAAAAAAAACACTCAACATTGAAAGAAACAGCTTCCTGTCCAAGCCAATAAGACTGCAACAAAATGGAGGTTGTTTACTTGTTGCAGTCCAGCGTTCAACAACTAACCACAGGACAACGTTGAGTGTAAAGTCCTTGAAGACATAATTGCGTGATATAAATGCAAGCTTTCCTTTGTTTTGACTGTATCTGTGTTACTAACAAAGATAAGCTTGAAGTGACACAGTTTAAATTGCATGTTTTATTTTAATTTTGCAGTAACCATTGTGAAAGCTGGTCCACATAAATCAATAACTAATGGGGGATTGCTTTCTGGATTTGGGTGTAATTGTTTGACTTGAAAGGGTACAGAAAAAATTTACAAGGACATTGCAGGGCATGGAGGGTTTGAGCTATAGGGACAGGCTGAATAGGCTGGCACTATTTTCCCTGGAGTGTCAGGCTGAGGGAGTGACCTTATAGAGGGTTATAAAACCATGGCAGGTATGGACTGGGTGAACAAACAAGGTCTTTTTCCCATGGTATGGGAATCCAAAACTAGAGGACATCAGTTTAAGGTGAGAGGGGAACGATTTAAAAGGGACCTAAGGTTTAACTGTTTTCACACAGAAGATGGTAAATGTATGGAATGAGCTGCCAGAGGAAGTGGTGGAGGCTGGTACAATACAACATTTAAAAGTAATCTGGATGGGTGTATGAATAGGAAGGGTTCAGAGGGATATGGGCCAAATACTGACAAATGGTACTAGAGAGATTTACGATATATGATCAGCATGGATGAATTGGATGAAGAGTCTCTTTCCGTGCTGTACAACTCCATGACTTGAAATAAAAACTGGATGTCACAAGAAAAGGTGTAAAGGTAACATTATTCAGCCATTTCCTTGACAAATGTTGAATTTATTTGGGCAATTAGTTCCTTACATTCTGAGGAATTGGGTGACACTGGCAGGGCTATGTTGATTGTATTCTCAGTGTATGCAAATTTAAAACATGCTCTCGGATCACTTAACAACGGATTGGTTTCCAAAGCTTTCTTCAGCCCTGCTAAAATGGCTGCTACCCTGGCTGCTACACAGTAGTTTTCTCAGACAGAATCAAAATGTCTGATGCTTATTCAATTACTAACATGTAGTACATAAATCTATCACTATATTCCCTGCCGAAGTTTAGAGAAACTGAAGGATAATTTTTCTCTTCATCAGGATGACATATAATAAACTGAAACAGACCCAAAATAGAGAACAGACCAGAAAGAATAAATTAATTTGCTATCATCGTTTGAAGGCAGTTTATTTTTACTGAATTATCAGGTCTCTAAAATAACAAAACGTATCTTTAAGAATTCTGCCTCTTGGATAATAGCGATGTTAGCTTTTAGCACCCAATCTGTCTGAGGATGAACAATGTCAGCAGAAAACCAGAAATGGAAAGTCACACAGCACTTGAACTGAAGGGGAGGATTCTGAAGAAGAGGACTCAGAATGTTAACTCTGTTTCTCTCTCCACAGTTGCTGCTAGACCTGCTGCATTTCTCCAGCAATGTTTGTGTTTGCATCACATTTCCAGCATCTACAGTCTTTTGCTTTTCTTTGAGAAGTTACCAACCTTATTCTCTTCTCTTTGCTGACCCATTCTCTGCCCTCAGCGATTCTTTCACCTGTCACAGTTCTCCATACATTAGCGATTCAATGTGATGTCTTACAGTTTATGGAAATCAGTGGACTAGCTGGGTTTCAGAAACCATGTTGGCATTATATACTGCTGGCAACCATTTGTAACATCAAGAAAAGAGAGTGCATTAAAATTTATAAGTAAGTTAGTGCAGGCTACCTTTTAAATATAAAATATGAATGCACTTAGAGTCATAGAGTCATGCAGCATGGAAACATCACTTGTCCATGCCGATCAGACATCCCAATCTGACCTAGTCCCATTTGCCAACTGTTGGCTCATATCTCTCTAAACCCTTCCTATTCATAAATCCATCCAGATGTCTTTAAGTGTCGCAATTAGACCCACCTCCTCTGGCAGCTCGCTCCACACACACACCATCCTCTGCGGCAAAGTCTTTGTAGTCTGGTCCAACAGTAAAAAGCTGGCCATTACTTTAGCAGATACAACATTAAGCTGTGAACTGGAATTGGAAAGAATGAAGGATATTGCACTCTATTTAAATATTGCTGCTTGTTCTTCTACAGCTGTTACTTTTCTCTGCTTTGGACACTAACTCCTGACGCACTTAATACTCTGCCTAAAATGTACAAATGGTACAATCTCTGTCAAGATCAATAACTTCTTAAAGAAAATAATCAAACTTCCTGTTCCTAGCTGAAAGAATAATGAGAGAAGACTTCATGTTATAAAACTTCTACTCTCACAAATGAGTTTAAAAAAGCATGATTGACTATACAGTATTTTCTTATTAGAACATAGAACATAGAACAGTACAGCACAGGATCGGCCCTTCAGCCCACAATGTTGTGCCAAACGTGACCCCAAATTAAACTAATTCCTTTTGCCTGGCCTTGGTCCATATCGCTCCATTCCTCACATATTCATGTGCTGATCTAAAAGGACGTTTAATGCCCCTGTCATACCTGCCTCCACCAGTGCGTTCCACACTCCTATCACCCTCTGTGTAAAAACACTTGCCCCTCACAGCTCCTTTGAACTTTCCAACTCCCACCTTAAATGCATGTTCCCTAATATTAGACATTTCAACTCTGGGAAAAAATATTCTGACCATCTCTGCATCTCATCGTTTTATAGACTTCTATCAAGTCTCCCCCTCCTTTGCCACTCCAGAGAAAACAACCTAAGCTTTTCTAGCCTCTCTTTGTAGCTCATACCCTCTAATCAAGACAGCATCCTGATAAACCTCTTTCTGCACCCTCTCCGAAGATTCAGCATCCTTTCTGTAATGTGCTGAATGCAGTACTCTCGGGTGTGGCCTAACCAAAGTCTTATAAAGCTGCAAAATGACATCCTGACTCTTGTACTCAATTCCCTGACTAATAAAGACAATCAGGCCATATACTTTCTTGACCACCCTATCTATTCATGTGGTCACTTTCAGGGAGCTATGGACTTGAACCCCAAGATCCCGTTGGAAATCAGTGCTGTTCAGGGTGCTGCCATTAACTGCATAATTGTGAGCAATTTATTCTTTAAACTACACTAAGTGATTTTCCCCTTTTATATTTAGCATGCAATACAGTCCTCAGGAATTAGACTTTTTTAGAAAATGACCTAGTGTTGCTCCCAGCTTCCAGAGGGTTCCCATATTTTCATTTCATTCAGTAATAACTTTGAGTACCTGTCTATAAATACTTTTCTCAGTTTTCAGAGAGTTTCAAAGAGGTAGCTGGCACTGTGGCTCAGTGGTTAGCACTGCTATCTCACATCACTGGGGACCCAGGTTTGATTCCAGCCTCAGGCGACTGTGTGGAGTTTGCATATTCTCCCATATCTATGTGGGTTTCCTCCAGGTGTTCGGTTTCCTCCCACAATCCAAAGATGTGCATGTTAGGTGGATTGGCCATGCTAAATTGCCCATAGTGTGCAGGGATGTGCATTGGTCAGGGGTAAATGTAGGGGAATAGGTCAGAGGGGGGATGTTATGCTTCAGAGGGTCGGTATGGACTTGTGGGCTAAATAGCCTGTTTCCACACTGTAGAAATTCTAATCCTCACACTGCAGTACAGTAATTCTAAATTCTTGAATCTATCACCAGCAATGAAGCCCAGTCCGACGATTCTTCTTTCACTTTGCCAAACTAGCAAAAAGTCTCCTTGAATTCTTTGAGGGCTAAAGGGGTCATCTCTTTAACAAGAGTCTATCTCCCTTCTGTATTTATCTGTGGTAGCTTAAAAAGCTAGACAGCGTCTCTCTCTCTCTCTCTACTGACAGTACAGAATTGTTGCTTGTATGTGATTTTCATGCATATGTAGGGAAGCCTGTAACCTGATCTCAAAAATGGTTTTCTCCTACCCTCTTCCCCTTGGTAAAAGTGAAATACATTAAATTTGCATTCAGATAAAAATGCTAATTAGATATCTTTCACTATTTTTCACTCTTTTTCTTCTTAGTTGTAAAAGTGTAGGTTTTACCAGTTTTCACCTGGTACTTTCAACACCTGCCCGGGATATCAGGAAACATTAAGTCTACTCATTATTAACTACTGCCATTGTTCCCACATATAAATAAGTTGCATTTTTTTTCAACAAAAATTGATGTTGTTTGTTTGAACTTTGGCAATCATATTGCCTAAGCATAATGTCAGGTATACCTCAGAACAGGTCACATGACCCTGTTCAATTAACCCAAACTCAAAGCTACAATCTCAAAATATAATTAGTCTTACTAACCTCATAACTGTTGTATAATTAGTTCCCACTGTAACATAATTAAAACTATTTTGTAAGTGTACACACATGCAAAATTAAAAGTAGCACCAGACAACTCTTAAAGCTAATAACTTGCCTCGATTTTGTTCATCAGCCTGTGTTTAAAATAAAATATAGGCTAAGTTTTATCAAAGACCAGCTGTCAATTTTGGTAAGTTTCAAGGAGGGTTTATTTCCATGACCTTGAATTAATTTTCTCACACAATAGTCCATAGCTCACTTCATTACCAACACATTGCATTTTAGTGGCATCCTAGTTATCCTAACTTCCCTCCTGCTGCTGCTGGAACCTCCCAAGATTCCAATTAGTGGGGGTGCCCTCTATTTAAAGCAGATAAACAGGACTAACACTGTCAGTCTGGAGCTAGCCTGCACAATTCCTGTGAATTACCCTGGAAATGAAGAAAGTACGCAGTATGCTCTGTCAATAGGGATCTGGACCATGGAGTTACATAGCAAGGTTGCACTCCTTCCTCAAAACTGCCAGAATGCACTAGACTCTGCCAGCCTGCTCCAAGTGGACTTCAGATATCGAGGTGAATCCAGAGCAGTCACATGACCTTGGGAACCTCAAGGTGAAGCTTGGCCTGGAGTCAAGGCTCGGTGCAGACTGGAGGCTGGCTGCCAGAGTGGGCTGTGTTGGAAGGACTGTTACTCTGAACTTTCTATTTCCCTTATTTTCTAAGTTATTCCTACAATCTGCAATGTTCGTCTTCTTATTTCTTTAGTTTTCTAATTTTTTTCCCTGAGAATTTGTACTGAACCTTCCATACCTAGGAACCTAAAATGGACCCGTAAGTGGTAACTTGTAAACTTTTCACTGTACTCCTCTGAATACATGCGACAATAAAGCTGATTCAATTTAAGTGACCATCCGGATTGGTGCAGTATTCATACTCTGGTGCAACACCCAACAATGCCACAAGAAGTTCAATGACCTTCTCTGCTCTGTGAGGGAACATGCCACTATCTTCTGTCTGCCCCTCACCCTCTCTCTAACTCTTGCTGTTGTACCCACCATGGCTCAATGTCTACCAGGCTCATAATTTATGCAGCATCTTCCACCCCTCACTCTCACCCATCTCAAACCACCACACTGCTGTCCCCCGTGCTGGTTAATCATTTACTTGTGATACCTCACCACCTCTTGCCCACCAACAGCAGCACTAACAGCTGTGCCAGATACTATCATCTCACTAAATCCTCTCCTTTTGTCTCCTTCCAGGAGAAAATGTCTCACAAAAGGACAGAGCAAGACAGACATTGCATCTCCTAGCCTGGATGTAAGTTTACTTGCTGAGCTGGAAGGTTTGTTGTCAGACGTTTCATCACCATACTAGGTAACATCATCAGTGAGCCTCTGGTGAAGCGCTGGTGGTATGTCCCGCTTTCTATTTATGTGCTTAGGGTTCTTTGGTTGGGTGATATCATTTCCTGTTCTTTTTCTCAGAGGATGGTAGATGGGGTCCAAGTCAATGTGTTTGTTGATAGAGTTCTGGTTGGAATGCCGTGCTTCAAGGAATTCTCATGCGTGTCTCTATTTGGCTTGTCCTAGGATGGATGTGTAATCCCAGTCAAAGTGGTGACTTCTTTGTCAGTATGTGAGGATACTAGTGAGAGTGGGTCATGTCTTTTTGTGGCTAGTTGATGTTCATGTATCCTGGTGGCTAGTTTTCTGCCTGTTTGTCCAATTTAGTATTTTTTTCCAGGCCTTGCAAGGTATTTTGTAAATGACATTCATTTTGCTTGTTGTTCGTATCAGGTCTTTTAAGTTCATTAAGTGATGTAAACTCCTTGAGCTGCCCAAGCAAGCAATTTAGCATGTCCTTAGACTGATAGCAGATGCTGTCCTTGATCAATTGTACTGAGCCTCCATGACTGAAAGCTGTCTCCTTGCTATGACTAAGGACTTCGACACATGGCTATTTGGTTGATGTGCCCTGTGTTGATTGTGTGAACTGTTGGCTCATGGTGCAGTTGTGAGATTGACGTAGCATGGTGTTGTACAATAATATTTCCATTCCCATGACTGATCACAGCTGACTGCTATGACACACTGCTAGGGTTTGTCTCTGCAAAAAGAGAAGGAAGAAAAACCATGATCCTTTAAACTCTGGCTGAAGGGGACAAAATGCAAAAAGGCAAGGCATCTAATTTGACACAAGATGAGTAAGTGCAAAGTGCAGTGATAGTAATGTGGTCAGCCAGGTGGACCATACAGAATATGCGTTCCCTGATAGGGGCTGTTAACCAGGTCCAGTCAAGGAGTCCTGGCTGACAGATATAAACAGGAGTGTCAGAGGTTCTGTTCAATCTGAGAGCTGGTATTGAGGGAGCTGGATCAGTGTTAAGGACCTTCCACATGTAAATACTGGGTGACTTGGTGACAGGATACCAGCCTCTGTGTAGTTGTTTCACTAAGAAAGTAAACAAGAAGCCTTGAGAAGTACCCTTGTCCAATCGATGAGATGGGCGCTTGTCCCTGAACAGCCTTCCAATGATAGGATGCCAGTGCACTGTACAGTGCAGCATTCAAGTGGAGAACTGGAATATAAGTGGAGTGGAGATGTGCCATGAGGTTGCAGTGAGGCTGGTATGTTTCCAATGCCAATCTCCTTGGATGGCAGGGCACATGTGGTCACCGACCATGGATTGTATCCTGAAATACTGGGGATTGGTGTCCAAGATAGAGGGCCAGAGGAGCAAGTAATAATCTTGTGTCACCCAGGCTCATGTCGGGAATTGTCACCACCTAGTTTCGATCTGGTGTGAGGGAGACCAGAGAACAGCATGTCAATGAGTCAAGATTGGGTTATAATGGGTTTGATTCTCAACTTGGGTGACTGTGCGTGGAGTTTGCTCATTCTCCCCGTGTCTGCATGGGTTTTCTCTGGGTGCTCCGTTTCCTCCCATAATCCAAAGATGTGCAGGTCAGGTGAATTGGCCATGCTAAATTGCCGATAGTTTTCAGGGATGTGTAGGTTAGGTGCATTAGACAGGGATAAATGTAGAGTAATAGAGCGGGGAAATGGGTCTGGGTGGGATACTCTTCAGAGGGTCGGTGCAGACTTGTTGGGCCAAATGGCCTGTTTCCACACTGTAAGAATTCTATGATTCTATATGATTCTAATGCATTTAAACAGGTCTCTCATTGCTCACTGGTGAGGCCCTCGATTCACTGTTCAATACGTGATTGCACAAATGAACATTTTCACTTGCCATTGAGAGTCTCATTTTTGAATCTCACCACACTTTCCCAACTGACTTGTCAATATCCACCTCATTCAAAGTCTGGGAAGACTTATATCTGAATGAACATGCAAACTATTTATCAAACAAAAGATGCCTGGGTTGAACAGAAGGACAGACTTAACTGAGAGAGCAAGTCACTGGGATCTTGAACATCAGCGTTTAATCACCTTGGGCCTGAACTTTTACCAGCGATGTCCCCAGCAAGAGATCAGCCACAGGCAGCAAATGGCACAATGGGATGATTGCAAATTGCAAACTATTTCTGTTCAATAGCCAGCAGGGTGTGATGTGAGAGGGTTAATGGGGGACCACTGGATTCTGGTGAGGGTCCACATGGACACAAAGCTCAAAATATAGGTGTTATTACTGCCACCAACCATTTGTTTGCTCTGTTTCAAGAGAAGATGTTAGGCCGATGGGAAAGTGAGGTGGCAGTGCTATAGTGGTATTGACACAGGACTAGTCAGTCAGGACCCTTAGCTAATATTCTGGACATATCAGTTTGGATCCCACTATAGCAAATGGTGAAAATTGAATTCAATTCACACAATTAATTGGAATCAAAACTAGCCTAAAGGTGTGAAGACATTGTCAACTGCCACATTTGGTCCACAAATCGGAGAGGCAATGGCCGAATGGTATTATCACTGAAACATTAATCCAGAAACTCAGCTAATGATCTAGGGAATTGGGTTCAAATCCCATGACAAGAGTTGATCAAATCTGAATTCAATAAAGAGTCTAATGATGACCATAAAACCACATTGACAGTTGTCAGGGCAAAACCATCTGGTTCACTGATGTCCTTCAGTGAAGATAACTGCAATTCTTACTTGGTCTGGCTTGTGTGCAACTCTGGATCCACAGCAATATGGTTCACTCTCAACTGCCCCCTGGGCAATTAGGGATGAGCAATAAAAAGTGCCCTTCAAGAAGTAAAAGCTGCCTTGGTCATGTGACTCCAAACCCACAGCAATATGGCTAACCTGTAACTGATCCCTGAAATGGCCCAGCATGCAACACAATTTAAACAATTAGGGATGGGCAACAAATATTGGCCAGACCAGTGATGCCCACATTCTTCGAAAGAATGAAATTAGTTATATCCTGACTGGATGCAGGACAAAACAGTAATGCTGCAGGTCATGGTGAAAGCTTCACATCATAGCCATATACCAGGTCAAGGCTGGGATGGATCGATAGTAGTTCCAGGAATTTGGAAATCTTTTAAGATGCATGTAACAGGTGTGGAAACAGGAGCTGGCATTAGCCACAGGGAATTCATGAGCTATACTCAGTCAGTGAGTAAGAAAGACAGCACAAATGATGAGAATGAAAGATATAATTGCAGTGTCCATAGTACAAACAAAAGTCAGAGATTCACAGGCTGCTCTCATCATTGATACAGCTGTAGCCTGTTACAGGAGAGTTCGAGAATCCTTCAGTCACATTCTATTTTATGAAACTAGTGAGTGTTGACTCAATATTCCAGTAACATTATTCCAGGGCTAGCTGATTCATGTCAGGGTAAAGTATCTTACTCAAGGAGGTGGTCGGAGGAAGTTACAATGCTTCTCTGCCAGGGGATATCAGCTGAAGAAGATACAGTTAAACTGAGTTATTTACAGTGGAAATCAGGGAGGTGGCTGCTGTTGAGAAAATGCTGAGTGAGTGCAAAGTGGTCTATGAGTGAGGAAATTATTCGATATCACAAAACTGAAGCCAACAATTAGGACAATATGCAACCAACATTTTGCAAGGTGGGATCAGTGCCCAATACATAGCTAAAAACTGCATTTAAAGGACAGGGTAATTAAGAAGGTGAAGAGCAGTGAATGGGTCACACCCCTATGGCCTGTTCAAAAAGCAGGTGGGTAAAAACAATGACTGCAGATGCTGGAAACCAGATTCTGGATTAGTGGTGCTGGAAGAGCACAGCAGTTCAGGCAGCATCCAAGGAGCAGTAAAATCGACGTTTCGGGCAAAAGCCCTTCATCAGGAATACAGGCAGAGAGCCTGAAGGGTGGAGAGATAAGTGAGAGGAGGGTGGGGGTGGGGAGAAAGTATCATAGAGTACAATAGGTGAGTGGGGGAGGGGGATGAAGGTGATAGGTCGGGGGCGGGTGGAGTGGATAGGTGGAAAAGAAAATAGGCAGATTGGACAAGTCATGGGGATAGTGCTGAGCTGAAAGTTTGGAACTAGGATGAGGTGGGGGAAGGCGAAATGAGGAAGCTGTTGAAGTCTACATTGATGCCCTGGGGTTGAAGTGTTCCGAGGCGGAAGATGAGGCGCTCTTCCTCCTGGCATCTGGTGGTGAGGGAGTGGCGGTGAAGGAGGCCCAGGACCTCCATGTCCTCGGCAGAGTGGGAGGGGGCTTTGAAATGTTGGGCCACAGGGCGGTGTGGTTGATTGGTGCAGGTGTCCTAGAGATGTTCCCTAAAGCGCTCTGCTAGGAGGCGCCCAGTCTCCCCAATGTAGAGGAGACCACATTGGGAGCAACGGATACAATAAATGATATTGGTGGATGTGCAGATAAAACTTTGATGGATGTGGAAGGCTCCTTTAGGGCCTTGGATGGAGGTGAGGGAGGAGGTGTGGGCGCAGGTTTTGCAATTCCTGCGGTGGCAGGGGAAAGTGCCAGGATGGGAGGGTGGGTTGTAGGGGGCATGGACCTGACCAGGTAGTCACGGAGGGAACAGTCTTTGCGGAAGGCGGAAAGGGGTGGGGGGGGAATATATCCTTGGTGGTGGGTTCTGTTTGGAGGTGGTGGAAATGTCGGCGGATGATTTGGTTTATGTGAAGGTTTGTAGGGTGGTAAGTGAGCACCAGGGGCATTCTGTCCTTGTTACGGTTGGAGGAGTGGGGTCTGAGGGCGGAGGTGCGGGATGTGGACGAGATGCATTGGAGGGTATCTTTTACCACGTGGGAAGGGAAATTGCGGTCTCTAAAGAAGGAGGCCATCTGGTGTGTTCTGTGGTGGAACTGGTCCTCCTGGGAGCAGATACGGCGGAGGCGGAGGAATTGGGAATACGGGATGGCATTTTTGCAGGATGTAGGGTGGGAAGAGGTGTAATCCAGGTAGCTGTGGAGTTGGTGGGTTTGTAAAAAATGTCGGTGTCAAGTCGGTCGTCATTAATGGAGATGGAGAGGTCCAGGAAGGGGAGGGAGGTGTCAGAGATGGTCCAGGTAAATTTAAGGTCAGGGTGGAATGTGTTGGTGAAGTTTGTGAATTGCTCAACCTCCTCGCGGGAGCACGAGGTGGCGCCAATGCAGTCACCAATGTAGCGAAGGAAGAGGTGGGGAGTGGCAGGCGGGTCTGTTTGGATTTGAGTCTAGATTAGAGTGGTGCTAGGAAAGCAAAGCAGATCAGGCAGCATCTGAGGAGCAAGAAAATCGACGTTTCGGGCAAAAGCCCTTCATCAGGAATGGAGGCTTTTGCCCGAAACATCGATTTTCCTGCTCCTCAGATACTGCCTGACCTGCTGTGCTTTTCCAGCACCACTCTAATCTAAACTCTGATCTCCAGCATCTGCAGTCCTCACTTTTGCCTGTTTGGATTTGAGAAGAGTATAAACAAGTGCAGATAAGGTTATCGAAGACAACAAATACCTATTACCTATCGGTGAAGAATTGCTTCCTAATTTGTGGGATGTGTTTTGTCACTGGCTGAGCCAGCATTTATTGCCCATCCCTAATTGCCCTTGAACTGAGTGGCTTGTTAGGGGCAGTTCAGAGGCGGTTATGAGTCAATCACGTTGTTATAGGTCTGGAGTCACATGTGGGCCAGACTGGGTTAACATTGCAGGTTTCTTTCCCTGAACAACACTGGTAAACCAGATGGGTTTTTATGTCAAATGACAGTAATTACACATTTATCATTAAACCAGCTACTAATTCCAAATTTTTATTGAATTCAAATTTCACTATGTGCCATGGTGGCACTTAGCGAAAGGAAAGGTGTTAAGGAAGATGGATTTGTCGAATGGACATTTGCTATTAGAATTAACTGACTAAAGCAAGGAACTGCTTTGAAAGGTTGATACCAGTGCAGAGATTACTATTTGTATATCTACAGCTCCCAGAATATTCTAAAGTGGATCAGGGACAGAGTGAAATAAAAGGAATTTGCTGCATCATAAAGATGCTCCTTTTAGCACTCAGACTGAGGAAGAGCACATTATGAGGTTGGATTAAGTCTGAGATCAATATTAAAGCTAAAAAGCAGAAATGTTGCTTTGTGGTGTTACATACGAGTCACCAACTAGATAGTGAAGGTATCCACCAACACAGGAGAATAGTGAGCAGATTTTGAAAGCCAAGAGGCCTGTGAAGAAATAAAAACTTAAAACATTCATTGGGATTGTTTTATATTAGTCCACCTTACATTTACTCCTCTGCATCAACTGTTCAAGGTCAGAGTAGATTGTGAGTAGTCTTTGGAATGTCAGAAAGTGCTTGAAGTGAACAAAGCACTG
Organism: Chiloscyllium punctatum; assembly: GCF_047496795.1. Lineage (NCBI taxonomy): Eukaryota > Metazoa > Chordata > Chondrichthyes > Orectolobiformes > Hemiscylliidae > Chiloscyllium > Chiloscyllium punctatum. The sequence continues at coordinate 18,865,125 of NC_092786.1, forward strand.
ACTGGCTCTGCTGCTTTGACCTACCATAATCCCAAGAATCAGTTGGCTTCAGCAGGTATTAGCAGCGGTTAGGAGTGGTGTTATCTCATATAATGGAAGGTGGCATGGAGAAGCCGATGGTACATGCTTCACATATTTTAACGAAGTCCATACAAATTTTATTTCTAAGTGGAGGAAGAGGCATTAGGGGATCACACATGAAGTTTCTAAGTTTCATTAATACTTGTGTGATAAAAAGTTCACTTTTTGCCAATCGCCAAACTCTTGTGATCATATTTGATTCAAATAAACGAGTACCATCCTAATGATCACACAGCTTTCGTGATGAATGTTGATTTTGATGGCCTGCCAGTATGGTATTAAATATCATGTCATTCTTTCATTATCTCCCATTTATAACCATCTAGTTACCTGCTATTACTTTACACAAACACATGATATTGCCAATTTCTGCTAGAGAAATTGGTGAAGAAACTCACAACAGTTGTAATGCTCAGTAAAATATTCAATTACGTCGTGAATGGCACACTAAAGAATATGATTTTGAGAAGTTACAATATTTCAGGTAGAAATGAACTGTGTAGATCTTTCAGTACAGTTGAAGAGTTTATTGTTCCAGCAAGGCTTGGAGAAAAAATATTATGTAAAAAGCACATAGTGAAAACGTGGATTATTTTTATTGTCCAGATAGGAATATCAGTATTAAAGAGTTAGTAAAAAGGTTGTGAAATATGTCTTAGAATGAAAATGGTCGGAACTAGGTTCCTTTGATTTCTTGGTCAAAGACATGAAAACCATAGTAACGAGAACCTTCAATTTGTTTGAAGTGAAAAATAAAAAGTACTTTGCTGTTATTGGTAGCTAGAGAAATGTTGAGTCTGATACCACAAGGTCTAAAGCTATCATGTCTTAGAAAGTAGTTTGCAATTTCTGGGTTCCCACAGGTATCCATGTCAAATAGTGATCTGCAGTTTACTATTTCTGAGTATAAATGGAGTCAAACATACTCACGATCATTGTATCACTCAGTATTAAATGCTGCTGCAGAAAGAAGTGAACAGATTGAAAAGGTCATTGTAGCAATATTTGTACAAACTCGGCAGTAAGTCATATGTTCTCCTTGACACAACCTAGACAATTTTTCATCTCACCATGTACAACTGATGACCTACCTTACAATATGTTGCAAGGTTTGATTTTGCTTCAGGCTGATGTCAAAAACAATGTAAAAAAGAGCAGAGAAACTGAAGACGAACCATGACATAACAGGAACATACAGAGTCAGCGATGGTCATGGTGAAAAACCATCAAGGTAATAAGGAGAACTATGGGATTGGAGTCACTGTAAAGTGATACTTATAACACATGTCTAATGAAGATTGAGAGCCCTGTCAGTGAGAGCAGACATTGATGATGAAATTCAACATTGCCTCCAATGGGCCAGCTTAGCCTTCAGCCATCTGAGGAAAAGGGCCAGATGATTCAACATCTCAAATTCAACACAAAACTAAAAGACAGCAGTGTCACCAGCCCACTGAATGTGCCAAAGATATGGACAATATCACTCTAAATCCCTAGAGACATACCACTAGCATTGCCCTTGCATAAATCTTACAAATCTAGTGGATAGTCATTCCAGCATCAGAGATCAGTTTTTGATTGTAAAGGGGATAAAGCATTATGGGAACAATGGGGTTGAGAAACTTATCAGCCATGATTGAATGACAGAGCCGATACAATGGGCTGAATGACCTAATTTTCACTCTTATGGTCTTATAGTCCTGTCTCAGGCCAATATCCTCAGCATTGAGGCACTGTCTAAGGAAAAACAACTGACTGGACAGGTCACATCCCCCAAATGTCTGACATAAGTCTCCCACAGTAAACTCTTTACTCTGAACTTTGTCGAACAATTATCAACAGACAGAGGATATCCTCAAAGCCTTCCTGAACAATTGTAACATCTCCACTGGCTTTTAGGAATCTCTTGCCCAGAAACTCCCAAACTGGAAAAGAAGCGTCTACAAAGGTATCAACCATCTTGAGTGTCTCTAGTGGGCTCACATGGAGGGCAGTCACAAACGGTGGAAGGAGAGTGTGAACATCCCAACATTCAACCCAGCTGCCTCCTCAAACACCGGTCTCTTTGATTAAGACAAATCAATTGATGTCATAGTCCCAACCCTGAAGGGGAGTTGGTAGTCAAAGTCAAAGTCCAAGGTTGACAGAGGTAAAGGTGTTGAGAAGCTGAGTCAAGCTAATGGGAATGGAAGGAAGTACTCATTGACAGAAGGAGAAAGACCCTGATCAGTTGACTGAAACCATGTCAGGAGAAAGAAGAAATAAGTTGTCTGTTTCACTCCTTCTTATCAAATTATTACATTTTTGTTCAACATAACATGGTGTTAAGGAAAGAACATTTTGTGTTTACGCATATGTTACTCTGGGTTGTGAGTAAAACAGTAAAAACAAGTTTGTTTAGTCACATTAAAATCTAGGAACTCATGTACATGTACCATTTGGTATTTTAATATGAGTTACTATTTACAATCACACCTCCTCCTAGCCCACAGAGAAATAACACAACAGCTCCATTTTTTTAAAAGTTGGCAACTGTGCAATGTGGTGTGGTATAAAGTAATGGTTCAGAAAGGATTAATAATGGAGACTACCTTAAGCGCTACCAAATCGGGTGGTGATATTAAATCTGAGATGGGGAAAAGAGTAATGTAGTTCAAGATCCAGAAGAAATAAGGGATGTCAACTCTTGTAATTTCATATAACTAGGCAATGTTAGCTGTACCTATTGCTATCTCACAATAGATTAGATCCTCTACAGAGTGGAAACAGGCCCTTCAGTTCAACAAGTCCATACTGACCCTCTGAAGAGTAACCCACCCCAGACTCATTTCACTCTGACTAATGCACGTAACACTATGGGCAATTTAGCATGGCCAATTCACCTGACATGCACATCTTTGGACTGTGGGAGGAAACCAGAGTACCGAGGAAGCCCATGCAGACACAGGGAGAATGTGTAAAGTCCACATAGACGGTCGTCCAAGGCTGGAATTGAGCCTGGGTCTTTGGTACTGTGAGGCAGCAATGCTAACCACTGAGCCACCATGCCGCTAAATTGTATTGCTAAATCATGTGCCTGTTCTTTTTCAGAATCACTAGTGGTTCATTTTCTACCATCCTTAACCAAATATGACTTCAGACCCATTATAGAAAAGAGACGTAGTGGCAGTACTCTATACCAGCCATTAGTAACTAGTGCTTGACTCATTTAACAATTAGGAGATTGAGTTTGGGTCGATGATTATGTAGCACTGAATATTAATGTTTCTGATGTGCACAAACAACTGTCCCATCCTGAAGTTTATTCATCAGGCTTCATCATGATCATAAAGTACTCATCATGCATTATATAACTATCACATAATCTTCTTCTTCAACTGTACTTCGGCATCAAGGATAACGCCTTTCCATGGCACAGCAATGATATTTGGGATAGCCAACAAGTCGAATACTTGAGCTGCAGACTTGCTACATACACTATGGGGCAGGTGATGCTTGAAGCATCTTGTAAATGGAGTGTAGGAAGGTCTATTCACCCCCCCCCCCCCATAACAGAGTGTTCCCTATGCAATTTTTCCAAGTGTTTGGTACCATCCATTTTGGCTGGTAATAATCCAGGATGCCTGTGAGTTGGCAAGGTTGTTAAAACTCCTCAGTTGAGATGAGTTGACAACATCCCTAAAGCATTTCCTTGGTGCTCCAAACAGTTTCCTCCCAAAAAGAGAAGCTGCTTCAGAAGTCTGGTGTCAGGCATATGAACAATATCTCATGCCCAGTTTAATGCTGAGTGGCTCTCAACATTTCAGGTACCTGATCTACATGAAGAGCACTTGAAATGGTTTTGCAATGGACATCATGTGAATTCTCACTAACATCATGCAAAACTTTGCAGTTGTTCTATTTTATTGCTATTCCTAGAGAAATAGAACTCTAAATGAATACATTTACACACTGGAACTGAGCTTTGTCTGTCCTATTGGAAACAAAAACATATTGCTTCCCAAGATTTTCCAGTCACTAAAATTAAAACTCTGCATTAAATTTCTTCAAGGCTGAGATAGAGAGATTTTGTAATCAGTAAGTAAAAAGGCAGGAAGAAAATGGAGTTGAGGATCAGCCATGATGTCATTGAATGACAAAGCAGCTTCAATGGGCTGAATGGCCTATTTCTTCTCCAATGTCTTCTGGTCTTATTCTCGATGTGGGGTCCTGATGGTGCAAAACCAAATGACAGGGAATGAATGTTGGTAAAATGACCTCCTCAGAGTACACAAAACTTTTGTCAGAAAGTCTACATTTAGTTTGCTATCACTCATTCTGCTACATTAACTTATCCTGTCCAAGAAGTCTTGTTTTCCCATGGAGGAACCACTATGTTTTATATATTACGATTGTATGCTCTGTAGAGTTCCTGACCGATAAAAATAATAAATAAATAATGTGTTGCTCTCCATGTGTTCAGATAAAAAGAAATAAATGTGTGCTTCTCATACAGTGTAGTTACTGAGCATTGAACTCCAGGTATGAAAAGAATACGGAGCCTGAGGCTGAATTGGGAAGTTACTGGTAGAGGGAGTTAAACCTAAGAATGACAAATAACCCATGTAACCAAAAACATAAAGTGAAGAAAATATAAACCACTTCATTATTAAAAAATTGCTTTTGGGCTTTGTCAAAGAACAACTTAGTAGTGCAGATATTTGAGCATCTGCAGTTCAATTATTTAAGGGAATTCTAAAATGTTGTGTCTTAAAGTGACAGAGATAATATTCTCATTTTTAATTGGATGTCTAGGCCCACTGCCTTTACAGTGATGTAGAATAAATACTCCCTTTCTTATGTATTAAAAGCTAATGGAACTATTTGTTTATCTGTCAAAAAATGAAATCCCTGTTTTATAAAGTGACATTTTCCCCTGAACTCTGCTCACACATTGAATGAGTCAGCCTGGTATTACAGTAGTATTCATCTTTCCAATATCTATTAGCACACTTCAGGATTCCAGCACCAAATCCAGACTGACATACCAGTGTAATCTGAGAAACTGCTGCAATGCCAATAATATGTATGAGCCCATATTTAACACTTTGCAAAGGGATGGGTTTAAATCCTGTCCATGGTCTTTCAGATGTAATATTGTTATGGATAAACCAAACCCCTTCAAAATATTTTAGGAAGGCAGCTTAGCCCCTACCCTTTTCTTATTTTAAAGGTAAATGTAACATGCTGTGTTCCAGATGCAATTTGACTGGACAAACTACTTGATGTTAAGCATAACACAATTTATTTAAACACTATAGTTAAAATACAACAAAAGGAAGAAGAACTTAGAATAACTGAACTCTATTGGAAAACGTAACAGAATAACAGATACAGTAACTATTTCTAATGAACAGTTCCAATATACAATCTGTTCTGTTCCCATGCAATCCTGCATTAAAAAACTCATGTAATAACAGCGCCATTTAAACCAATGGGACCAGAATCGCATCATAATCAATACAGGTAAGGAGAGATCACGTTCTACAAATAATGGTCTAAATTCTTCAATCGTGTTAAAACCAATTCGCATTGAAGAGACATCAGTTATAGCAGAACTGATTGTGGTAACATCCTATAAACTCACCCCTTGGCAAAAGGCAAATTTGGAAAACAGGTTGTCTCACATGCAATGCCCAGAGTAGGGAGAGAAATCCCAGCTTCTAGCTGTAACCGTGAGAAGGGACAAAATTTCTTCTACTTCTTCAAGTCTCCAGGAGCTTCTGCTGAATTTAATTGCTAAAAAGGACTAGAGATGCTGGTCTGTGAGAGCTGTCTTCACCCATCCAAGCTACTTCTATTGTTCCAGCTTTTAAAGAACACCCAAGGCCACACAAGCTGGTTACATTACCACAGACTGCTTGGTACTTCTCATTCAATCTCTCTTAAAAAGAAACCAGGACAAAATACACCTCTCAAAGTCACAGTATGATCACAATATTAAACAGAGTTTTTACCTGCAGGTTGGTGTAGGTGTAAAAGATCTCATGCCACTCTTCAAAATACAGCAGAGCATTCTTGGTATCCCTCAATCAATGCAACCGAGTGCTGACTCGAAGACATTTGTGGCATAGATGGGACTTAAAACTAGACCTTCTGGCCAGAGGCTGGGACACCACCACTACACCACAAGAAGCCCTCCGTTACACAACAGCCACTCATTGGTCATTATATCATTGCTGAGAGCAGGTTAACTACCCCTTTGCCTGGAATAATAACAAAGGTTTCCTTACGAAAATAATTCAATGATTCTGAGTCTTTTGAACATATTAGGAAAACATGAAAGGAAAGTAATGTTTCTTTTCCTTAAACTAGCTTTGATTTCAATTTTCGTGACCAGTTCCATTCTTTGTAAAGCTATAATCCTTGCTCCTAAGATTATCTGCCACTGTATTAATCCACAGACAAATGTTTGTAAAGGTGAATATGAACCAATAAACACACAAAATTAATTTGTGACATTTGTAAGGCTGTAACAGTTTTTTTAATATTACAAAACATAATAAGGTCTCTATCTGCTGGAATTTTAAGTAAATATATTCAGTTGTTTTAAGTGGAAGTAAGTCTCTTGCATGTGAAACACATCTAACACCTACTTACTTGGACACAGATGGAGAAAATGATAAATTTAGCAACATAATTCATAAAATAAATACAACTAACCTATTTCTCTGTGGGGCAGCATGGTGGCTTAGTGGTTAGCACTGCTGGCTCACAGCACTAGGGACCCAGGTTCAATTCCAGTCTCGGGTGACTGTCTGTGTGGAGTTTGCACATTCTCCCAGTGTCTGTATGGGTTTCCTCCAGGTGCTCTGGCTCCCCTCCACAATCCAAAGATGTGCAGGTCAGGTGAATTGGCCATGCTAAATTGTCCACAGTATTCAGGGATGTGTAGGTTAGGTTCATTTGTCAGGGGTAAATGTAGAGTAATAGGTGTAGGGGAATGGGTCTTGGTGGGTTACACTTCAGAGGGTTGACTTGTTGGGCCAATGGCCTGTTTCCACACTGTAGGGATTCTAATTTGATGGAGCAAATGCAGCCAAACCAAGCTAGGGACCTATACTCCCTCGGGGAATTTATAGTCAAATCATAATTCAAAACAACTGTATCTCATTAATAACTGCAGCAGCTAACACCATCTTCAGTATAATTGTCCAAATATGCCAATCTAGTAGCTTTCTTTCACACTGCTGCAGAACAGATGAATCAATTCTGTTCTTTTGTATTATTTATAATTCATGTTACGTATTCCTGGCTGAGATTATTTAAATCTCAAATAATTCCGCTTAAAAATCATCATTACTGTTATTCAGACTGATCAAATTTTACATTATATAATTTTATAGCTTTCCAAAGTTTGCTCAAAATCATGTAAACAGAATAATTTGCATGTTACAGAGTTTTGTAAACATCAACATGATTAATTTCTGAAAATTATCAAACAAGGAAGCTCAAAAGACATGATACACATAAAGGAAAATCAAATAAAGTCTTCTGTTTTTATTAAGTCTAATTGATCTTGAGTTCAATACAATTTGTAAGACAAGCTGAATTCTTTCCAACAAATATAATGCTGATTTAAAGCACTTTTACCATTCCTACAGTTACACTTTGGCATCTTCCTATTCATGCTCCTGCCTACCTTGTGGATATAGAGACAATTTACCCACTAAGTTAAATGGAAAGTTTTACAATATATCAAAACTGACAATGAAGGCAAAATACACATCATCCTCAACACAAAATCCCTCTGCACTGATAATGCTGTGATAATTGCCCACACAGAAACTCAGCTACAAAGACCAATGAACTGTCTCTTCCATGCCTGTAATTTATTCTCTTGGTTCTAATCATCAAGGTGGAACATGGACATGGTGTTATATCACACCCTGATGACACTGATTTGTACTAATGGTGTTGTCACCATGGGCTGTGCCACTTTGAGCCTAGATATTATATCTCATGAATTGAGCCTCCCATGGGGTCAGGTGTTGGCTGTTTGGACTGCAGTCTTGAGGCTGTTCCACTTAGACTATTTCTACTTTTGTTTTATCTAACAGTAACTCTCTGGCTGACTCTCAAAAAGGCCTGTACCATTATTATTTGCATTCTGATATACAGACTACCGATCAGCGCTTTCTAGTACACTTTGTTCATTCTTCTTTTCTTCGTTTCAATAGCCGGTGACTGTTGATATCAAAGTTACGTCCTCTATGGTAAATTGGTATAATTCACAAAGTCAATCCCAGTACACAACCCACTCTAAATAACAACCTGTTGGAAGTGCTTAGCAAATTCTGCTACCTTGGGACCACAGTGACAGACAATGTGTCCTTTGATGTGGGATATGATGCACGCATAGTGAAAGCAGTGTAATCTTTGGTTGACTCACATAACATAGATATAATAGCATAAAGCTGACTCTGAGGACTAGGCTGATGGTTTGCGTTCTCAGTGATTTGCATGGCTATGAATCAAGGATGGGTTACAGCTACCAAAAAAAGAAGCTATATGGGTTTCATTTTTGCTGTCTGCAATACCTAATGGGTAAATTCAGACAGGACAAAATTACAAATATGACATGCTTCTTAAAGGAACAGCTCTCAAGTTTGTTTGTATAAATGAAAGTCTCTTGGGCTTGGGTAAATCTGCAGAATGGTAGGTGGCCACATATCAAAGGATTTTCTGTCTGGCAAGGTAATCAGAACAAGATGACTATAGATCACTTCCCTAGGAATGCTGGCAAGATTGACATGAAGGTCCTAGACAGCCATGGTCATCCCTGACAGCCATTACTTGATGACGGAGGAAGATGGCGACATGTCCTGTAAGTTGGTGTGCACTACCACTAATGACCAGAAACTACAGCAGCTTGGCAACAAATACCAACACTAAAACAATAACCTACACCCCCCCGGGCAGGTTCAGGTGTTGCAGAACCTGCACCCTATGGATTGGCCTCTTCAGCCATGTGACAGGGTGCATCACCTGAAGATACCCTATTAAAGTCATGTTTTGTCAATGAGAGGATATTAATTCAATAATAACTAAGTCACACAAACAGGCACATGCTTATTCGTTTCCCCCATTTCTTCAAGTTATTTTTCTCACTGTTAACTTTATCTTTTTTTCTCCTCATTCTGCACTGTGGGCTGATCAAGCAATGACTTGACTTACTGCAGAGATCTACTGATGTCCTACTACCTGATTAGAAATATGTGAGTATGGCTATAGATGGACTGGCCCATTTGATTTGCTCTCAATTGTATTCATTCACAGGATGAGGGCATCACTGCCCAGGCCAGCATTTATTGCCCATCCCTAATTGCCCAGAGCGAGTTAAGAGTCAACCACATAGCTGTGGGTCTGGAGTCAAATGTCGGCCAAACCAGTTTCCTTCCCTAAAGGGCATTAGTGAACCTGATTGGTTTTCTGACAATTGGCAATGGATTTGTAGCCATCATTAGAGTCCATATTCCAGCTTTTTAAAATTGAATTCAAATCCTACCATCTGCCATAACCAGATTCAAACCCAGGTCTGCAGAACGTTATCTGGGTCTCTGGATTAGCAGTCCAGTGATAATACCGTTAGGCCATCGCCTCCCTTATACTTAGCTCTTGAGAGGAGGCGATGGCCATTTAGCTGTGTAATCCTGCTCCTTCTTTCCATATGGTCTTGGCTGATCTGCTTGTGGTCTCAACTTCTACAGTCTGTCTTCGAACCCTTGATTGAACAAAAATCTAATTCCTTCTGTTTGGGGAAACATCTCTCTTCTGCACATACACAGATCATTGAAATGAGAGCAGGAATGGACCATGTGGAAAATTGATTGCAACATTTGTGCCCCAGAGGATGATGGATGCCAGAGCATAATGGGCTTTGTTATTGTGCCAACAAAACCTTTGTTTACAGCCAAGGTTTTAACTCTTGGTCATTATTCTTCATGCTGAGGCTATTATATGTACTTCCATAATACAAATATAAGTTAAACTGATCATTTGTCCTTAATTAATATGCTGCACATTTAAGAATGAAAGTACAGCAGTATTTTAGGGCATTGTTGTCACAGGCCGAGTTTTCATGCACAAGTATCTTGCTGACAGTTTTCATAAGCAAACAAGCTAAGACCCATGTTATTATTCTCTAACTATGCTGATTATCTGTAGTATTCTGTCCATTCACATATCAGAAGACATCATAAGTAACTCAACTACTTTGTGCAGACTAAATTTTCAATACCTGGAAATAAAACCACGGACATGACACCACAAAGTAACCACGACGCACAGTTGCATGGATAGATTCCAGGTGTGTCTTTTAGTCACTTGGCCTCTTCTAGAAAATGCTTGGAAAGACAGAGGGCAGAATATGTTACCCCATAAGCAGACAGGGACATAGTTGGGCTGGCACTCCAATGGGGGTAGGGGTTAGACAGCAGGAGGACAGCACATCAACCACCCAATCCACCTAGTTAGATTTGGCTGCAATGGGTAGAGAATGGCCAGTCATCCCACCGGGCACCTCCAATTGACTGACAGCTCTGGGAGAGCTTTCCTGCGAAGGTTTTCACATTGGAATCTCTGTCTGCAGGAGCTGGAGCCCTGACGATGGTGAGCAGACTGCCTGGTGGGATTTAATCCTGGTGTCGCTCCTGGAAGCAGCCACAGCAGTATTGGCACTGACTGTCCAGCTGGTGGGCAGGCCCATTATCATGTCCACTCAATTCTACCCAGTGTTTTGGGTAGAACATTTGTTCATTTTGCTCTTGTAGCTGTGCCAACCTTCCATAAGTAAAGCAGCAGTGATCAGAACTTGACAGGGCCTAAACAGTCTTCCTAATACAGAATAAAGCTCTCATAAATTATTACTGTCCAAAATATTCAGTGTGCCAGCATCCGGCGCGCTCTGAGGTACTGAATGCCACAGATTCACAACCCTTTGAGAGAAATAATTCCTCTCCATCTCTGTTTTAAGTCTGCCCCACCCCTTAACCTAAAACTATGACTTCTTTCATTCTAGGTTGCCCTACAAGGGAGACCATTTGCTCTATGTCTTCTTTGTTAATCTGCTTTAGCATTTTATGCACCTCAATTTGATCTTCTCACATCCTTCTAAACTAGAGCAAGAATAGATCAAACCTGCTGAATCCCTCTTCATAAAAACAAGCCTTTCAACTCTGGAATTAGTCTAGTTAACCTTCTTTGAAGTGTTTCCAATGTAATGATATCCTTCCTCAGGAAGTTAGATTTCATTAAATCATCTTCACCTGTCAACAATTTCAAACTCCCCTCTGTTGTAGAATGTCTAAACTGTGTCTGTGAAGATAAAATTAAAGTGGGATTGGACCTTCATGGTTCATATTGATATAGTGGAATAAAAAGTTCAAAATCTCCAAAGAGCAAATTGTCACATCCCAGGTTATACATTTCATTTCCCATTGTATCCAAGTTAGTACAAAGAAGAATAAAAGGCTTTTTCATGGTTGCCTAAAGGCTCTGAATCAAAATTAGTTGTGTAAGATGAGCAGAATCCTGACACAAGTAATTCATGTCCATCATTCTCAGGGTGAGTCTTGCTCAAAAACAGCTCTTGTGCCAGTCTTTCCCATTTCCAACAACTTCCTTCATCTTTCAACTCAACCAGTGTTGACAGTCTTTTCCTTCCTCCCTCTAGTTCTTGAAAATATTTCTAACAGTTTGTTTCCTCTTAAGATACTTCCTGACAAAACCTTTCATCTTTTCCTAATCATGTTCAGCAAATTATTTTGTTTGTTCATTACTTCATTATTCACTCTCTCTGTGCAGTATGTTCTTTCCAAACCCCTTCAAGCTCACATTTCAAAGCTTGGGAACAAATGGATCTCCCCCTTCCATAAAGTCCATATTTTGGATTTGTATAAAACAACATCCAAAACAAGCTCTTGATAACTCAATCCTTGAGTTGGTTATTCATCTTTCTAATGACCATAACCACCATTCTTTCTAATGTGAGTTTTCCTATTGCTAGTCTCTGCTCTTATTTCTTTGTTGCCATAGCTGAAGATATATTGTACTCCCTCAGTATTTGAGTTCTTAGATTTGCCATATTTCATCTCCTCGGTTAATATACGGATACTTTTGTTAATGTTTGAGAAACACATCCTGCCATTTTGTTACCGTTCACTTAAGTTCCAGAGCTCATGCCTGCTGTGACTCAACTTTTCAGGTTCGCTTCAAATATTTCACCACCTGTAAATCTAATTTATGTTATCATCCAGTCTTAACACCAGGTTCTGTATCTTCAGCAGCTGTGATCATTGTTTAAGATTAGATTAGATTAGATTACTTACAGTGTGGAAACAGGCCCTTCGGCCCAACAAGTCCACACCGCCCCGCCGAAGCATAACCCACCCATACCCCTTTCTACAGAGATTGTAAAAAGAGGATTGGTGATAAGCAACACCCTTGTTGAAATCCTCTTTGGTTACACACAGTTCTGACTCCCTGTTGGCTAATGCCTTGATGCTGTTGTCTCATGCACAGAATCACAGAATTGTTATGGTGCAGAAGGAGGTCATTCGGCCCATCATTCCAGCACCTGCTGCCTTTTCTGCACAGCACTGCATGCCATCTGTATCCAAATAATTATCTAATGCCTCAATAGAACCTTCCTCTGCCACATTTTCAGGTAGTGTATTCCAAACCCTAACTTCTCACTATGTAGAAAGGTTTACTCTTGTATCTCACTTACTTCATTTGCACTTCACTTTAAATCTATGCCCTCTCATTATTTTTTGCTTTCATGGGAACAGCTTCTCATATCCATTCTGCTCAGCCTACTCATGATTTTGAACTCCTCTGTCAAATTTCGTCTCAGTCTCCTTCTCTCTAAGGAGAATAGACCCAACTTCTTCAGTCCATCCTCACACTGAAATTTCTCATTCCTGGAACCATTCCTCGCAATCGCCTCTGCACTCTCTCCAATTCTGTCAGTTTTTTTCTTATAATGCCCACAGCTATGAACAATACTGCAGGTGAGGTCTAACCAGCGTCTTGTACAAGTTCAACATTGCATCCCTGTTCTGCTATACTACGCCACTATTAATAAAACCAAGAACACTGCAGGCTTTACTAACTGTTCTCCCTACCTGTCCTCGCACATTCAATAATCTGTGCACATATACAACCTAATTCCCCTATTCCTGCAAATAAGCAATTTTTTTGAATTGCCGATCTCTCCAGTGTGTTTCACTGTTTAGTCCGGTCTAACTGATTGAATGCTTTTTCAAAATCTACAAAACAGACATATCATTATGTCAAATTCTAAATCAAATTCACCAATCTCATCTGAGCTATTGCTTCTCTTGTCCCTTATCATCAAAATGGTCATCCTCAGTGTAGTTCAGCATCTTCCCACCCATTGTATTTTCACAATTCTCAACACAATCTTCGATGCATGGACAATAACTCGACCCTTTGGCCTCTTTCTTAAAATGGGTCATTATTGTCTGCACAAAGTCCCCTGGCCATTCTTATAGAACATAGAACATAGAACATAGAACAATACAGCACAGAACAGGCCCTTCGGCCCACGATGTTGTGCCGAACTTCTATCCTAGATTAAGCACCCATCCATGTACCTATCCAAATGCCGCTTAAAGGTCGCCAATGAATCTGACTCTACCACTCCCTCGGGCAGCGCATTCCATGCCCCCACCACTCTCTGGGTAAAGAACCCACCCCTGACATCTCCCCTATACCTTCCACCCTTCACCTTAAATTTATGTCCCCTTGTAACACTCTGTTGTACCCGGGGAAAAAGTTTCTGACTGTCTACTCTATCTATTCCTCTGATCATCTTATAAACCTCTATCAAGTCACCCCTCATCCTTCGCCGTTCCAACGAGAAAAGGCCGAGAACTCTCAACCTATCCTCGTACGACCTACTCTCCATTCCAGGCAACATCCTGGTAAATCTTCTCTGCACCCTCTCCAAAGCTTCCACATCTTTCCTAAAGTGAGGCGACCAGAACTGCACACAGTACTCCAAATGTGGCCTAACCAAAGTCCTGTACAGCTGCAACATCACTTCACGACTCTTGAATTCAATCCCTCTGCTAATGAACGATAATACTCCATAGGCCTTCTTACAAACTCTATCCACCTGAGTGGCAACCTTCAAAGATCTATGTACATAGACCCCAAGATCCCTCTGTTCCTCCACCTGACCAAGAACCCTACCATTAACCCTGTATTCCGCATTCTTATTTGTTCTTCCAAAATGGACAACCTCACACTTGGCAGGGTTGAACTCCATCTGCCACTCCTCAGCCCAGCTCTGCATCATATCTAAGTCCCTCTGCAGCCGACAACAGCCCTCCTCACTGTCCACAACTCCACCTATCTTTGTATCATCTGCAAATTTACTGACCCACCCTTCGACTCCCTCCTCTAAGTCATTAATAAAAATTACAAACAGAGGACCCAGAACTGATCCCTGCGGAACTCCACTCTTCTAATAAGGAAAGGTCTTTGCAAAGCTTGGTAACACTGTCACATTCTTTCCCTTACTTTCAATCAACTTTTGAAGCTATTCAATCTATTTCAGTAACTTTTCCAGCTTTTTAATTCATTGTATTTAATGCTGTTCTTACCTCACTCTGGATATTTCTAGTCTGACAAAATCGATGTCACTATTACCCTTTTCTTCCAGCTCAATCATTTCAGGATTTTCATCAATGTGCTCCTTCTATTTAATCTCCTTCCATTGGATTCTAAATAAATCACCTTCCTTGCTATCCATTGACATTACTTTCACTTTATGCTGAGTGCCATTAACCTTCTTTGCTTTTGCACAGATAGGGAGATACTTTGTGGAAGCAATAATGATCCTGCCCATTGCCCGGAGAACCCCAAATTGCCTCATGGTATCACTCTGACACTTGGCAAGACAGCAGTAGGCCTTCCCTGGTATCAAGTACCCCTGGGCCAGGGTGCCACGCTTCCATCAGACTCATCAGTGTAGATAGCATTATATTCCATTTTTTGGATCCATCAGTCCCTCGCCAATTGATTCTTTGAGGAAATCACACTGTTAACCATTGTTTTCATGCATTTCTATTTTTCTTAGCTTGTTCAAGTGTTTGCATTTCAGCATGTCTTCTTCACACTTAATTTTCTCATTTCTTTTCAGAAGAGATTATGGTCAAGTGGTGGTATTGCTAGATTATTAATCCAGAAATCCAGCAAATGTTCTGGGAATCCATGTTCAAATCTTAACACAGTGAATGGTCGAATTTGAATTCAGTAGAAGTATATACCTGGGATTAAGAATTAACTGATGACCACGTCAATTGTTGGAAAAACATATCTGGCTCACTAATGTTCCTCAGAGAATGAAATCTGCCATCTTCACCTGGCGTGGCCTATGTGATTCCAGATCCACAGGACTCTTCACTAACTTCTGAAATGGCTGGGAAAGCCACTCAGTTGTACTAATTGCTACAAAGTCTCAACAGAGAAATGAAACTGCACAGAACACTTGGCATTGACCTGGACACTAGAAAAGACAATGGCAGAAACAGCCCAATCAACCCTCCTCACTAACATCTGGGAGTTAGTGTCAAACATAGTTAGACTCACAGAATCATACCTGAAAGACAATGTCCCAGGCACCGCTATCACCATCCTTGGATATGCAATTCTGGTCTCCTTCCCATTGGAGGAATGTTGTGAAACTTGAAAGGGTTCAGAAAAGATTTATAAAGATGCTGCCAGAGTTGGAGGATTTGAGCTATAGGGAGAGGCTGAATAGGCCGGGGCTGTTTTCCCTGGAGCGTCAGAGGCTGAGGGGTTACCTTATAGAGGTTTATACATCATGAGGGGCATGGATAGGATAACTAGACAATGTCTTTTCTCTGGGGGTGGGGAGTCCAGAACTAGAGGGCATACGTTTAGAGTGAGAGGGGAAAGATATAAAAGGGACCTAAGATGCAACTTTTTTCATGCATATTGTGATGTGTATTGGAATGAGCTGCCAGAGAAGGTGGTGAAAGCTGGTTCAATTATAGCATTTAAAAGACATTTGCATGGGTATATGAATAGAAGGGTTTAATGCTGGCAAATACGACTAGATTAGGTTAGGATATCTGGTTAGCATGGACAAGTTGGACCGAAGGGTCTGTTTCCGTGCTGTACATTCTATGACTCGATGTCCTGTTCTATTGGCAAGACAGACCCAGCAGAGGAGGTGGCACAATGGTATACAGTTGGGAGGAAATTGACTCCTGACTCTCTGAAGTCTCATGGCTTCAAGTTAAACAGGGGCAAGAAAACTTCCTGCTGAATACCACGTACTGTCCTCCCTCAGCTGATGAAGCAGTACACTTCCATGTTATCACCTCTTGGAGGGAACTCTGAGGGTGGCAAGTGCACAAAATGTGCTCTGTGCGGGGGATTTCAATGTCCACCACCAAGAGTAGCTCAACAGCAACAGTACTATTGACCGAGCTGGTCGGGGCCTAAAGGATATCGCTGCCAGACTGGGTCTGCAGCAGGTGGTGAGGGATCCAACAAGAGGGAAAAACATACTTGACCTCTTCCTTACCAATCTGCCAGCTGCAGACGCATCTGTCTATTGATGACCGATTTGATACCGACATTTTTTGCAAACCCACCGACTCCCACAGCTACCTGGATTACACCTCTTCCCACCCTACCTCTTGCAAAAATGCCATCCCGTATTCCCAATCCCTCCATCTCCACTGTATCTGCTACCAGGAGGACCAGTTCCACCACAGAACACACCAGATAGCCTCCTTCTTTAGGGAGCGCAATTTCCCTTCCCACGTGGTTAAAGATGCCCTCCAACGCATCTCATCCACACCTCCGCCCTCAGACCCCACCCCTCCAACCGAAACAAGGACAGAATGCCTCTGGTGCTCACCTTCCACCCTACCAACCTTCGCATAAACCAAATCATCCACCGACATTTCCATCACCTCCAAACAGACCCCACTACCAGGGATATATTTCCCTCCCCACCCCTTTCTGCCTTCCGCAAAGACCGTTCCCTCCATGACTACCTGGTCAGGTCCACGCCCCCTACAACCCACTCTCCTGTCCTGGCACTTTCCCCTGCCACTGCAGGAATTGCAAAACCTGCGCCCACACCTCCTCCCTCACCTCCATCCAAGGCTCTAAAGGAGCCGTCCACATCCATCAAAGTTTTATCTGCACATCCACCAATATCATTTATTGTATCCGTTGCTCCCGATGCGGTCTCCTCTACATTGGGGAGACTGGACGCCTCCTAGCAGAGCGCTTTAGGGAACATGTCCGAGACACCCGCATCAATCAACCACACCGCCCTGTGGCCCAACATTTCAACTCCCCCTCCCACTCTGCCGAGGACATGGAGGTCCTGGGCCTCCTTCACCACCACTCCCTCACCACCAGACGCCTGGAGGAAGAACGCCTCTTCTTCCACCTCGGAACACTTCAACCCCAGGGCATCAATGTGGACTTCAACAGTTTCCTCATTTCCCCTTCCCCCACCTCACCCCATTACCAAACTTCCAGCTCAGCACTGTCCCCATGACTTGTCGTACCTGCCTATCTTCTTTTCCACCTATTCACTTCCCCCTCCCCCCTAACCTATCACCTTCATCCCCTCCCCCACTCACCTATTTTACTCTATGCTACTTTCTCCCCAACCCCATCCTCCTCTCACTTATCTCTCCACCCTTCAGGCTCTCTGCCTGCATTCCTGATGATGGGGTTTTGCCCGAAACATGTTGTGTGGTACCATCTTTGAGCTAAATGAGACAGACTTTGAACAGATCTAGTAACTTAAGACTGGGCACCCAGAAGCACTGTGGGCCAAAAATAGCAGCAGGATTGTACTCCAGCCCAATCTGGAATCTCATGACCTGGCATATTCCCCACTCAACCATTACCATCAAGCAAGGGGGACTCAACCCTGGTTCAGTAGACGATGCAGGTAGAAATGCCAGGAGTAGCACCAGGCATATGTAAAAATGAGGTGTTAACCTGGTGAATCTACTAAACAGTATTACTTGCATATCAAATAGCATAAGGAGCAAGTGATAGGCAGAGCTAAGTGATCCCACAATCAGATCTAAGCTCTGCCATCCTGTGACACCCAATAGTGTTGGACTAATTAAACAACTCATTGGAGGAGGAGACTCCACAAATATCCCCATGCTCAATGATGGAAGAGCCCAGCACATCGATGAAAACGATAAGGCCTAAGCATTGGCAACAATCTTCAGCCAGAAATGCCTTTTGGATGATCCATCTCGGACTCTTCCAGTGCTCCCAACATTACAGATACCCGACAATTCAGTTCACTCCACGTGATATCAAGAAATGTTTGGAAACACTGGATACTGCAAAGGTTGTGGGCCCTGACATTATTCTGGCAACGATACTGAAGATTTATGCTCCAGAACTTGCTGCTCCCCTAGCCAAGCTCTTCCAATATAGTTATAACCCTGGCATCTACCCAACGATATGGAAAGTTGCCTAAGTAAGTTTTGTACATAAAAAGGACAAATCCAATCCAGACAATTCCTGCCCCATCAGTTGACTCTCGATCATCAGTAGAGTGATGGAAGGTGTCATCAACAGTGCTATCAAGCAGCACCTGCTCAGCAATAACCTGCTCAGTGTTGCCCAGTTTGGGTTCTGCCAAGGCCACTCAGCTCCTGACCTTGCTACAGCCTTGGTTGAAACATGGAACAAATAAGTGACATCTCACTAAGGTGAGGTGACATCAAGGCCTCATTTGGCTGAGTGTAGAATCAAGGAGTCCTCGCAAAACTGGAATTAATAGAGATCAGGGGACAAACTGTCTGTTTGGTAGAGTGATAGCTGGAGTGCTGGATAGATGTGTCCAATGGTGGGGCATCCAGAACCAAGAGTTACAGTCTAAGTTTAAGGTGTAGGTCATTTAGGACTAAGATGGGGAGAAATGTCTTCACTTAGAGAGTCTTGAGTGTGTGGAATTCGCTGCCATAGAAACTGGTTGTGGCCAAACCATTGAATGTTTCCAAGAGGTTAGATATAGCTCGAAACGAAATGTATCAAATGTTACAAGGAGAAAGTAAGAGCAACGTACTGAGTTGGATGATCTGACATGATCGTACTCAATGATGGAGCATTCTCAAGGGACTGAATGGCTTCTATATTTCTATGTTTTTTGTGAAGGAACAATGTATTGCTCTCTTTCACTGTCCCTCCTTCTCTTACTTTCAAGTCTTTTCAGCAAAATGTGAGTTGAAAACATACCAGAAGTTATCTTTTCCACTCAGAAAGACTACCTGAAGAGGATTTTCTTGGAAACTACCCCACCATCCGAAGCAAAGGGAACTCTATCAGGTATAACATATGTGTCCCTTTGTCAGCAGCTTTTGTGTGCAGGCAGAATGACTTCAGAATCAATACACCATTGGGAATAATACATACATCATATCTTTGATTGATGAAGTTTGTTTTTGGCAATGCGCTAGTTATTTTTTATTGACCAAAGACATTTGGTTAGCTTGTTCTTAAATGGCTAACTCACTAACCTGGTCAAACCAAAGTTCTCTTCTTTGACCAGTGACTCCGTTAGAGCAAGAGGCTTAGACATAGCAGAATTTGTTAAGTGCATCCAAGAGGGATTTGTTAAACAGCATTTGAATAGTCCAACTAAAGGAGGGACAAAACAGGACCTTGTACTGGCTAATGAGCCTGGCCAGATGACTGACCTTTCAGTGGGAGAGCATTCTGGAAACAAAGATCACGGAGGGGATTGCTGGGACCTTGAACAAGATCTTTGTATCCTCCCAGCAATCTCATCTTTTGCCTCACTCATGAACTTGGGGTAAAGCTCATCAGACCATCGGAACTTATCCACTTTAATGCTCTTCAAGAGGCCCAAAACCACTTCTTTCTTGATTTCAAAATGCCCTAGCGCATTACCATGCTCCACATAAATCTCAATACATTCCATATCCTTTTCCTCGGTGAATACTGATGCAAAGTACTCATTTAGGGTCTCACCCACAATCCTCACCTTCCAAGCATAACTTCCCTCCTTTATCCTTGACTGGTTCTACCTTCTCTCTATTTATCCTCTTATTTTTAATGTATGTAAAGAATGCTTTAGGATTCTCTGTAACCTCCTTGCCAAGGTCATTTCATGGTCCCTCCTTACTCTCCTAATTCCCTGCTTGGGTCCTTTCCTGCTTTCTTTATATTCCTCATGGGCCCTGTCTGATTTTAGTTTCCTAAACCTTATATATACTTCTTTTTTCACTTTTGACAAATTCACAACCTCCCTAATTATCCAAGGGTGCCTTACCTTGCCATCCTTGTCCTTCCTCCCTACCGGAACATGCGAGTCCTGAACTCTCATCAACAGGTCTTTAAACAATTCCCACATGCTTGATACCAGCTCCTTCCAATTAACACTCCTTAGCTCCTGCATAATACTGATTTAATTTTCCCTCCCCCTATTCAGTACCTTCTGGCAAGGTCCTGACTTATCCTTGTTCATAGCTATTCTAAAATTTAAGGAGTTATGATCACGGTTTCCAAATGCTCTCCCACTGAAAGGTCAGTCCTCTGGCCAGGCCTCATTAGCCAGTACAAGGCCCAGTTTGGCCCCTCATTTAGTTGGACTATTCACATACTTTCGACAAATCCCTCTTGGATGCACTTAACAAATTCTGCTATGTCTAAGTCTCTTGCTTGAAGGAAGTCACTGGTCAAAAAAAGAACCAGGTTGGTGAGTTAGCCATTTAAGAACAAACCAGTGAACTGGCGAGTAGCTAATGTTGTTCTTCTATTGAAGAAGAATAGGGACAATCCAGGAAATAGACTGGTAGATCTCACATCTGTGGTTGGTAGCTATTGAAGAGAATTCTTAGGAATAGGATTTATGTGCATTTGGAAAAGCATGGCCTAATTAGGGACAGTCAGCCTGGCTTTGTGCGAGGAAGTGACAAAAATGATCAATGAGGGTAGAGCAGTGGACGTTGCTAACATGGATTTTAGTAAGGCTTCCAACAAGGTCCCATATGGTAGGCTCATCCAAAAGGTTAAGATGCCTGGTATCCATGGTGACTTGGCCACATGGATTCAGAATTGGCTTACCCATAGAAGGCGGAGGGTAGTGGTGGAAGGTTGTTTTTCAGGCTGGAGGTCTGTGACTAGTGATGCTCTGCAGGAATCTGTATTGGGATCTCTGCTGTTTGTATATATAAATGACTTGGATGAAAATGTAGTTGGGGGTTAGTAAGTTTGCAGACAATACAAAGATCAGTGAAGTTGTGGTTAGTGTAGAAGGTTATCAAAGGATACAGTGGGACATACAGTTGCAGGTATGGACAGAGAAATGGCAGTTGGAGTTTAATCCAGGTAAGTGTAAGATGCTGCGCTTCGGGAGATCAAATGTTAAGGAAATATATACAGTTAATGGCAGGATCCTGAACAGCATATACAGAGGGATCTTGGCGTTCAAGACCATAGCTCCCTGACAGTGGCCACCCACGTTGATAGGGTGATAAAGAAGGTGTATGGCATGCTCGCCTTTATTGGTCAGGCATTGAGTATAAGAGTCGGGATGACATGTTGCAGCTTTGTATGATTTTGGCTAGGCCATACTTAGAATACTATGTTCAACTCTGGTGGCCACATTAAAGAAGAATGTGGAGGCTTTGGAGAGGGTGCAGAAGAGGTTTACCAGGATGCTGCCCCGATTAGAGGGTATGAGCAATAAGGAGAGGCTCAACAAACGGGTTGTTTTCTCTGCAGCGACGGAGGCTTGGGGAGACTTGTTAGAAGTCTATAAAATAATGAGATGCAGAGATTGGGTTGATGGTCAGAATCTTTTTCCCAGAATTGAAATGTCTAAAACTAAAGGGCATGCACTTAAGGTGAGAGGGGGAAAAGTTCAAAGGAGACGTGAGGGGCAAGTTTTTACACATAGAGTGAAAAGAGTCAGGAACGCGCTGCCAAGGGTGGTGATGGTGACAAATACAATGGGGGCATTTACAGGACTTTTAGGTAAGCAAATGAATATACGAGGAATGGAGGGACGTGGATCAAGGGCAGGCAGAAGGGATTAATTTAGTTTGGTGTTATGGTCAGCTCAACATCGTGGGCTGAACGGCCCATTCCTGGGCTGTACTGTTCTATGTTCTAACATGACAGTACAACTTTTAAAGGACCTGCAACAATTGGACAGCAGGAAAATCTTCGAAAATCTTTGTGTTTGTCTTCACGAATATCTTTCCACTGCAGATTGATTTTTTCTGATCAAGGTCTATGTGTGCACTAATACAAAATGATCGCAAATCTATAAATTTAATGAATCCGTTCCTTAGAAAGCAAATTTTAATGAATACATTTGACAAATTGAAGCCCATGTGCATATTACATTGATTAGATTACTATGCCTTAAGAAGTTCGTTGTACCAAACAGGACCAGTGAAGAATGGTCATAACCAGTCTAGCATAGACTGTATACACTTGCAATCAGTTTACATCTGTTCTGCCAATTTTGAGTTCAGCAGAATAACTTAGATTTATGTTTATTGATCCTGTTCATGCCTCAGCAAGTGTCATGTTCGACAGGCTTTTAATGGTTGAGTGATTTTACATCTGTGGCTGTTCAATTTACTGGCAGCAGTGCCTATAATCCCAGCAGAGAGATGCTTACCTCTGCGGGAGAGGCTATTAGTCACTGGTTGACCTGAAATTCACATGATCTGGCTCAGAGCTGTGACCTAATCCCCTCCACATGAGAGCCAATGTAATCAGTCGCTCAGGCACTACCATTTGCACATTGATAAGTGCACAAGGGAGTGATCCGAAACCAGTCTGAGCATTCAGGGCTTTGCAACAAAATGGCACTCTTCTCGTCAAACTTGAAGAAGCCAAAGGCAGATCAAGTAAACATCCACAAGTTCAGTGTTGTTGAAATCATGTGCAGTGGATAAACTTCTGAATGATTTTAGGATACATTTCCTATCATTTTTCTTCTTTGATTTAACCATTCACATTATAGATTGGCCAACAGTTAACACCCACACTGTTGTGTCCTATAGTGTGTGCTTCATCATCACATTTTACGGGAATCATTGCTTTACCCCAAATTCACTATGTCTGAGCTAACTGTTAAAAAACTGGTGGGCAAATCATCATCACCTGTGCATCTTCTTCAGTTTCAAACTCATTCATTCACGAAAGAGATGAAACATTGAAAGAATGCTGTGGATTGTTTAAAATTGCAGGTCCCCAGCTTGACATTCCTCTTAGCAGCGTTTTTGGCCACAAAACATTAGCAGTTAATCACAGCACACTCGTAGTGACAATCTTCTTACTGTTTACAATCATTGAAAAATGAAACGAAATCATACAACTTTCAAATGTATCAGCTTTACAGCTTTCAGTTGTACAATTGTTGAAAACATGTTTAAAAACATCAAGGAACTAATGTCTTATCAGTGATTTATTCAATATTTTGCAGATTACTAGTCTGACATTAATATTTTCATGTATTTGAAAGTGAATGAATATACATTATAAAAGTAGAAGTAAACCATTCAGTGCCTGAAATCTCTTCTGCCATTCTGTAAGATCATGGCTAAGTTATTTGTGTTATGAATTTCATATTCCCATCTGCCCATAATTTATGATTCCACTGTCTAACAAGAACCTTTCTACCTCATCCTTTAAAATTTACAATGACATTCCTTCTGCTGCAAAGAAATCCAGAGGTAACACCCCACTGAGAGGAAACATTTCTCCTCATTTCCATCCTAAATTTTAGAATAGCGGCTCTCAGTCCAGATTCACCCACAAAAGGAAACTTCCTCTCTGCACCCACCTCATTAAGGCCAGTATACATCTTAGACAAGTCACCCCTCACCTTTCCAAACTCCAGTGGGCGTAAGCCCAGTGTGCCCTGATAAGCCAACCCTCCCCCCATCCCAGGTATTAATCCCATAAATCTCCTCTGAACAATCTCCAGTGCACTTCCATCCTTCCTTCAATAAGGAGATCATCACTGCACACAGTAATGTATTCAAAATGTGTCTCACCAATACACTATACGGCTGAAGCATTATGCATGCACTTGATTTGATTTGATTTGAATTATAGTGGTCACATGAGCCTAAGTACAGTGAAAAGCTTTGTTTTTCAAGCAGTACAGGAAATAGCAAACTAGAACTTAGAGTGAGACACACAAGGGCGCTTCCTACATTGAATCATTCTCGTATTAAATTTTTCTCCCATTGGCCTGCTTGATTACATGCTGTACCTGCATTCTGCACTTTGTGATTTATTTACCAGGACAACTAACACTTCTACTCCTTCGATATCCATAGTCATTCTTTGTTTAAGTAATACTCTGTTCTTTTCATTTATCGTGCTCCAATGATCACCTTCACATTTTACCATTTATACTGCAAATGCCAGAAGTTTGCCCACATTCAATTTATCTATACCTCTCTGCAAGCTCCCAATGTTTTTGTCACATCATACTTTTAGCTACCAAGCCTTTATCTCAGGCATTGATATAAATCATAAAGAGTTGAAGCTACAACGCAGTGCCCTGCAGTTCTCCACTCATCACATCCTGCTAATGAAATAAAGAGCAGGTAAGCATTCTCCACTTCATGCCAGCAGCCAAGCATCACTCCAAGCTAATACATTACCTCTACACCTTTTATTTTCTATAGTGACCTTCAATGTCTCTCTTTTATCCAGAGTACATGTTCCTCCTTCAAAGAAGTCTAATATATTGATTAAAGTCATGATTTGGAGGTGCTGGTGTTGAATTGGGGTGTACAAAGTTAAAAATCACACAACACCAGGTGTGACAACCACCTGATGAAGGAGCAGTGCTCCGAAAGCTAGTGCTTCCAATTAAGCCTGTTGGACTATATCCTGGTGTTGTGTGATTTTTAATATTGATTAAATGTGAATTCCCCTTCATGACACCATGCTGACTCTTCTCAATTACTTTTAGTTTTCTAAGTGCGTAGTAATAACGCTTCATTTTTACACCTCCCCCACAATAAGGGTCAGGGTAACAGACCTATAATTTCATGTTTTCTGTTTCCATCCTTTCTTGAAATAAACAGATTGTATTTGCTTCTTTCCAGTCTGAAGTAACCTTTTCTGAGACTATGGAAATTTTGAAAAGTTAAACTCAAGGCATCTTCTACTTTGTTCGTCACCTCTTTTAAGACTTTAGATTGAAGTCCACCTGCAGACAGAAACTCGCCAGCCCACAGCTCCATCCATTGAACATAGAACATTACAGCTCAGAACAGGCCCTTCAGCCCACAATGTTGTGCCGACCATTGATCCTCATGCAAGATAAATCTAATGTACAAGCCCTCAAATTTCTGTGACCATATGCATGTCCAGCAGTCTCTTAAATATCCCCAATGACCTCGCTTCCACAACTGCTGCTGGCAATGCAGTTCATGCTCTCACAGCTCTCTGCATAAAGAACCCGCCTCTGACATCCCCTCTATACTTTCCGCCAAACAGCTTAAAACTATGACCCCTCGTGTTAACAATTTCTGCCCTGGGAAAAAGTCTCTGGCTATCAATGCCTCTCATTATCTTGTACACCTCAATTAGGTCCCCTCTCTTTCTTCTTTTTTCCAATGAAAAAAGTCCGAGCTCAGTCAACCTCTCTTTGTAAGATAAGCCCTCCAGTCCAGGCAGCATTCTGGTAAACCTCCTCTGAACCCTCTCCAAAGCATCCACATCTTTCCTATAATAGGGTGACCAGAACTAGACGCAGTATTCCAAGTGCGGTCTAACCAAAGTTTTATAGAGCTGCAACAAGATCTCATGGCTCTTAAACTCAATCCCCCTGTTAATGAAAGCCAAAACACCATATGCCTTCTTAACAACCCTGTCCACCTTAGTGGTAATTTTAAGGGATCTATGTACCTGCACACCAAGATCCTGCTGTTCCTCCACACTGCCAAGAATCCTGTCTTTAACCCTGTACTCAACTTTCAAGTTCGACCTTCCAAAATGCATCACTTCGCATTTATCCAGGTTGAACTCCATCTGCCACCTCTCAGCCCATCTCTGCATCCTGTCAATGTCATGCTGCAGCCTACAACAACCCTCTATACTGTCAACATCACCTCCAACTTTTGTGTATTCTGCAAACTTGCTAACCCATCCTTCAAGCTCCTCATCCAAGTCATTAATAAAAATTACAAAGAGTAGAGGCCCAAGAACAAAGCCCTGTGGAACACCACTCACCACTGACTTCCAGGCAGAATACTTTCCTTCCACTACCACTCGCTGTCTTCTGATGACCAGCCAATTCTGTGTCCAAACAGCTAAATTTCCCTGTATCCCATTCCTCCTGACCTTCTGAATGAGCCTACCATGGGGAACCTTATCAAATGCCTTGCTGAAGTCCATATACACCACATCCACCACTCAACCCTCATCAACTTGTCTAGTAACATCCTCAAAGAACTCAATAAGATTTGCTTAGTAACATTTCCCTGGTGAATACAATTTCCCCTAGTTCCTCTCTCCTGAGTTCCTCCTCTATCTCCTAACTTACACTTAGTATTGGAATAAATTTTGTACATTCTGTAGTGAAAGCAGAGCAAAATATTTGCTAATTGCATAGCTATTTCCAAATTACCTAGCCTAAACTCCCCATTCACACTTTCTAGAGGACCAACATTCACTATACTTAAGAACAAAAACGCAAAGCATTGTGGAGGCTGGAGATCTCATATGTTAAAATAAAATCAGAAAGTGCTGGAGAAACTAAGCAGGTTTGGCAGCATTTCATAGAATTCTTACAGTGTGGGAGTAGACCATTTGGCTCACCAAGTCTACACCAATCCTCCGAAGAGTATCCCACCCATACACACCCTATTCCAGTAGGCCTGCATTTCCCATGGCTAATCCACCTATCCTGCACACCATTAGGTTGTGGGATGAAACTAGAGAACCCAGAGGAAATCCACACAGACACGGAGAGAATGTACGTGTGGAATCAAGCCTGGGTCCCTGGCGCTGTGCGGCAGCAGTGCTAACCACTGAGCCATCAGATCACCATTTGTGGAGCGTTGCGTTGAGTTGACTCGTCTTTGGGGATCACTTTATTTCCTCTTTCCTTTTATAAGTACTTGTGGAAACCAGCTATTATTTACATTTATAGCTAACCTGCTTTCATTGTCAATTTTTTTCTTCCTGATTAAGCTTTTAGTTATATTCTACTGTTATATTCTGACTAATCATCTGACCTGCCACAGATCTTTGCACTGTTTAATCCTCTAAGTCCTTCTATTTGATGCATTTCCTGTCTTCTTTATTTAACCGAGATGGTAGGTCCTCTCTTAAGAATTGTAATAAGCAAATCCCTCTCACTATTATTGGAACTCCAACAATTAGTCATTGATCACTCAATAATACTAAGTTGAGCTACATTAACATTTTATATATTCATAAACACACAAGGGTAAGTGGTTAACAGACAGATGCAAAATATATTATGCTGACACAAAAGTGTTATTGGAAATCCAACAAGTGATATAGAAATAAAAATACCAGTTTAATGGAAAAATAAATGTTAGAGAACATTATAAAATCAAGAATGCACTGTAAGAAAGACCTCCTCAGAGAATGTTGTATCTCCCCTTACTCCTGATTCTTACAATGTAATATAGGTTTTTTTTAACACAGAAATTGACGCAGTTTGCCTTCCCATCATTCACATGGGGAACACTTGGGCTCATCTACAATTCAGTCATGAAGAAGCATTCTGATGTCAATCTCAAAGGGAAAGGGAGAGATGGATTACTTATGCAAACAGGTGACCTCATGGATAATATTGCTTAGAACATTGGATATAAATGGGAAATTGGAGAAGGCCAAGGATGTAATACTGAGAGATTATGGAGGACTTTATCAGGTGTGAATGGAGAAATTAATCTGGATTAGTGCTGAATGTATATGGAAATCATAGGAGCGTTAAAATTAGGAAATATTCAGACGGGGGTAGACTATGTCATGAATGAAAAATTCATCATAGTAAATGCCATGGTTGAAGCAAAAATGCTTTGTCTATAATCCTGTCGGTGGAAGGATTGAGAACCAGTAAAAACATATTTAAACAATCACGAAGGAGTCACTTCTTTTGTAGCACATGGTTATGAGTGGAGAGTGTGGTGGAGACAGATTTAATCGAGATTTTCAAAAACAAATTGGATAATTACTTGAAGTGATAAAATTTGCAACAGAACAATAGAGAAAAGGTGGAGGAGTGAGATTGGTCAAATTGCACTCCAAGAAACTCAGCACATGTACAATGGGCTATACAATCCCTCTGTCTGTGTGTGACTAACTGTATTATTCTATAAGGATTGAGAATGATTACATTGTGCAGGACAGTTTTATGTTATGGTGCATTTGGTAACACGTTCATCTCTGAGTTATCAGATTATGTTGAAGTGCCAATCTAGGAATCTGAGCATAAAATCAAAGTCTGATGTGGGCAATGCAGTACTGAGGGAATACTCCACTGAGGTGCCACCTTTTGGGTGAGATGTTAAACCAATGATTCATCTGGCCTCTTGGGTGAATGGAAAATATCCAAGGGATTATTTCAAAGGAAGAGTATGAGAGTTGTCCTGGGGTCCAGTAATTGTTATCCCTCAATGAACCTCACCAAGAGAATTCAGGTAATCTGATGCTCCTCGTATTATTGCTTAAGAGGCCTTGCTGAGTTATTAGCTGCTGTGTTTCCCAGCTAAGAGCAATTATTTCAAGTGCAACTCTTCAGCTGTAAGATGCTTTGGAACAATTTGAGATTGTAAAATGTATTGAAGAGTGATATAAATTCTTCCCCTATTCTCTTCATGGACAGCGCAGGTAGGAATTGTAGGAGGAAATTGGGGGAGTTCAGAGACTGGAACGTAACTGTAATGATGCACCAAACATTCTTGAAAACCAAAAAGAGATTTAGATTTGGATTGATGCATGGACATGTGCAGAATGTGAGGCTGGATATTTTGAAAAGAGGCATTAAAGCAGAAAACAAGGGAGGCATCGAGGTTATCCAAAGTTTGGGAGAAGATTTGTAACTCGGGTGCTCGTTGTTGTGGTTCTGTTCGCCGAGCTGGGAATTTGTCTTGCAAACGTTTCGTCCCCTGTCTAGGTGACATCCTCATTGCTTGGGAGCCTCCTGTGAAGTGCTTCTGTGCTGTTTCTTCCGGCATTTATAGTGGCCTGTCTCTGCCGCTTCCGGTTGTCAGTTCCAGCTGTCCGCTGTAGTGGCCGGTATATTGGGTCCAGGTCGATGTGTTTGTTGATAGAGTCTGTGGATGAGTGCCATGCCTCTGTGAATCCCATGCAAGGACTGCACAAAACACTACATCGGACAAACAGGAAGACAGTTAACGATCCGTATACACGAACACCAACTAGCCACGAAGCGACATGACCAGCTATCCTTAGTAGCCACACACACAGACGACAAGCAACATGAATTCGACTGGGACAACACTACCATTATAGGGCAAGCCAAACAGAGAACAGCCAGGGAATTCCTAGAGGCATGGCACTCTTTCACAAACTCTATCAACAAACACATCGATCTGGACCCAATATACCGGCCACTACAGCGGACAGCTGGAACTGACAACCGGAAGCGGAAGAGACAGGCCACTATAAATGCCGGAAGAAACAGCACAGAAGCGCTTCACAGGAGGCTCCCAAGCACTGAGGATGTCACCTAGACAGGGGACGAAACGTTTGCAAGACAAATTCCCAGCTCGGCGAACAGAACCACAACATCGAGGTTATCAGCAAGCATTTGGCCAATATCATATTAAGAAATATGGTTTGATTCCTTTTTGAGAAAGTGGTAAAATAATAGATGGGGAACATATACAGATGTTGTTTCTATGGATTACTGGAAGGCATTTAATAAAGTTCCTCATTAAAGACTGTCAACTAAAACTATAGGTCATGGAATTGATGTCAAATGCTACTCTAGTTTAGAGATTGTTTCAGTATTAATGACTGAAGAGCAACATAATGTTGATGTAGTGGCTAACAGTGTTGGACAAGGATTCATGCTCGGGCTTCAGCTTAGATGAAAAGGCCACATCCCCTTCATGGATGGGTAGAGAAGCCACAAGTATATCTTCCAGTACGACAATGCAAGGACACTGTAAAAACAAGACGCCTCACAAATATCTATCTGCATTGCAGAACACCTCTGTTGGCAAAACACTGGAACTAATCAGTCCATTTGGAGGGAAGGACTGAAACCTCACTTGGCGTGCTTTGACTCTGTCAAGTCAATGAAAGAAAATCAGATGGGGTCTGGGACTGACATCAGGATCCACAAGTAGTTAATCAGCAGATAATTAGGAAGGAATGTAATAGATTTTGACTGTAGAGTCTAAAAGGTTATAGAATCTAAGCAGGTCGACCATGAACTCATTGCTGCCTGGTGATACAGGCTTGGGGGGCTGAATTGTCTACTTCTGTCTTTAATCTCCTCATGGAAAACACGAGAGCAGTCAGGAACTGGGTACAGAGGGAACTGAAGGATTTGGTTTGGATCTCCAGAAAAGGAGGAACCTGGACAGAGAATGGAACAGGAAAAACAAGCAGCAGGTAATAAATACTTTTTAAAATTCACTTCCAGGCTATGGGTGTCTCTGGCTAGGCCAGCATTTATTGCCCATCCCTAATTGACCAAAGGGCAGTTAAGAGTCAACCACAATGTTGTGGGGTCTGGAGCCATATGTTGGCCAGACCAGGTAAGGATGACAAATTTCCTTTCCTGAAGGATGGTGATTTCATAGTCATCAACAGGCCTGTAGTTCCAGATTCTTTATTGAATTCAAATCCCATCATCTGGTGTGTGTGTGTGTGCGTCATTTGGCATTGGTTGAGATTTGTCAAAAACTGAATGCAAGTTCTACATGATGAGCAGCACCTTAATTTACATACAGTGTTCTTTACTTCCAATGTTGCCAGTATGCTTCTCCTGTCATTAGCAAAACATCTTCGACCAATATGGTGTGCAATACACTTCCAGCTGCAACTGTGCACACGCTTATTACCTGGCGCACACTCGATAGGTTAGTGCTCAGGCATTACAAAGTGAAATTTATAGTATTATGCTTGAAATATATCCAAGATGTAACTGAGACATTGCAAGGTCTTAGGTTTGCATCTCTAAGCTCTTCAGCTGAACAGACATGCAACCCCTAAGCTCCAACAAATTCCACATCTATGTCTAAAGTTCTCATAAGATCCAAGAATCTGTTTTGTTGACACTCTAATGCAGTACAGAAGGAATGCTGCACTGTCAAGATAGCTTGTTACATGATAATCATTACAGGGCAGTGCACTGTGAGAATAAAATAGAATCCCTACAGTGTGGAAACAGGCCATTTGGCCCAACAAGTCCATGCCACCCCTCTGAAGAGTAACCCATCCAAACCCATTCTCCTGACTAATGCACCTATCCTACATATCCCTGAACACTATGGGCAATTTAGCATGGCCAATTCACCTAACCTGCACATCTTTGGACTGTGGGAGGAAACCCACACAGACACAGGGAGAATGTACAAACTCCACACAGACAGTCACCCAAGGCTGGAATCAAACCTGGAACCGTGAGGTAACAGTGTTAGCCACTGAGCCACTGTGCCACCATAATGTACTCTTATATGGACTTCATAGAACATTAAATGCAGCTATTAACTGAGTTCTGGATATTTTGTTGGTCATAGAGTCATATAGCACGGAAACAGACCCTTCAGTCCAAACAGTCCATGCCAAGCATAACCCCAAACTAAACTCGTCCCACCTGATTGACCATGCAGAATTTAGATGCCAAAATGTTTAGTGCGTTAAATAAGATGAACAATACTTTCATTATGGCCTAAGCAGCTGCAAAATGTTTGCCAGCTGAATGATAGCAATGAAGTACAATTGGACCATGAGAGGGCTAATAGCAAGAGGAGACACAAAGTGGAGGCTCCACTCCAAGCTCATCAACTTCTCACCAATCAATTCACCATGTGTCCTCTTGTATCTTATTCCTGAGTGTGCCCCAGTCCAGATACAGATGGAGCAGTCTATGTTGGAATCCTCATGGACTCTGAAACCCAAAGGTCTTTAGTCAAGAGTACCTGAGCAGTCAGAGGAAGGGGCCTGAAACCACTCTCCTCCACACCTACCGAAACCACAAACATTGCATCACAAAGGACCAACAGGAAGAGGAAGGGTGGAGTTTAAAGCTGCACAAAGATATGCAGATGGGTGCCTGGGTAAAAATAAAATTGAGTTTACTTTCTTTAGTATGTTACGTAAATGATATTTCCTACCATTTTTGGCTTTTAGGTACGAGGTAGCAAGTTATCTTTAAGCAACTTTGGTGATTAGTGGGAAGACGTGGATCGATGGGGAGCAGTATGAGGCTGGTTCATGGCTTTCAGAATTGCTTTGTGTCAGTGACATCACAGGGAGAATGGGACAAGTGGGCTATTTCACATACAAGTGACATGGGCCCATTGCTGCTCTCTCGGGATAATTCTAAACCTGCTGGGCAAGCATAGGAACAGTTGACAGTGCACTGCCCTCTTCACCTTCTTTGTTCACATGGAGGCAATGGCCTAGTGGTATTATTGCTGTACTGGATTAGTGGTGCTGGAAGAGCACAGCAGTTCAGGCAGCATCCAAGGAGCTGTGCTCTTCCAGCACCATTAATCCAGAAGCTGGTTTCCAGCATCTGCAGTCATTGTTTTTACCTTATTTCTGTACTGTTAATCCAGAGACCCAAATAGCAATGTGGGAAGTTGGGTTCAAATCCTGCCATGGTAGAATTCGCATTCATTTTTTAAAAAATCTAGTATTAAGAGGCTAATGATGATCTATTGTCGATTGTCAGAAAAACCCATCTGGTTCACTCATATTCTTTAAGGAAGGAAGCTGCCGTCCTTACCTGGTCTGGCCTACACGTGCCTCCAGACCCACAGAAATGTGGTTGACTCTAAACCGGAATGGGCAATAAATGCTGGCCTAGCCAGCGATACCCTCATCACGTGAATGAAAATAAAAGCCTTCTTGTCTTCCTTGTCCTCCTTCCTACCCACTTTGTCTAAGGCAGATCAAAGATCATCACATTCTTCTCCTTGAAGATTCAAACCTTGCTGCTCTGCAAAATGTTACAGAATGTACCACAGCACGATCACTCTGACTGTACTGTACTGTTAGCTGCCTCGAGACCTGAACAGATACATGATGAGGACAGTGGTGACTTCCACAACCACTGGTAGCACAAGACCCACCTGATCCGAGAGGGATCAAGCTTCCTTCCTTCACACTGTGGATATCTGCCCCTGATTGACATGAAGTACTGCTGCACATCAAAGAAAGGAAGCAGTTACGTGTAATCTGATTCATGGGCATGAATCAGATTACACGTGCCCATGAATCAACTTTGCTGCTGTTCTCTCATCTGCGCACTTGCAGAACAGTGACCACTAGGTTGCTGCTGGACAGTGGCTTTGGGTCACGGTATGAAGTCTGAAATGCATATTCCAACTCAAAGAAGACTGCTGCAAACAAATTTTTCAGGAGCAAGACTGAGGGAGCTGGATTGCAATGATGTCCAGTTGTGTAACGTGATGACCAGCAGAGGCGTTGTTAAAGGATACAACATCAATTTAAGTTCAGAAACCAGCAATTGTTGATGTAGATGATCAAAGCTTCAGCTTGGCCCAGTTGATAGCACTCGCCTCTGCGTAGGACCATGAGTTCAAGTCCACCCTGCAACCTGAGCACATAACCTAGTCAGATACTGAGGTACAATCAATCGTGAGCAAATGTGACATTGTCAGATCTTTTGTGTCAGTTTTTAAACTGATGCCCATTTCTCCTGTTCCTGCGGACGCAAATGCTCTCCTCTGGCCTAATCAAAGAAAAGCAGGGAGTTCTCCTGTCTTCGTAACCAATAGTTATCCTTCAACAAGCATCAAAGGAACTGATTATATTGCTGTTTATGTCTTTGCTGTCTATGCGATCTTGCTGCATGCTATTTGGATGCTACACTTGCCTTCAAAACAACAGCCACTAAATTCAAAAGGAACTCACTGGGCTGTCACCCACTTTGAGGCACCCTCGGGGTACAAAAAGCGTCTACAAATGCAACTCATTCCTTTCTCGAGACGATCAAAGTAGGAAAGGCAGAGTGAAATGGACTAAAGGACTGGAAACAACTGGGAGACTAGATTAGCCATCTTCAACTGCAGAGTTGTTAAAAATGTTGAAAACGGTGAAATTTTAACAGGAATATCGTAGTGGTAATAATTTAGAGTTCCCACAGTGTGGAAGCGGGCCATTCGATCCATTTGGTCCACCCTGACCCTCTGAAGAGCATCCCACCCAAAACCCCCACTTATTCTTTTACCCTACCTTTTCCTATGGCTAACCCACCTAGCCTAGCCTACCTAGCCCACCTCGCCTGGACACTGTGGGAAATTTAGCACAGCCAATCCATCTGACCTGCACATCTTTGGACTGCGGGAGGAAACCAGAGCACCCGGAGGAAACCCACGCAAATGTGAATAAGTCACCACAGGCCAGTACCATTATATATATATATAAATTATGTAAAGAAATAATTCACGTAAAGTTAGGACAAATTACTGTTCTTTTTAATTCTGTACACAGCTTCTCGATTTCCCAAGTGGCTACAGGACACCGACTTTCTCTGCAGCCACCGAACCATTCCCTGAGGCCTTCACACCAAGGAGGGGGCATGCAGAAGCAGACCCCCGCTGTCGCTGACTGGATCCAGAGCACCGCCTTTGCCTCATTACCACCAATATTCCAAACCCCCCCCCCCACCACCACAGCCAGGACTCTGTCCAACTTTCAAGGACTGGGACTCATTCCAACTTCCAAGGATAAAAGGATCGTCCAAATGAACTGCCGAGGGATCATTCACTCCGCCGTGGTTTTGGATACCGCCGAAGCATCAGGAAAAGAACCGACCCCAATCCATCGACGCTGGAGCAGTTGCTCAAGCCACAACCATCATCGCCATGAGGAATGGACCAGATCCGTCACTCAACAGGTCCCCACAACCTCTCTCCACCACCACAGCCGCAGGAAGAAGAAAAGATGAATTCAATTCAAAAGTCAAATGAAGAAAAATAAAGTTACAAGAAGGATGTCCTGGGTCCTGTGAGAGGGGCGCAGGGGCTAGGAACAGGAGCAGTTCCCACCCTGCCACTTGTGCCATCTTGGTCTAAATGAACATATTTGTTATTTGATGTCCCCAGGACACCAGTGGGCACAACAGAGCAATGCAAAAGCCGACAGCAAGAGGATGTAGAAGGTAGCAGTCAACATTAAATGAAATGAATAACTACAAAATACAGCAGTGCTGTTATGTGTATGATTGATGCATCAACCCTAATCATAAAAGTATAGGTATAAATCATAGCAGAGTGAGAAAACTTAGTATTAAAATATTTAAACTCAAAACACCATTTATTGTTTTTAAAAGTCCAAAGCAGCATTTACACTATTTCGTGTGGATTCACGTATAGACATAAAATATATCTACATCTGTTTTAATGCTCTACTTGTCGACTTTTACTCCTAATTTTACCTTCTGCTGAACACGTGTTATTGAGTTAGCTTCTTTTTTCTGCTTTTCTGCCGAGCATGCTGACTGAGCTAAGAAAAACTAGGAAGTGAGAAAATGGCACACAATATACTCAGCCTCTGGGTTTATCAAAACCAATTCAACAGCTACAAATAATTCAGGCTTTATGACAGCCCAAGTTTGGACCATTTCAAGTTTTGAGTGTGACCTTCTCTTAAAGCATAGCCAGTTCATACACTGAAAAATGTAGGATGTCCAGTTGTGTTGTTGTCATACCTTTATATCCTCTGGCGCAAGTGTACCAAATGTCATCGCTTTAATCCTTGTAGATTAAGTATCTTGCTCTCATACCTACAAGAAGTCAGAAAGTGATACATAGGTATTATGTTGCTTTTTGAAGTGTAGCCAGTCTTGTTCTGTTTATAAAAGAGCAGTGGACAGGTTTTAATTTAATTGTTGCAACAGTTGCTCCCTCCACATTTAGAGAGCTGGTGACATCCTTGCCATGGCCTCTTCCAACAGGATTCAAAAGTCAAGCAGAGTGTAGTGATTGCAATGAAGTCAGTCAGGTGGACCTCATAGAATATGAGTTCCCTGATTGGGGCTGTTAAGCTGGTCCAATCAGGGAGCCCTGGCTGACATATATAAACTGGAACATAAGAGGTGCTCTTCACTCTGAGAGCTAACACTGAGGGAGCTGGATCAGTGTCAAGGACTCTCCATGTGTAACTAAACGGTGACTTGATGACAGGATACCAGCCTCTGAAATTATTACAGAAAAGTGTGCTCCTGAAAAATTTGTTTGCAGCAGTCTTCTTTGAGTTGGAATATGCATTTCAGACTTCATACCGTTATTTGGGAAGCTTGACTCGTTCAATCCTGCTATTGAAGACTGGGCCCAGTATGTAGAAAGAATGCATTATTTTTTCTGGGCAATTGACATTGGGACAGATGAAGAGCAATGAGTAATTCTCCTGATAGCTTGTGGAGCCACAGCTTTTTTGGTTATTAGGAACCTAATTTTCCCTGAGGCACCAACTACTAAAACCATGTAGGAGTTGACAGATTTAGTTAAGGATATTATGACCTTCCAAGATGCAATTGGTTTTATAAAGCAATTTGATAACCTATAACTGGGGAGCCTTTGCAGATTAAGTGTACAACATTGGTTCAGGTCTTTCATGAGAAGCAGCTGGTTCAGTTACCACTGATTGGAGTAAAAGGCCCTGGCCCAAGATTGATGGGGGGAAATTGGTGGAGAAAGGTTCAACATTTTTCGATTAGAAAATGGGTGCCTCAGTGAAATTCTAATTAAATACCCAGAAGCTTTTCATCAAATTCTACGGACTATCAAAGAGAAATCACAAAGGAGAAATCATCCTGATAGTAACTGTATACAACCCTCCTAGCAATCATCTGGATCTAGAGAAGACGATAATCAGGAGATAGAAAAGGCATGTAAGAAAAGCACTGTTATAATAATCATGGGGGACTTCAATTCACCAGTGACTAGGTTGGTAGTGGATCCCAAGAAAAGGAATCCATGGAATGTCTACAAGATTTTTTTGCAAATAGTTTGTTGTTGAGTCCACAAGGGAACAGGCAATTCTGGAGGCAGACTTGATTAGAGGAACTTAGTGTGAAGGAACCGCTAAGGGCCAGTGACCATAATTTAGTAGAATTAACCTTGCAGTTTCTGCATCTTCTTCTTGAACTCAAGGATTTATTTAAAGGGCAGGAAAGGGTTTAGTTCCAAGCCACTCTCAGCTTGTAACTCCCAGGACATGTCAGTTTTCTGAAACCTTCTTAATTACTCATGTTTATTGCTATGCACATGAACTCCCTCAGCTAACATGACTTTTATACCCAGCTGCCTCAAGTCCCAGAGGTTTTGGAACACAGAAGCAGGCTCTCCAATAAGCTGCAGTGAATATTTGCTGACCAGTTTGTACTGAGACCATGTTCTATCTATAGCTCCTTACTCAGCCATTGCCCCTTTCGGGAGAGTTCTTTTGAAATCTTGTGAGGAGAGGAACAGATTCCACCTTTCTGGTAGAAGGTCACCACCAAGTTAGTTTTCTCCTTTGCTATAACCTACGCCTACATCTTCCCTTGTTTTCTCATCTTCTTGCTTCTGTTCTGCCTCCATCACATGGACATTCCTAAAGCAAATCCCACCATAAGTTCAGAAAATAAGAGATTTCCCAAACAAAAACTGCTAAGAGACAGTTCAAGGGTTGTTATCTTTACCAACCTGTCTGTGATAGGGTTATTCTAATCATATCAGTCAAAGCTGACTAGGAACATGAGAACACCTGAACAGGAGGAAGCTCGTCATCCCCTCAAGCTTGTTCCATCTAATTCAATTATAAAATTAAATACACCATGGCTAGTCTGTATCTTAACTCCATCGAGGTACCCAGTTTCAGAAACCTTTAACTTTGCCAAACAAAAATCTCAATCTCAGTTTTGAAATTTTGGAAACCATTTCATGACATGCACTTTGGAGGAAACAGAGTTCAGTAAAACCTTGTGGACATTCAAAGCCTATGAAGTCAATGGCACCCAGGTTAGTCAGTCATTCAGATAAGTTACTACAATTTTGCGACAGGTGTAAATCCAGAATCTCGAGGACGACAGGTTTCAACCCTCAATGTTTTTCTATGTTCATGTATGCACAGCCCACCAGCAGCCAGAATCTGTCTTTTTAAAGATATCTAACTGTGGTATGCATTGTGTTATGTCCCATGACTAGTTTGGAATAAACCTTTAGGAGACACGGTCCTGATATCATCACTGTACCATGTGACCAGAGAGTATAAAGGTCTCAGTCTCAATCTGAACCAAGACCACATGGAGCATGACACGCTAATGGAAGTGCTCTGCGTTTGTAACTGTATTAGTCCACACACTGAAGTAGCTGTGACTGGAATATATGTAACATACCAGAAGGTGTAACAATGGGCACCTAGATCTTTCAAAGCCACACTGGGCACATGTTGTATTTATACAATTGGAGTAACAGAAGAATTGCCTCATTAAGTTAAATACCCAGTGCAGGCAAAAGCCCACATCACTGTTTTAAAAAAAATTATTTAATTATACTTGTGACATGGCATCGCTGACTGGGCAACATTTATTGTCCGTCCTTAGTTACCCGTTAGAAGGTAGTGGTGAGCTCTCTCTTTGAACCACTGTAGTCCACCTGCTATGGGTTGACCCACGATGCCCTTATGGAAGAATTTCCAGAATTTTGACCCAGCAACAGTGTAGCAACAATGATATTTCCATGTCAGGATGGTGAGTGGCTTGGAGGGGAACTTGCAAATGGTGGGGTTCCCACGTATCTGTTCCCCTTGTCCTTCTAGATGGAAGTTGTCATAGGTTTGGAAGGTGCTGTCCAAGAAACTTTGGTGAATTTCTACAGTGCATCTTTTAGATAGTACACACTGCTGCTACTGGCCATGGATGGTAAAGGGAGTGGATACTTGCCGATATAGTGTCAAGCAAGTGGGCTGTTTTGTCCTGGGTGGTGTCAAACTTCTGGAGTGTTATTGGAGCAGACCCATCCAGGGCAAGTGGAGAGTATTCCATCACACTTTGGGAGCGGCACAATGGCTCAGTGGTTAGCACTGCTGCCTCACAGCGCCAGGAACCTGGGTTCAATTCCACCCTTGGGCGACTGCCTGTGTCGTGTTTGCACATTCTCCTCGTGTTTGTATGGGTTTCCTCTGGGTGCTCCGGTTTCCTCCCACAGTCTATATATGTGCAGGTGAGGTGAATTGGCCAAGCTAAATTGCCCAGAGTGTTCAGGGATGTGAAGGTTAGGTGCTTAGTCAGGAGAAATGTAGAGGAATGGGTGTGGGTGGGATGCTCTTAGGAGGGTCAGTGTGGATTTGTTGGGCCTAATGACCTCTATTCTAATTAACTCTTGACTTGTGCCTTGTTAATGGTGGTCAGACTTTGGGGAGTCAGGAGGTGGTTTACTCACTGCAGTATCTGAATCTCTGATCTGCTCTTGTAGCTACTGTGTTTATGTGGCGAGTCTAGTTGAGTTTCTGGTCAATGGTAACCCCCAAGGATATTGATGGTGGAAGAATTCAGTGATAGTAACACCATTGAATTTCAAGGAGTGGTGTTCCTTGTTCGAGATGGCATTGCCTGGCATTTGTGAATTGCAATTGTTACATGTCAACTTTCAGCTCAAGACTGGATATTGTCCAGATTTTGTTGGATTTGAATATGGAATGCTTCAGTATTCGAGGAAGAGCAAATGATACTGAGCATTTGTGCAATCCTCAGCAAATATTCTCACTTCTGATCTTATGACGGAGGGAAGGTCATTGATGAAGCAGCTGAAGATGTTTGGGCCTAGGACACTATCCTGAGGAATTCCGACAGAAATGTCCTGGAGCTGAGATAACAGACTTCCAATAACCACGATCATCTTCCTATGTGCCAGGTATGACTCCAACCAACTGAGTGCTCCCCCCGATACCCATTGATTCTAGTTTTACTGGGGGCCCTTGATACCTCACTCATTCAAATGTGGCCTTGATGTCAAGGGCTGTCACTTTCCCCTCACCTCTGGAATTCAGCTCTTTTGTCCATGTTTAAATGTGTTAGTAATAAATTTAGGAGCTGAGTGGCCCTGGTGACACTAAGCAGGTTATTGTTGAGCAGGTGCTGCTTGATAGCACTGTTGATGACACCTTCCATCACCCCACTGATGATCAAGAGTAAACTGATGGGTGGTAATAGGCTGAGTTTGATTTGTCCTGCTCTTTGTGTATAGAACAAATCTGCACCATTTTCCACATTGTCACTAGATGCCAGTGTTATAACTGTACAGGAACGGTTTGTCTAAGGGATTGGCAAGTTCTGGAGCACAATTCTTTCATTCTATTACTGGAATATTGTCAGGGCTCATAGCACTTGCGATATCCAGTGTCTCCAGTCATCTTTTGATATCATGTGGAGTGAATCGAATTGGCTGAAGATTGGTATCTGTAATGCTGGGAACCACCACAGGAAGCCAAGCTGGCTGCAAATGCTTCAGACTTATCTTTTGCACAGATATTTTGGACTCTTTATCATTGAGGATGGGGATATTTGTGAAGATTCAGAACTGGATATAGCAGGACTGAAGAGTTTAGATCTGATCCATTGGTTATGGGATCGCTTAGATCTATGTAATACTTGCTGCTTATGCTGTTTGGCACAGCACTGTTTGTAAGTAGTGCTGTTTTGTTGGCTTCACTAGGTTGACACCTCATTTTTAGGTATGCCTGATGCTGCTCCTGGCATGCCCTCCTGTGCTCTACATTGAGCCAGGGTTGATCCCTTGGCTTGATGGCAATGGTGGGGGATATGAGATTGCAGATTGTGCTGCAATTCTGCTGTTGTTGATAGCCCATAGCACCTTGTGGGTGCCCAAAATTGAATTGTTAGATCTGCTTGAAGTCTGTCCCATTTAGCATGGTGATAGTGCCACAAAACACGATGGAGGGTATTCTCAATGTGAAGGTGGGACTTTGTCTCCACAAGGACTGTGCAGTGGTTACTTTACTAATACTGTCACAGACAGATGCATCAGTGGCAGATTTGTAAGAAAGAGGCCAAGTATGTTTTTCCCTCAACTCCTGCTTCAGATCCAGTCTAGCAGCTATGTCCTTTAGGACCCAACCAGTTTGATCAGTAGTACTGCTGCTGAGCCACTGTTGGTAGTGGACATTGAAATCGCCCACCCAGAGTACATTCTGTGCCCTTGCCACCCTTCGTGTTTCCTCCAAGTGTTGTTCAACATGGAGGCATACTAATTCATCAGACAAGGGAGGATGGTACATGGCTTCAAGTGGACAGGGCCTGGGAAATGAATATTCAAGGCTATACGTGCTATTGTAAGGACAGAGTGACAGGCAGAGGAGGTGGGGTGGCCATGTTGGTAAGGGATGATATTCAGTCCCTTGCACGGGGGGACCTAGAATCAGGGAATGTAGAGTCAGTATGGATAGAGCTGAGAAATTCTAAGGGTAAAAAGACCCTCTTGGGAGTTATCTACAGGCCCCCAAACAGTAGTCTGGATGTAGAATGTAAGTTGAATCAGGAGCTGAAATTGGCCTGTTGCAAAGATGTTACTACAGTTGTTATGGGGGATTTCAACATGCAGGTAGACTGGGAGAATCAGGATGGTATTGGACCTCAAGAAAGACACTTTGTGGAGTGCCTCCAAGATGGATTCTTAGAACAGCTGGTGCTGCAGCCTACCAGGGAGAAGGCAATTGTGGATCTAGTATTGTTCAACTAACCAGAATTGATCAGGGACCTCTAAGTGAAGGAGCCATTGGGAAGTAGTGACCATAATACAATAAGCTTCAATCTACAATTTGAGAGGGAGAGGTTACAATCATAAGTGACAATATTTCTGTTGAATAAAGGGAACTATGAAGCTATGAGGGTGGAGCTTGCCAAAGTTCAATGGTGCAATACCTTAGCAGGGAGGACCGTGGAGGAACAATGGCAGATATGTCTGAGTATGATGCAGAAGATGCAGGATCAGTTCATTCCAAAAAGGAAGAAAGATCCTAGGAGGAGGCATGGATGGCCATGGCTGATGAGGGAAGTTAAGAAACATATAAAGTTAAAAGAGAAAAAGTATAACATATCAAAGATAAGTGGGAAAACAGAGGACTGGGAAGCTTTGAAAGAACAACAGAGGATTACTAAGAAGGAAATACGCAGAGAAAAAATGAGGTACGAAGGTAAACTGGCCAAAAATATAAAGGAGGATAGTAAAAGCTTTTTTAGGTATGTGAAAGGCAAAACAATGGTTAAGACTGAAATTGGGCCCTTGAAGACAGAAACAGGGGAATATATTACGGGGAGAAAGTGAGGACTGCAGATGCTGGAGATCAGAGCTGAAAATGTGTTGCTGGAAAAGTGAAGCAGGTCAGGCAGCATCCAAGGAGCAGGAGAATCAATGTTTCAGGCATGAGCCCTTCTTCAGGAATGAGGAAAGTGTGTCCAGCAGGCTAAGATAAAAGGTAGGGAGGAGGGACTTGGGGGAGGGGCGTCGGAAATGCAATAGGTGGAAGGAGGTCAAGGTGAGGGTGATAGCGTTGGAAATGCAATAGGTGGAAGGAGGTCAACTATCACCCTCACCTTGCCCTCCTTCCACCTATCGCATTTCCAATGCTATCACCCTCACCTTGACCTCCTTCCACCTATCGCATTTCCAACGCCCATCCCCCAAGTCCCTCCTCCCTACCTTTTATCTTAGCCTACTGGACACACTTTCCTCATTCCTGAAGAAGGGCTCATGCCTGAAACGTCGATTCTCCTGCTCCTTGGATGCTGCCTGACCTGCTGTGCTTTTCCACCAATATATTATGGGGAACAAAGAAATGGCAGAAGAATTGAATTGGTACTTCAGATCTGTGTTCACTGGGGACGACATAAGCAATCTCCCTGAGGTAACAGTGGCTGAAGGACCTGAACTTAAGGGAATTTATATTTGCCAAGAACTGGTGTTGGAGAGACTGTTAGGTCTGAAGGTTGATAAATCCCCGGGGCCTGATGGTCGACATGCCAGGGTACTGAAGGGGATGGCTCAAGAAATCGTGGATGCGTTGGTGATTATTTTCCAGAGTTCGATAGATTCACGATCAGTTCCTGCGGATTGGAGGGTGGCTAATGTTGTACCACTTTTTAAGAAAGGTGGGAGAGAGAAAGCATGAAATTATAGACCAGTTAGTCTGACCTCAGTGGTGGGAAAGATGCTGGAGTCCATTATGAAGGATGAAATTACGATACATCTGGATAGTAGTAACAGGATAGGTCAGAGTCAGCATGGATTTATGAAGGGGAAATCATGCTTGACTAATCTTCTGGAATTTTTTGAGGATGTAACTCTGAAGATGGACGAG
This sequence comes from Chiloscyllium punctatum, assembly GCF_047496795.1. Classification (NCBI taxonomy): domain Eukaryota; kingdom Metazoa; phylum Chordata; class Chondrichthyes; order Orectolobiformes; family Hemiscylliidae; genus Chiloscyllium; species Chiloscyllium punctatum. Next base: position 18,908,865 of record NC_092786.1, read on the forward strand.
GGAGATCCAGTAGATGTAGTGTACCTGGACTTTCAGAAAGCTTTTGATAAAGTCCCACATAGGAGGTTAGTGAGCAAAATTAGGGTGCATGGTATTGGGGGCAAAGTACTAACTTGGATTGAAAGTTGGTTGGATGACAGGAAACAAAGGGTAGTGATAAATGGTTCCATTTCAGAATGGCAGGCAGTGACTAGTGGGGTACCGCAGGGATCAGTACTGGGACTGCAGCTTTTTACAATATATGTTAATGATATAGAAGATGGTATCAGCAATAACATTAGCAAATTTGCTGATGATACAAAGCTGGGTGGCAGGGTGAAATGTGATGAGGATGTTAGGAGATTACAGGGTGACCTGGACAGGTTAGGTGAGTGGTCAGATGCATGGCAGATGCAGTTTAATGTGGATAAATGTATGGTTATCCACTTTGGTGGCAAGAACAGGAAGGCAGATTACTACCTCAATGGAATCAATTTAGGTAAAGGGGTAGTACAGAGAGATCTGGGTGTTCTTGTACACCAGTCAATGAAGGTAAGCATGCAGGTACAGCAGGTAGTGAAGAAGGCTAATAGCATGCTGGCCTTCATAACAACAGGGATTGAGTATAGAAGCAAAGAGGTTCTTCTGCAGCTGTACAGGGCTCTGGTGAGACCACACCTGGAGTATTGTGTGCAGTTCTGGTCTCCAAATTTGAGGAAAAACATTCTGGCAATTGAGGGAGTGCAGCGTAGGTTCACGAGGTCAATTCCTGGAATGGCGGGACTACCTTACGCTGAAAGACTGGAGCGTCTGGGCTTGTATACCCTTGAGTTTAGAAGACTGAGAGGGGATCTGATTGAGACATATAAGATTATGAAAGGATTGGACACTCTGGAGGCAGGAAATATGTTTCCGCTGATGGGTGAGTGCCGAACCAGAGGACACAGCTTAACAATACGGGGTAGACCATTTAGGACAGAGATGAGGAGAAACTTCTTCACCCAGAGAGTGGTGGCTGTGTGGAATGCTCTGCCCCAGAGGGCAGTGGAAGCCCAGTCTCTGGATTCATTTAAGAAAGAGTTGGATAGAGCTCTCAAGGATAGTGGAATCAAGGGTTATGGAGATAAGGCAGGAACAGGATACTGATTAAGGATGATCAGCCATGATCATATTGAATGGCGGTGCAGGCTTGAAGGGCAGAATGACCTACTCCTGCACCTATTGTCTATTGTAATCAGCAGGAGGTTTCCTTGCCTCTGTTCAACCTGAAGCCATGGTTGTCTCATAGGGTCCGGATGAATCAATATGTCTGACAACTCCCCAATTTTTTTCAGTCAATCCCAGAATAACAAATCTTTGGTGCCAAAGCAACCTCAGAATTTTGATTCCATGTCGTTTATCACCATCGCTGATTGCTAACTGGCTTCATACACATGTTTATACACTGCAAAGCTGCCCTAAAAGAGCTTGTTACAGATATTTTCTAATCGACCTATTCAGGAGTGTTACTGTTTACTTTTGGAGCAGGTGGGGCTTGAAACTGGGACTCCTAAATCAGAGTTAAATAAATTGCTGCAAATAATTTCTAATCAATGTGTTCAGAGATGTTCTTACACACCTCTGCAGCACGTGGGAGCTGAATGCAGTCCTCCTGGTCCAAAGGTAAAGAATTTGCTATAACATTGACTTGCTGAGCAGGATGAGCTGAAACCTCATTTTCTTGCAATTTATATAGGCTCGATAGTTTAACACCTCAATAATATTCAGATGCTAAGCATCTGAAAGATTAGATGACTTAATTATTTCTGCTTCCAATATATAAAATCCTGCACAATATATTTTCAATTAATTAATCCATTTGTCACACATACACAAAATAATGGCCCGAATAATGTGAACAAATATCTGAAGGTTCAAGAAAGTGAAATATTTCACTCACGAACAGAATAGTGAAGTTGAATTAATACTTAATATATCCAAAGCATGACATGAATTTAGTTTGGGAAGGTAAATGTTATTCAGAGTTGGTAGCATATCTCAAAGCTTTTTATTGGCTGAGATCATACTTGCTATCAAAGAAGGAAGCAAGTGCATTAGTCGGGAATTAAACAGGCTTCTAATCTACCAGCTCATGATCTTAATAGAATTTAGAAGAACCATTCATTCAAGGAAGCAAGCAGTAACAAGTAGAAAATGGACATTTGTGAGACATATCTGGTGCAGAAATTAAAATAAGCAGTAAAAGGTTAAGTTCGAAGCTCATATTATTCATTGCAAAGAGAATTTATTACTTCAAACATTTTGCATCCTGATAACTATTTGTAATAGTCACAGAACACAGAGTTAGTTCAAGTAAGAAGAATACATTTTCAGGTCAACAAAACAGGTTCTTATTGAAAGCAAATCACAAAGAAAAATTGGGCGACAGTATTTTCATATCTTTTCAAAGGTATCCATCCAGTTACCATGCATCATGGAATGATTATTCTAATACAACATATTATCGAGAGTTGACGACACTACACTGCATTCATTAAAATATGAGTTGAATTATTACAGGGGAGGATTAGTGAGAAATAAAATCATGCTGTATCAATGATCATGTAACAAAAGTGTTACAAATTCTAGATAAAATACTCTTTGCATGCAATAGCTCTTATCTTCATGTTCATGAGGAGCACTGAGGCCTCATGAATGGAATGGTAGTTTTAGATTAGATTCCCTACAGTGTGGAAACGGGCCATTTGGCCCAACAACTCCACAGTGACCTTCCAAAGAGTAACCCACCCAGACCCACCTCCCCTATCCTACATTTACCCCTGATTAACACGCCTAACACCATGGGCAATTTAGCATGGCCAATTCACTGAACCTGCACATCTTTGGATTTTAGGAGGAAACCAGCACACACGCGGGGAGCACGTATGAACCCCACACAGACAGTTGTCCAAGGTGGGAATCGAACCCAGGTCCCTAGCGTTGTGAGGCAACAACGCTAATCACAGAACCACCATGCTGCCCTGTTATAAACAGACGTACTAATGGGCTAAAGGCAACAAAAGGACAAGGTGGAGAATTTGCATGTTGACATAAAATAGGCATTTATTAAAGAACAAACTATTTCTTACTGAAACCAAAAGAGAAAATGCTGGAAAATCTCAGCAGGTCTGGCAGCATCTGTAAGGAGAGAAAAGAGCTGACGTTTCGATTCTAACTGACTCTTTGTCAAAGCTGCTTTGACAAAGGGCCAGTCAGACTCGAAACACCAGCTCTTTTCTCTCCTTACAGATGCTGCCAGACCAGCTGAGATTGTCCAGCATTTTCTCGTTTGGTTTCAGATTCCAGCATCCGCAGTAATTTGCTTTTATCCCTTATTGATAGTGTGGGATGACGTTTTTTTATTTTCACTTTGATTTTTTTACAACCTTACTTGTAACTGAAGGTTAGAGTAGCTGTGCTACATCCCTCTAGATTACAGATCCTATCACATCGCGGTTCACAATGCCTAAGTTTGATCCTTACGGGTGCAATGTAAGTAATGGTTTTAATATGCATAATATCTTTCAAGATTAGGTTGTGTAGGCAAACATTGAACAAGCACATACATAGCTGCTTTTTCCATGGTTCTGAGTAGAATAAATTGCATATAGGTAGGAGCACTCACCAGCATCAACGTATTTGCCTATTTTAGTAAAGATGCTTTCCATTCTAAGGCTGGACAGATGCTTTTTAATGCACTAATTATCATAACTCTCAAATGCACCAACCACATCATTATCTGATCTTCTCTGTTACAATAGGTAGAGAGGAACTCCCAATCAGACCACAATGTAATATCTATAGCAGTGCAAAAAGCTGTATAAATATCGTAATTGAACACATATTTGAAACATCTAAAATATGCATTTCGATTAGGTTGACAAAGTGATCTTAAAAATGCTTCATAAGTCAAAATGCATTGAGCCTTTTGAAAGTTGTCTGAAATCATAAAATTTTGGGGGAATCTTACAGAAGGTAATGTATACTTTTTCCGGTGAGCAAGGATTCGACATGTGCTTCTAACGGGTGCGCATGAAATCCAAGTTCAGAATGCATCCTTTGGCAATAATGACTGAAAATAATGCTAAATCAGTCATCGTCATCATTATTATCATCATTGGCAGTGCCTCATAGATGAGGATGATTCTGTCCCACTCTCGGGGCGAGTCGGTAGGTGACTGTATAGACCAATGCAGTTTCCACAAGCTCTGTTACACTGGGAGCAGCTGGTAGCCATGAGAAGGGGGTGGGTGGGGTGCTGGTGTGGCAACGTGCTCCTTTCCCTGTTGCCCCCACCTTCTCGATACCTTCCTTCACAGTCCTCCGCCACTTTGGATAGTCTTGGCCCAATGATTCCCAGGTGTCTGTGGGAATGCCGCTCTTCACCAGTGAGGCCCTGACAGTGTTACTGAAGCCCTTCCTCTGTCTACCTGCGGTTTCAGAGCTGGCAGTACAGTACCTGCTTGGGGAGTCTCGTGTCCATTATGCGGACTATGCACCCAGCCCATCGTAGCTGATTAAGGAGAGTCAGAGCCTCAATGCTGGGCATGTTGGCCTGGTCAAAATCAATCCTATTACTCTGAACAAAGGTATTACAAAGAATCATTGAAACTGCCATAACAATGATCTTCTTCATAGGATTCACGATTGAAGTTATCAACATGATCCTCCAAGACAATTTAATATTTATTATGGAAGCCAATGTACCTTTGGAGTGTAATGCCTCTCACTGTCTTCACAATCAAGACAGCCATTCAGAATTTTATTCCCCGCCACTAAAGTAAGAAAAACACATTATTTCATTTCTAAAGCAACTTTCACATCCTAGATCATTCCAATGCATTTTACCATCAGTATTTTGCTTTTAGAATATGGATATATTGACACATGGATAATAAAAGTATCAGAATTAATGAATAAGATAACTGAGTAGTGATTGTTTGATGGATGGATGTTGGCCCAGACACCAGGAGAACTCAGTACTCTTCACTGACTCGCCTCAGTTTTTTCGTCTACTTGAACATAAATGTGGCATCACCTTAACTTGTCCTTTGAAATTTGCATTGTATCAATCAGAAACAATGCGCACTAATATTTCATTAAAATGGGAAATATTTAGTATTTTTTTATTCTAGACAATAATATCCATCCTGTATTTTGCATACTCTACTGCAATAAACTTTTGATTTTTTTTTGCGTTTGTGAATTACTAGTGATGCCACAGCACTGATACAGTTAAATGGCACATTGTCATTGTCTGGTTCCTGCCATCTCTCAGACTTTAGATTGAGTGCGGAATGTTTCTGTATGGTTCAGTATCAAGCCAGTGGTGCATTAGCATATAAACCACCGGGGAATGTTCTGAATTTTCTTTTCTGTTACCATCGGAAGGAATGATAATAAGAAATCAAATGCATGTTGTCTGGAATTCAAATATGACACCATCAATTGATGCCCTGTTGCACATTAATTAGAAATAAACAATCCAAATCTTATTAGGAACAAAAAAAAACCTCAAAGAGGCTGTTTGGCTGCATTTCAGACAGATTCCCAGAGCATCCATCTCATTTTTCAATGAAATTCATAGAATCTATCCAGGTGCTCACTACCACAGCTTTTAAAAGACACATTCACAAGATGTACAAGCCTAACTCAATAAAACATACTTTTTTCACATTGTCCATAGCCTCTTCAACATTTATGGATGTGTCATTTTGCCAGAGCATTTGGAAATAAAGATAATTGTATCTTTCACCAAGTATTATGGATCTTGCATAGATATTTTCAACATGTGTTGCAGATTTCTAGTTCATGGTTCATGTATTACAAATATGATTTCTAGTTTTAGGAGTTAAAGTTCAAACTATAGAAAATAGGGGCATCTGGGTAAGAAATTGATTAAAAGTGAGCAGATCTGAAGTAAATACAATTCAAACAGGCTTGGAGTTTGCAGATATTGCATTCAAATGTTTAGGGCCGTATTGACCAAAGAGATTAACAGTTAGAAAGATAATGTCATAAATACTACATGGTCTTACTTAGTTAAAGAAATAGAGAGAGAGACGATGCTTGATAATATTCCATAATTCAGGATAGCTATGGCACTCAAAAGGGAGCTAACTTGCAGTTCCATCTGGAAACAAGTGTTTGGATCACATTGCCTCGGAGGTGTGACCATCTATTTGAGTTAATCTCTTTCAATTCAGGTAGAATATAGTGGTCAACAAAGCAGGGGTAATATTGGGAAGCTGTCCTGTTCCACCATAATTAAACTTCATACTCAGAAGGAGTAGGTGACCTTCCATCCTGATGGCCATCACGATCACAGCTTTCCTGAATTTTTATGCCAGCGGTTTTTCAAGAAGCAACTTGGGAAGTGCATGGAATCTCCAAATCCTTGACTCATAAATGCATCTGGGATGTTCTCTCCAAAGCACACCACTTCAGTTGCTTCCCCTATAATAATTATGAGAGTCAGGCAGCAAGGGTACAGGGATTATCCCCCAATGCTGACTCCCGCTATGTGTAGACACTAACAACTGCACCTACTTTGGGAGTTCCTTAAAAAACAATCTGCAGCATTTGTGAACAGAAAGGCCTTCATATTACATTTGACCCATTGATGCCGAAATTTGAAAGTCTGTGCAAGATATCTGTGATTTTTAAATACTGGAAAACTTATAGGTTCCTACATCCTTCTGAGATCCATTCAGCCAGGTGGTCAGCAGGAAAACAGACTGTCCTCCTCACCATCACTGTGTCCACTAGATCCCTGTCCTGAAAGCAAGGAGCTGGCTTACTTTTCCTTTGCTTCAGGGTTACACACCACAGATCCTGGCTGGCAGTGCCTGAAGTGGTCTGCAGTTGGGCTTTAATTATGGTACTAGAGGTGGGTGAGCTACAAAATCCTGGCGGTGGGAAACATTTGTGCCTCTCCTAACCTTGTGATACCCCAAGAAATGGCTCAGTCACTTTACTAATGAGATGAAAGTGAAGGATTGCACAAGAAACTTTGTCCCAATCCAGTACAAACCAGAGGACATGAAACTCAGTTACTACCAGGTTTGAATTAGAGTCATAGTCATAGAGATCTATAGCACAGAAACAGACCCTTCAGTCTAACCTGTTCATGCCGACCAGATATACCAACGCAATCTAGTCCCACCTGCCAGCACCCGGCCCATATCCCTCCAAACCCTTCCTATTCATATACCCATCCAAATGCCTCTTAAATGTTGCAATTGTACCAGCCTCCACCACATCCTCTAGCAGCTCATTCCATACATGTACCACCCACTGCATGAAACATTGTCTCTTAGGTCTCTTTTATATCTTATCCCTCTCACCCTAAATCTGTGCCCTCTAGTTCTGGACTCCCCCATCACAGGGAAAAGACGTTTTCTATATATCCTATCCATGCCCCTCGTGATTTTATAAACCTCTACAAGGTCACCTCTCAGCCTCCGATGCTCCAGGGAAAACAGCCCCAGCCTGTTCAGCCTCTCCCTGTAGCTCAAATCCTCCAACCCTGGCAACTTCCTTGTAAATCTTTTCTGAAACTTTTCAAGTTTCACAATATATTTCTGATAGGAAGGAGATCAGAATTGCACGCAATATTCCAACAGTGGCCTAACCAATGTCCTGTACAGCTGCATCATGACCTCCCAACTCCTGTACTCAATACTCTGACCTATAAAGGAAAGCATACCAAATGCCTTCTTCACTATCCTATCTACCTGTGATTCAAACTTCAAGGAGCTATGAACCTGCACTCCAAGGTCTCTTTGTTCAACAACACTCCCTAGGACCTTACCATTAAGTGTATAAGTCCTGCTAAGATTTGCTTTCCCAAAATGCAGCACCTCACAATTATCTGAATTAAACTCCATCTGCCACTTTTCAGCCCATTTGCCCATCGGATCAAGATCCTGTTGTAATCTGAGGTAACCCTCTTCGCTGCCCACTACACATCCAATTTTGGTGTCATCTGCAAACTTACTAACTGTACCTCTTATGCTCGCATCCAAATCATTTATGTAAATGACAAAAAGTAGAGGACCCAGCACCGATCCTTGTGGCACTCCCCTCGTCACAGGCCTCCAATCTGAAAAACAATCCTCCACCACCACCCTCTGTCTTCTACCTTTGAGCCAGTTCTGTACCCAAATGGCTAGTTCTCCCTGTATTCCATGAGATCTAACCTTGCTAACCAGTCTCCCATGGGGAACCTTGTTGAATGCCTTACTGAAGTCCATATAGATCACATCTACCACTCTGCCCTCATCAATCCTCTTTGTTACTTCCTCAAAAAACTCAATCAAGTTGGTGAGACATGATTTCTCACGCACAAAGCCATGTTGACTCTCCCTAATCAGTCCTTGCCTTCCCAAATAAATGTACATCCTATCCCTCTGGATTCCCTCCAACAACTTGCCCATCACCGACGTCAAGCTCACTGGTCTATAGTTCCCTGGCTTGTCCTTACCACCTTTCTTAAACAATGGCACCACGTTCGCCAACGTCCAGTCTTCCGGCACCTCACCTTTGACTATCAATGAGACAAATATCTCTGTAAGATGTCAAGCAATCACTTTCCTAGCTTTCCACAGAGTTCTAGAGTGCACCTGATCACATACTGGGAATTTATCCACTTTTATGCATTTCAAGACATCCAGCACTCCCTCCTCTGTAATATGGACATTTTTTCAAGATGTCACCATCTATTTCCCTACAGTCTATATCTTCCATATCCTTTTCCACAGTAAATACTGATGCAAAATACTCCTCATCTCCTGTGGCTCCACACAAAGGCTGCCTTGCTGATCTTTGAGGGACCCTACTCTCTCCCTAGTTACCTTTCTGTCTTTAATGTATTTGTAAAACCCCTTTGGATTCTCCTTAATTCTCTTTGCCAAAGCTATCTCATATCACCTTTTTGCCCTCCTGATTTCCCTCTTAAGTATACTCCTACTGCCTTTATACTCGATTAAGGATTCACTCGATCTATCCTGTCTATACCTGACATATGTACCTTCTTTTTCTTAACCAAACACTCAATTTCTTTAGTCATCCAGCATTCCCTATACCTACCAGCCTTCCCTTTCACCCTAACAGGAATATACCTTCTCTGGACTCTCATTATCTCATTTCTGAAGGCTTCCCATTTTCCAGCGAACATCTGCCTCCAATCAGCTTTTGAAAGTTCTTAATACCATCAAAATTGGCCTTTCTCCAATTTAGAACTTACCTTTTAGATCTGGTCTATCCTTTTCCATCACTATTTTAAAACAAATAGAATTATGGTAAACTTACAAAAGAAAAAAAATTCAGTTCTTCATGCCGGGTTTTATGTAGTTTGCAGCTCCTCAGAAGTTGAGAGATCATTTCAGACTAACACTAGAAATAGAGTAAGTGCAAGATCTATCATTGATGAGATGGTGTGCAGTTGGGATCTTGTATTTAGTATGAGACGGTTGAAAGATTCCCGAAAAATGTGTTTGGTTGGAAGCTGAAGATAGTAGACCACAGTCATCCTCAGTGAAAAAAAAACAATAAACCTTGCTGCAGTTGGAGTTCTGGAATTAATTGGTTTGAAATGATAGCCAGTGGCCTATGAAACCAAGAGTTTTTTTTTAAGTTTTAAGCCAATGCGCAGAAATCATAAAGAGGTCCATTCTGGACTGGTGGAATCAAGAGATGTGAGCTTGGTAAATGGTAAAAGTCAATAATCTGCACTATCTTGGTGCACTGCTGAGTTTTTCCTGCAAGCACTGAATGCATGCTAAAGATCCTTTTTCATTTCAAAAATATACTCATTCATTAAATATCTTTATATACATATGTACTCACCAAAGCAGCTTAGTTCTGTACATTAGCATATGAAGAAACAAACAAACCTTGGAGTTTGATTCTATCCAACAAACAAAGCAAAGACATTTCTTACTTGTGCAAGATTACATTTATAGCCATTTGAAGCACTGGGCAAGTTCGATAACTGACCAGACCCCAGTTTAATTTCAGCAGACAGACCTCAGACAGCGGCACCTGGCCCAAGCTTCAGCGCCTCCCTCAGCACCTTTTCTTGGACCTTGGAATGTATCAGTCTGCAATATGCAGTCAGGGTCAACTCTTTGCTCTGGAAAATCAACAAAAGCGTTGGAGGCTGAGGGGTGACCTTATAGAGGTTTACAAAATTATGAGGGACATGGATAGGATAAATAGACAAAGTCTTTTCCCTGGGGTCGGGGAGTCCAGAACTAGAGGGCATAGTTTAGGGTGAGAAGGGAAAGATATGAAAGAGACCTAAGGGGCAACTTTTCCACACAGAGGGTGGTACGTGTATGGAATGAGCTGCCAGAGGATGTGGGGGAGGCTGGTACAATTGCAATATTTAAGAGGCATTTGGATGGGTATATGAATAGGAAGGTTTTGGAGGGATATGGGCCAGGTGCTGGCAGGTGGGACTAGATTGGGTTGGGATATCTGATCAGCATGGACGGGTTGGACCGAAGGGTCTGTTTCCATGTTGTACATCTCTATGACTCTATGACTCTAAGATGACAGACCAAAGAGGTTGATAGTCTTTCGGGCACTGTTGATATTTGTTACGAGAGTAGGGAACAACCCATACAGCCTCGAGTCCTGCATCACAGAGCTGCTCAAGATGAACCCTGATAAAAATCACTGCATCTTTCTCCAGACTTCCTGTACAAAGGCACATTCAAGAAGGAGATATGACAGTCTCTCGACCCTGCAGCCCCTTTGAGGGCAGCATGCAGTGATGCAGACAAATCCGTTCCAAGATAAGAGACCTTTTGTGGAGAATGGTGGAAATAGCTGTGATTCTAGCATAAGGAATAGTTAAAGGTAAGAGTGCTTACTTTGTTTAATCATATTCAATGTACAAATAATATTTGTTTTTGTTTAACAATGTGAAATTTTGTGACATAGCTCTGCTTAATTGCTGGTTGTTTGAATTTCTACTGTAAATGTTGATGGGATCTCACAGGAGAGTAAAATGTAATAAGAATGGAAAAACTCAGCCAATCATAAATTGACTACTCTTATTAAAGGGCTAAAAATCACACAATCCAACAGGTTTAATTGGAAGCACTAGCTTTCGGAGCGATGCTCCTTCATCAGGTGATAGTGGAGGGCTCAATCCTAACACACAGAGTTTATAGCAAAAATTCATTAAAGGGATATCCAACTGAATTAATAAGCACTGATTTCTAAGGGAGGATGTGAGGATGGGATGTGGGAGTTAGTTTTGAGAAAGGAGTGGATATGGTATAAGTAATCCTGAGTGTGGGTAATAAACACAAGCATAGTCACCAAATCCTGACAAGATCCTGAATTTGAGCAGGAACTCAGTGGCAGCAGCCCACAGCCAGAGGTTGAAGTCGATATAAGAATTAAATAGAGTGTTGCAGACTGGTATATTCCAAGGCCCAAGACTACGTGCTGACTGACGCTCTAAAGCTTGGGGCAGCTGGGGAAAGACCACTGTCTGAGGTCTTCCTGTTGAACATAAATGGGGGTCTGTTCAGTTACTGGACCTCCCAGTGCCTCAAAAGCATGCAAATATGGTTTGGTTCAAACAAGAGATGCGTCTGTTTGCAGAAAATCAAATTCCAATGTTTGTTTGTTTCCTTGATATGTTACTGTACAGAACTGAACTGTGTTTGTGTCTATATAATTTTTTTTATGAATAAACAATATTTTGAAATAATAAAAACAAAACAGAAGTACTAATGCATAGCAAACTGGATGTCTTCTGGCCCAAAGACTCTTCTCCACCTCGGTCTGCTCTGGCTGAAAAACCATCAGTTATTTCCCCACTCAGATCCCCAATAAAAATAGCACATTGGCCCCTGGATGGGATCAGAGGGGGAAAAGGGATTGCAATGTAATTTGAACCATCCTGGCTTCTTTCCGACAGTGACAGTTAAAATTTAAATCCGGGTCTCTGGCGCTGCGAGGCAGCAGTGCTAACCACTCTGCCACCCATTAGGAATAGGATTGATTGATAATTTCATAATCTTATATTAGTGCTGTTTTTTTCCACATACTGCATATGTGTAAAAATTGAATCAAAACTGTAATTCCATCTTCGATAACATCTATACATAGGATCTCTACTTCTAAATTTTTAAGAGACTTGCAATGTTTGAAGTGCAGTCCGTTTTAATGCCAACCATACCTTCAACCACATTGAGATCATGTTTTGGCAAAATAACTAGTGGCAAAATTACTTCAAGCCTCAACTGTTAGGATTCTTACCTTTTTAAATTGGGCCCCACAGTCAGATTTTCTGGCATAATTGTCACTGTTGAAGGTGCATGATGAGGTTCGTTTTACCCAGTAAGTGCAGAATCTTGGCTATGGTACACAGAACCAAACATGTGGCCCTTGTTTAGTATTCATCATGCTGTCAATGAGAGGAAAAGCTTATATATCATTGAGGTTGGAAGTGCTGAACACACAGACCAGATGCAGCAAATTCAACAGAAATCTACACCCTTGTGGGTTCAGATGTACCTTGAAAACAACGACAAAAAGAAAGATTTGCTCAGCATTCTGGTATGCACAGCTAACGAGCTAGGTAATCCTCTGTCAGAGATTTAATTTTCATAAGTCACTGCTACTAAACTGCTTTTTGATTTGACTCACATACTGAAAAAGACAAGTTAAAATACAAATAGAGGTTGCACAAAATAGTTGTTGGAATGTTGTAGTCCATGTGCTTGTACAAGTTTAGGGCTCAGTTAGGAAATTGTATCATCCACGACATTAGAAACAAATTGTGTTGAAACAACAGGATGGGATAAACAGAGGACAGTTTGAAAGTTAAAGGCTTATTGCAGTTTACTGTAAAGACATGGAAATATAATGGTTATATTGAGCAAAGTGAATATAAGCAGTAATTGGCTTTTACTGAGATCTAAAATGATGGCAGCAGAAGTAAGAATAGGTATCAGTAAAATAGAGACAGAAAGTTCTGCAAAATCAATACTTTAGCAAGAATATAGGGTTCAGGTCATTGGGGAAAGAAAACATTGCTCTCCTTCCATATCAAACAGTTTGTGATACCTGAATTTTCCTGTACATTGTAAAAATTCTTATAAAGTGACCATTTTGCTTCAGTTTTGGCATTTCATTCCACATTTTGGTGATTTGTTGAGTTCAGTAGCCCTAAAAAGACATGGGCCTTAAATGCAGCTGGTAACATCAGAATAATAGGCAGCAGTGACCTCCAGCATTGACACTGCTTGAGTTAGTGGCATTGGTAGGAAGACTGCTCAGCTGCACAATATTAATGGATGCCTTTACCACATTCCCCATGCTCCTAGAAGCTGTGGCAGCTAACATCCACGGAGAAGGGGATTGCGGCCCAACAGACCCTCACCAGTTTCCTTCTTCAGTTACCTGAGAATGGCACAGTGGTTAGCACTGCTGTCTCACAACACCAGGGACCCAGGTTCAATTCCACCCTCACGTGAATGCATGTCTATGTGGAGTTTGCGTATTCTCCCTGTGTCTGTGTGGGTTTCCTCTGGGTGTTCCAGTTTCCTCCCACAGTCCAAAGGTATGAAGGTTAGGTGGATTGACCATGGAAAATTGCCCCTTATATCCAGGGATGTGAAGGCTAGGTGAATTAGCCATGGGAAGTGCAGGGTTACAGGAATAGAGTGGGTCTGGGCAAGATGCTCTTCAGAGGGCTCATGCAGTCTCGATGGGCTGACTGACCTCTACAGGGATTCTATGATTCAGGCACTTTGTATAGAGGGTACAATCCTAAATTTTAAAGTAAACTGCTCCCACTTCCTTAGAGAGATAGCCTGCTTCCCTCACACACCACTGACTTTACCTTCTGGTATGCTTTAACTCATAGGGATACTTGGTCTTCCACAGCATTACACTGGATGAAGGAGGCAGGAATTCCAAACAGAGGGAGTCCCAGGCCTGCAGCCCATTGTCAGAGTGTTTATGAGAGGCAGATAGAGGCTGCATTCAGGCCAAGCAACAAATCTCAATCCAGGTTAAGAATAAAACTCCAAAACTCTGGGCCTTCTCCAAGCTATCCTGTCACAAACCTTGCTATAATTATAGCAATATTTGGAGACAAGAACCAAAGAAATTTGTTCCCAACATGTCTACAGTACAAGTATGAAGCCCTTACAAGTATGTTTTTGAAATAGAAACAAAAAGCAATGAAGAAACTCAGTAGGACTGGCAGCAGCAGTAGGGTGAAAAACAGTTAACGTTTCAACTCCAGTATTACTCTTCTGAACCCAGTTCTGTGTTTCAGAGAAGAGACATACCAGACTCAAGATATTAACTCTGTTTCTATCTCCAAAGTTGCTTCAGAGCTGTTGAGTTTCTTCAACATTGGAGAAAGTGAGGACTGCAGATGCTGGAGATCAGAGCTTAAAAATGTGTTGCTGGAAAAGCGCAGCAGATCAGGCAGCATCAAAGAAGCAGGAGAATCGACGTTTCGGGCGTAAGCCCTTCTTCAGCATTCTCTGTTTCTGTTTCAGATTTCCATAATCCACAGTATTTTGCTTTTATTCAAATATGTTTTTGATTTCTCTCCACACTTCTCATGCTTATTTTAGATGAACTTTTATTTGGAGTCAAAGAGATGTACAGAATGGAAACAGACCCTTTCGGTCCAACTTGTCCATGCCAACCAGATATCCCAACCCAATCTAGTCCCACCTGCCAATACCTGGCCCATATCCCTCCAAACCCTTCCTACTCATATACCCATCCAAATGCCTTTTAAATATTGCAATTGTACTAGCTTCCACCACTTCCTCAAGCAGCTTATTCCATACACATACCACCCTCTGCATGTAAAAGTTTGCCCCTTATGTCTCTTTTATATCTTTCCCCTCTCACCCTAAACCTATGCCATCTAGTTCTGGACTCCCCACCCCAGGGAAGAGACTTTGTCTATTTATCCTATTCACGTCCCTCATGATTTTATAAACCTCCAACACTCCAGGGAAAACAGTCCCAGGCTATTCAACCTCTCCCTGTAGCTCAAATCCTCCAACCCTGGCAACATCCTTGTAAATCTTTTCTGAGGCCTTCCAAGTTTCACAGCATCTTTTCGATAGGAAGGAGAGAAGAATTGCACACAATATTCCAACAGTGGCCTAACCAATGTCCTGTACAGCTGCATCATGACCTCCCAACTCCTGTACTCAATACTCTGACCAATAAAGGAATGCATACCAAACGCCTTCTTCACAATCCTATCTACCTGCGACTCCACTATCAAGGAGCTATGAACCTGCACTCCAAGGTCTCCTTATTTCAAGGAATGACTAATATGATTTCAATGTCTTATATTCAGGGCAATTGTATACTGTGAAAGTAAATGTGTGACAGAAAAATCATTACATTACAGATAAACCGGAAGCGACAGAGAAGATTGCAACAATTACAGGGACATCTCAGTCTTCTCCATCTTAACAATGGAGCTAGGCACAAGCTTAAAAGACTCCAGCTATTTTTAGCTCAATCCAGAAGCAGTTTCTATTGTGGCAGATCCACAGTGAATATGATCTTTTCCACATGCTAGTTACAAGAGAAAAACAAGAATAAGATGTAGCTCTTTATCTTGCTATTGATAGCTCTCACCAAAGCATTCAGCACCATCATCTAGGGCAGGACTCTAAAACTACTTGGAGAAAATAGATTGTCCAGCAATACCCCTGCATCTTATCTGTTCTTTCATGTCAAGATTCACTATACCATAAAGTTAGATAATGTCATTTCTGACAGCTTCTGAGTGTTGCACATCCATTTAGGATCAGTCAGCAGTTAGCACTGCAGTCTCACTGCGCTAGGGACCTGCGTTCAATTCCACCCTCGGGTGACTGTCTGTGTGGAGTTTGCAGATTCTCCACTTGTCTGCATGGATTTCCTCCCACAGTCCATAGATATGTAGGTTTTGTGGATTGGCCATGCTAAAGTGTCTGTAGTATCCAGGAATGTGCAGGCTAGATGGATTAGCCAAGGCAAATGCGGGGTTACGGAGATAGGGTGGGTCTGGGTGGATGCACATCAGTGTGGTCTCAATGTGCCAAATAGCCTGCCTGCATACTGGAGGGATTCTATGACCCTGACTTTCCCTCATATTTTCTTCACCATGCTCATGATCATTGACTACCTTGCTGATATAGAAGGAGTTTACCTGCATACAACACCTGACAACAAGCTCAACAGTCTGCCTTGACTGAAAGCAAAGACACAAGCTCAGGCATCTTGGTTAGAGAACTCATTCAAGCTGATGATGCAGCATTAATCATTCAGATAGAAATTCAGCTACAAAGACACATGAACTGTCTTTCCCATGCCAAACACTTGTTTGCCTTGATTATAAGCATCAAGAAACCCATGTTTATGGGACAGGGTGTCACATATCTACCACTCTTGATTACCTTGGAAGTGGCTAGGAAATTCTGCTACAGTATCGGTTTCATGGTCTCAGACAATCAGACTTCTAACATGGGATTTTGCTTTTTGGAGATCACGTTTGATGGCGAGCATGTTAAAGGTTGTCACTTCCACCATGCCCAGGATTGGGGTGGATGGTGAGACGGAGCAGTTATCTCATGCGATTACATGTTGGTCCCTTCAGTACCTAAGCAAGCGAAATGATGCCTGAGTGACTTAGCAAATCACGTGGGGCCAGCGGGTGGGAAGTTCCCACCTTCAGGAGTTATAGATTCTGGTGACATATTTAAATGCCAGCTTACTGACCACTTCTCGTGTTGTGAGCAAGGAGGTTCCATTCAGCCTTAACATGCACAACAAATGGATAATGAATTAGGTGCAGAAATAGACCACTTGGATCCTTATGCCTGCTTTGCCATTCATTATGATCATGGCTGAATATATTTATGTTTCTCATTCCACATTTTCATCTATTCCCAATAATCTTTGATTCAACCCTGTTGAACCTTAAACCAAAGAAACAAAAGTTCACCCTTGCTTTAGGAAAGCCGCATTGCAAGTGTTGCTGAATGGAGTGAAGGAAAGAAGATTGTCTTCCCAAAGCAATGACACCAGGAAACCATCTGTGGGCAACTGTCTGTGTGGAGTTTGTACCTTCTCCCTGTGTCTGTGTGGGTTTCCTTCGGGTGCTCTGGTTTCCTCCCACAGGCCAAAGATGTGCAGGTTAGGTGGATTGGCCATGCCAAATTGCCCATAGCCCAAGCAGGCTAGTTGACTTAGCTGTGGTACAACGGTGGTAGGGGAGGGGGGATGCGTCAGGATGGAATGCTCTTTGGAGGGTCAGTATAGATTTAATGGGCCGAATGGCCTGCTTCCACACTGTAGGGATTCTATGATGACAATCACCAGAGAGTGAAGCCATCAAACCCAATCAATGTGACTCAAACTACTTACGAAGATTAATGCCACTGACCTTCACCAGCGATCCTCCGTTCAATACGGTCATGGCCGAACATCCAACTCACTGCCCTGTTCCCACTATCGTCCCATACCCCCGATCCCTTTAACCCTAAGAACTATATCTAACTCCTTCTTTAAAATATTCAACATTTTGGCCTCAACTGCTTTCTGGAACTATTTTTAAAAAGAAGAGTGTGCAAAGAGAGCACCGATCCTGTAGAAAGTGAATCTGGAGAATCAATCGTGGAAAACTGGGAGAGATGGTTAATGAATTGTGCATGTATTTTTTCATCAGTCTTCACAATAGAAGAGGCCAGGAACATTTAAAAAAAAGCTATAGATCAGGAAGTGGAAGCAAGAGAAGAACTCAGGGAAATCACAATGCCCGGGAGCAGCATAGTGGCTCAGTGGTTAGCACTGCTGCATCATGGTGCCAGAGACCCAGGTTCAATTCCACCTGTGGGCAACTGTCTGTGCGGAGTTTGTACATTCTCCCCAGTTTCATCCGGGTGTTCTGGTTTCCTCCCACAGGTCAAAGATGTGCAGGTTAGGTGGATTGGCCATGCTAAATTGCCCACAGTCCAAGCAGGCTAGTTGATTTGGCTGTGGTACAAAGATGGTAGGATAGGGTAGCATTAGGATGGAATGCTTTTTGGAGGGTCGGTGTAGATTCAATGGGCCGAATGGCTTGCTTCCACACTGTAGGAATTCTATGATGACAATTACCAAAGAGTGAAGTGTTGGAGCTGTGCGCTAACAAATACCAACATTAGATGTCTTTCACACTAGATGTAGCAAGTGAGATAGTTGATGCATTGTGTATGATGCGTGTAATTTTAATCTGAGGGGAAAGTCTTGAGTTAAATAAATGTGTTTTCTTCAAAGGTTTTTTTTTAATATTCTGGTAATTACTTGCTTCCATTTATTACGATCTATTTTTAGAGTGGAATGAATTCTTACCCAGCTTGAAGACTTTGATCCAGCCGCATCTTGTCACCTTCTGATGCTCAAACTCTGCAATGGTAACTTAAAAGTGTAACATGTACCACCTCTCTCAGGAAAAATGTATGTGCGAATATCCAAGACAAATTTTTCACCCAATGAGTGATGTTCACATGTTACATAGACTTGCGATCTGCATAGAGATCACATGGCTCGTTGCTGTCAGAAGTAATGCTGTCAGCTAGCTTCAGACACATGGTGAAAATAGCTGTTGCGACATTCTTGGACAGTGAACATATAATGGAAGGATATGTAGTTAGATTCCAATAATGTTGTGTCAGACATTAACAGATGGTCAACAAAATTCAATTGACACATTTTGTGGTCCCTGCGGATGATCCATTTCAAAAACACTTATACAGAGCTGATTGTGTAAAACCCTTCAAGCATACTACAGCTTGGAAGCAACAGAATTGGAACTGAAAGAGTTCCAGGAACAGACTTGTGACACTGTAAAAGGAAAATATGTTCAGGAGGCTTCAGGAAGGATAGAACATAGAACGGTACAGGCCCTTCGGCCCTTGATGTTGTGCTGAACTTTTATCCTACTCTAAGGTCAAACTAACCTACATACCCTTCAATTCCCTCTAGAGATAGCTGTAGAGGCAAGAATAAATGGATTAGAGTTTGGTATTGAAAAAATGATATGTAATTTGCAACAAGCTAGGACAAGAGACAAAAAAGCTAGTCCATAAGGCTAGGAAAGGGTTCCGAGAAGTGTTGGAAATGAGCATTATGATCTTGAAATAAATTTCAGAGAACAACATAGTACATAAGGGAGGATTTGCACTGAATTTCCTACGGGAGAGCTGAAAGTTGGCAAGGAGAGTTCAGGAATCATTGAGGTACAGGAGCTGACCACAATGCATTTGGGGGGAATGAACTGAGTTAGGAGCATAAGCAGGTAACATTTCTGAAGCAAGGCCAACAGGCTGCATGCAGGGTTAAGAAAGTGAAGCTCACATTTGTATAGTATCTTTCAATACAGCAGCACATACCAAAGTGTTTTCCCAATGAAGTGTGTCACAATATCTGATTGGTAAGATATTAGTAAGGCCACATTTGACGTATTGAGTACAAATCTGGTTGCCCTGCTATAGGAAGGGCATTATTCAATAGGAAAGGGTGCAAAAAAGAATTACAAAAATGTTACCGAGACTGAGGATTTGAATTATAAGAAGAAGCTGGAGAGGTTGGGACTTTTCTCAATGAAGTATAAAAAGGTCAAGGAGTGACCTTACAGAGGTTTATAAAATCATGAGGGTTATCGATAAGGTGAATAGTAAATGTCTTTTCCCCATGTTAGGGGAGTCCAAAACTACAAGGCATAGATTTAAGTTAAGAGGGGAAAGATTTAAATGGGTCCTGAGGGGCAATGTTTTCATACAGTGGATCGTTTGTATGTGGAATGAACTGCCAGAGGAGGTGGTAGATGCAAATACAGTTACAATATTTAAAAGACATTTGGACAGGTACATGAATAGGCAAAGTTCAGAGGGATATGAGCCAAACACAGACAAATGGATTAGTTCAGTTTGGGCAAACTGGTTGGCATGGACAAGTTGGACCAAAAGATTTGTTTCTGTGCTGTATAACAGTGTGATGATGACTCTCTATAACTCAGAGCAGGCGTAGGTCATCCAGCCTGCAAGCCTGCTCCACTAACTAATATGATCATGGCTGATCTCACCCTGGCCTCAACTCCACTTTCCTGGCTGGACTCCATAAGCTTTTAATGCATTATGAATTAAAATTCTATCTCTTCCTTAAATTTACTCTGTAGTAGAGAATTCCACAGATTCATGAGCCTTTGAGAGGAATAATTTCTACCCATCTTTGTTGTTTTAAATTCTGCCACCCCATTTCCTAAAACTTTGATCTCTCGTTCTAAAGTCACCCACATGAAGAAACATCCTCTCCATATATACTTTGCCTTATATACCTCAATTAATTCTCCTTTCAGTTTTTCAGAGTGTATTGGCCTAAACTGCTTAGTCTGTCTTCTTAAGATTAAAATCCCTCATCTCTGGAATCAATTGAGTGAACCTACTCTGAATGTAACGTCAATGCAATTTCAAGTAACAGGAACAAAATTGCATGCAATACTCCAGGTGCAGTCTCAGTAATACCTTGTACAGTTGCAGCAATATTTCCCTACTTTTATACTCTATTCCTGTAGCAATGAATGTCAAAATTCCATTTGCCTCCCTTATTATACAGGCTACTAAACTAGATGAGATTGAGGTTCACAAGGAGGAGGTGTTAGCAATTCTGGAGAGTGTGAAAATAGATAAGTCCCCTGGGCCAGATAGTATTTATCCTAGGATTCTCTGGGAAGCCAGGGAGGAGATCGCAGCGCCTTTGGCTTTGAACTTTAAGTCCTCTTTGTCTACAGGCAGAGTGCCAGAAGACTAGAGGATAGCAGATATTGTACCCTTGTTCAAGAAGGGGAGTAGAGATGACCCTGGTAATTATAGACCAGTGAGCCTTACTTCGGTCGTGGGTAAAGTGTTGGAAAAGGTTATACGAGATAGGATTTATAATCATTCCAAGAGGAATAAGTTGATTAAGGATAGTCAACACGTTTTTGTGAAAGGCAGGTCATGCCTCACAAACCTTATTGAGTTCTTTGAGATGGTGACCAAACAGGTGGATGAGGGTAAAGCAGTTGATGTGGTGTATATAGATTTCAGTAAGGTGTTTGATAAGTTTCCCCATAGTAGGCTATTGCACAAATATGGAGGCCTGGGAATGAGGGTGATTTAGAGGTTTGGATGAGAAATTGGCTAACTGAAAGAAGACAGAGGGTGTTGGTTGATGGGAAATGTTCATCCTGGAGTTCAGTTTCGAGTGGTGTACCACAAGGATCTGTTTTGGGAGTAGAAGGATGTGTTGGTAAATTTGCGGATGACACTAAGGCCGGTGGAGTTGTGGATAGTGCCGAAGGATGTTGCAGGTTACAGAGGGACATAGATAAGCTGCAGATTGGGCTGTGAGATGACAAATGGAGTCTATTGCAGAAAGGTGTGAGGTGATTCACTTTGGAAGGAGTAACAGGAATACAGAGTATTCGGTTAATAGTAAGATTCTTGGTAGTGTAGATGAGCAGAAATATCTCAGTGTCCATGTACATAGATCCCTGGAAGTTGCCACCCAGGTTGATAGGGTTGTTAAGAAGGCACACAGTGTGTTGGTTTTTATTGGTAGAGGAATTGAGTTTCGGAACCATGAGGTCATGCTGCAGCTGTACAAAACTCTGGTGCGGCTACCCTTGGGATATTGCATACAGTTCTGGTCACCACATTATCGAAAGGATGTAGAAGCTTTGGAAAAGGTTCAGGGGAAATTTACTAGGATGTTGCCTGGAATGGAGGGAAGGTCTTGTGAAGAAAGGCTGAGGGACTTGAGGTTGTTTTCATTAGAGAAAAGAAGGTTGAGAGGTGACTTAATTGAGACATACAAGATAATCAGAGAATTAGATAGAGTGGACAGGGAGAGCCTTTTGGCTTGGATGGTGATGGCTAGTATGAGGGGATATAGCTTTAGATTGAGGGATGATAGATTATAGGACAGATGTCAGAGATAGTTTCTTTACTCAGAGAGTAGTAAGAACTTGGAATGCACTGCCTGCAACAGTAGTAGACCCGTCGACTTTAAGGGCATTTAAATGGTCATTGGATAAACATATGAATGAGAATGGAATGGTGTAGGATATGTAGGCTTCAGATTGGTTCCTCAGGTTGGTGCAACATCGAAGGTCGAAGGGCCTGTTCTGTGCTGTAACGTCCTATGTTCTATTACCCGCTATACCTGTGTACAGAGGGATCTCGATTATCCAAACGACACGGGCGGCGACTATTTTGTTCAGATAATTGAATGTTCGGCTAACACAGTTGAGCCAAGCATCGGAACCTTGTGATGTTGTCCAGATAATCCAAAATTCGGAAAATCGATGTTTGGATA